>NC_034597.1:102756604-102817088 GCF_900095145.1 Mus pahari
GTGTGTGTTTGTGTGTGTGTGTTTGTGTGTGTGTGTGCGTGTGTGTGTGTTTGTGTGTGTGTGTGTGTGTGTGTGGTGTGTATGCATGTGTGTGTGTGTGTGTGTGTGTGTGTGTGTGTAGCTATGTGCATGCTTCTGGGATCCAGGGTAAGAATGGGTAGCAGTGATCCCTGGACTGAATGACAGGTTAGCTCTTCAGCACAAAGTTTTATGGCAAAATATTGGCAAACCTTCTGGAAGACATCGGAGTGGATGAGGAATTGGGACTCATACGGTGGTCCACACTTTCTATGGATCTGCGGTATACTCATGCCCTACTTCTAGAGCCATTTATTCACCACATCTTACTCCTGATACCAGCTCCATGTAACTGCTGCCTGGCTCACAGGCCATAAAATGCCTCCTGACTAAGTTTCACAAAGATTGCTTACCCTAGCTGCAAGATGTGTTCAGCTCCGGGCTTTGATACACAGCTCATTGCTTCCTGGTGGCTCAGGGGAGGCTAGACTTTGTTTGTTTATTTGTTTTCCTTCTTATTTATTTATCTTTCAATTGCTACCTTCCTCCCAGTTTCCTCCAGGAGTCTCTGCTCTCTCCCATCCCCTTTCCCATCTTTGAGAGTGTATCAACCCCAGCGTATCTCCCCACCCTGGCACATCAAATCTGTGCAGGGTTAGTCACATCCTCTCCCACTGAGGCCAGACAAGGCAGCTCTGTTTGGACTAGATTGGACCCCACAGTCAGGCAAAAGCTTTAGGGACAGCCCTATTACATTTTGGGGGGGATCTAGACGGAACATCCGCTACATACATGCTGAGGGCTCATGGATGCTGAGGATAGACTTTGAATGAAAACCCTCTTGTGCTTTTCCCAGCTTTCAATCATCCAGTCTACCTTGTGCCCTTCATTCCAGTTCCTCAGAAAGTAGATCCACAATAATCTTTCAAGGAAACATATAGCTATGACATATGTTCTTATATTACAAAGGTATTTTTGACACATTACAAAGATATTCTGAGATATGGAGGGCAAGTAAGAGCTAATCAGAAAGGAAAGGGTTAAGGGGGTGATAAGTATCCCCTGAGGAGAAGACACCACAACACAAAAGAGTACAGCCACACCAAGAGGGAAGAATTGTACTTAATGAATAAAGTCATGATGGACCCAGGGTACACTTAAAGGATTGAGGGCTGGTTCTAAGCAAAGGAGTAGTATGAAAAACAAAGCCCAAAGGTTAAAACTTTAAATTTCCTAATCTCCAGTTACCTAATGACAGAAAGAATTGAAAATTTCAGACCATCACCTATATTTTAGACTATATAGCATCATGTGATATTTGAAATAGTGCATGTGTTTGATATACTTTGGAATCATAGTTAAAACTGAACCTTTAGGATGTTCAGCTGAAAACTGTTACATGGGTTCCCATACATGGGTTCCTCACAACTTTTCTGCTTGCCCACCAAGATTGTGACTGTAGCCCTCAGTATTAAGGATGTAAAAAGCCTGCAACAGACAGTGTCACCAACCCATAGAGCTTCTCATTATTATTATCATTCTTGTCCCTAACACAATCTCCTGAATTAAGTATGAAGAGTATAGTATACCTGTAAGAGTAACATATATCTATAAGAGACACTTGTTCATAGGTAGAAAGCATGTGTATAGCATAGCATTTTAAGCATATGTTTGTGCCATGCAAGTCATAAACATTCTTCATGTGGTGTTTGGCATGATCTGGCAGTGACCTTGGAGGATGGGTCTTCAAAGAAAAGGGACTTGGTCACCGTGCATATTATTAAACACAAATGTGTATCATAGCTTTAGAGAAACTACTTCTAAAAATCTATATAAAAGACAGAAAATTATGCGTTACATCTGACTGCCAAGCACAGAACTAAATTAAAGGTTATTTTTGTAAAGTCAATACTCTTCTCCCGTTTGGGTTGTAAGTAATGTTGCATTTCTAGTTGTTGGGAATGCAAATTGGCATAATTTGTGATTTCCAAGAAGTAGAATGATGTATAACTATATTCAGAGGTTAAAAGTAGCACGCACTTCATTTTGTCTTGGACAAGCGTCTGCAGTTACGGCAGCAGTTAGTTAGCGTCTGCAGTTCTGCTCTGCTCCATGTTCGCTTTTCCTACCCCCTCTGGGTTTTAATAACACATCTGTCCCTCTACGTGCCACCTCTTTTGCAAATTATTTTTGCATACAGGTAATTATTATTTAAGAAATCAATAATGGAATTCAGTGCTTGTAAGTTTCTTCGGAGGAGGAAGAAGTATTTGGCACCCCTAGAGTTGCTAGAGTTGCTCTTTCTGCTCATAGCCACTTGCTTTCAGCCCAAGCCCGTAAAATACCATTTTCATAGCTGTTGTTGGAGCAATCACTTCAGTGTTGTTGAGATTTTCTCTTCTCTGACTATTTATTTCCAAGTCTTGAAGGCGCATTTTACACAAGATTTGAGTAACTGGCATTTCTTTCTGTGGTACTTGTAACTTGAGTTATACTTGATATAGACTCTTATGGCTTTTATCTACTTCATCAACTAAATCAGTTGCACAGATGCCTGCATCTTTCAGGAACTTACCTTGTCCTTGAGTCCGAGAGACTCAAATATGTAAGAAAAAGTGATGCAGATGCCACTTCAGGGAAGAAGCTCTGTGTGAGAGAGAGCAGGAACAGGGAGCTGCAAAGGAAGTTCATGTGGCTGTGACTCCTCAAGTCAGAAGACCATGGGAGGGCTGAGAGGAGAGTCTTGTCTACACATTAACGTGAGATTACATCGAACCAAGTTACCGTAGTAAACTACGGTTAGCTGCAGGCTAGTCATAGCCAAGTGCTCCCTATCACAGCTTTCCAGCAAGTTTACCAAGAAGATTTCACTACGGACTGAGTTTTCACAAAAACAAGTAGAGTTTTCCAGTTCTTGACTCAAGCTCCTCTTGGAGCAACGAGACAGGCAAGAAAATTTAATGAGAGTATAAGGGGTGTGTGTGTGTGTGTGTGTGTGTGTGGTGTGCATACACACATGCAAGTGTGTGAGTAAGAGAGACAATGAGGGATAGAATGAGGAGAGAATGAAAGAGAGGAAGAGGCTGCGCCTTCCTCTCCCCTCAGCTGTGTATGGGCAGTTTCCTCAGAGTCTCATCAGAAGCCCTGTTCTAAGGAAAGAACATACACTAAATGATGCAACCCTGGAGCTTCTGGGTTTTTGTTTTTTTTTTTTTTTTTTGTCAGACTCTAATTCTATCCAAGGCCACATCATGTGTCTCACTTATTAAATGAAAGGAAAAACCAGTTGGTTTTTTTTTTCTTTTTGCTTTTGTTTTTGTTTTTTCCAGACAGGGTTTCTCTTTCTAGCCCTGGCTATCCTGGAACTCACTTTGTAGACCAGGCTGGCCTCGAACTCAGAAATCCTCCTGCCTCTGCCTCCCAAGTGCTGGGATTAAAGGCGTGTGCCACCAAGCCCGGCTGAAAACCAGTGTTTATAAAAACTTTTTGAGATGTAATCTAACTGACAATAGGATAGTGTATGCGGCCAATGCCAAGAGAGCCAATCACTAAGTCTCCCTTAAGGACTGTGGACCTGCACATCGATATGCATTTTATGCAACTGTTTATTCCTATCTTCCATGTATGTCTCTTTCTCTTAATCTTCTTGATCCTATATGAAGATATCTCTAATAAAATTTCTAGCTTTACTTCACCAGGTTTGTTAGTCCTGAAATTCTTCCTAGCAGAAAAGTCAAAAATTTTGGTTTGGCCTGAGGATGATGTCTCATAGAAGAATACCTGGTGATGGGCTATCTCCTCACTGGTGACACCCTTAGCAGTACTAAGAGTTTAAACTGGAAATCTGATGACAGAGCCTACATTACTCCCCTGGCTCTTCTCTTCTGCCAGTTGCTAATAAACTACACATGTTGGTGGTCAAGCAAATGGATGAATAACATGAAAATACATAGGGTGTTTTCCCATTCAAACCAGCACACATGTGAATTTAGCTATCAAGTCCTTTTTGGTGCCAATGATATTACTCACATAAGTAATAAGACAGGGTTGAAGTCTAGTTCATTATCCAAATCCCAGCCAGTGCCAACCATCATGGAATCATTAGAAAATTATTACATTTCATTTTATAAGCCTTCAAAGGCACTTTTTTTGCCCCTCCAAACACACAGCTACTTTACCATTGAAATGTGTAACTGCCCAATAAAATTGCTTTTAAAGCTTTTCTTCCTAACCTTTGACCTTGAGGACTATGTATAATTTATTATCCTCTAATCAGTCAAATCGTTTCCTTTCTTATGTTTTGGGAGAGTTCCTTTCTTCTTCCACCAACATTGCTCTTACAGGTTTTTTGTTTTGTTTTGTTTTTAAATACTGAAGCAACACATTTTAATCATTTGTCATCTTCATTTAGGAGATGTTTTTGTTCTCAATTCGCCTTTAATGAAAATAGTTTGTTGTCCTGAGTAAAATTGTTGCTTGTTGTTATTTTCTTTTTTGCTGTTGGTTTTTAATCTTGTTTGAACTAGCTTTCCTTGCAGGAGAAAACCAGCCCTTCTGTTTTCTGGTTAACAGTTGAGCTTTCAGGAGTTCGGTGATGTGAAGGCATTTGGCTTCAGGGTTTTGAATATGAAGTCACATAGGTTTGAATCTGTGCTGTTTGGAGATAACAGAAGATAACTAAATATCAATTCTGTCACAAAGCCTTGCTTAAATTTATACAAGCTGCTCTATTCTATACAGGGCTTATAAAATTTCATGTGCATTTTCCTTTTCCAGGCTCTGAACAAAATAGTTTGTAAGTTAAAATTTAAAAATATAACTTTATATAAAATGAGTGATGATTCTGAACTGGTTTCGATTTTAGATGGGAGCTGGGACACTGTTCATGTTACTCTGTTAGGTGGCAGCTTAATGGACCTTGCAAAACTATTCAAATCAAAGGATGGGGAAATTGCTCCCAAACATTTTTATTTTACTAATCTCCATGCCTTCTCCTGCTCCACCTATCTCCACCATTCCGATGTTAGAATGGAATTTCAGTAGAAAATTAGGATAGGCTTTTTCCATTTCTGCCACACATCACTTTTCTTTTTCTTCTTGTTTCTTATATTTTAAGAGTTTGCATGTGTCAAGGGATGCATATACTCACTCATGCGTGTGCACATCTGCCAGAAGAGGTCAGAGGTCAGCTTCGGTGTCTTTCTCCATTGCTTTCCTTTTTTTTTTTTTTTTTTTTTTTTTTTTTTTTTTTTTTTTTTTTTTTGAGACATATTTCTTGAACATGGAGCTCATTGACTAGGCTCTTCCTGTCTCCTTCCCCTGGGCCTCCTTCTCTCCCCATCTCTCTTTACTTCCCCCTGAAAAGCTCAGACGGAAGTCAAGGTTAGAAGCAGACTATACTTCCTCATCTTCATACTCACCATTGGCAGGCCTGATCCCTGACTTTCAGCTTATTCTGCACTGACCTACATTGAGAAGCATCCCTAAATAAAGTGGGTCGTTATTCTTCCTTCCAGGTTGGGTTTGCTCATGCCTGGCTTTCCAGTTCAGGGTGTGCCCAAACAAGTTAATGTGACAAAGCCTTTGTGATTTAATGGTCATTTTTTGTGTCACAACTGATTAAAAAAGGAACTTACCGTTTTTAATACTCAATAAACAAGTCTAAACATGTTTAGAACATTTTCCCCTTTTTTATATAAGGAAAACCCTAAACATGTATGAAAGATTCTATCTCACTCAGGATTAAGTTTATTGTGTGGGGATTAATTGACACTGCTTTGACAGCCGTACTTTTTAATGTGGACAGCCTCATGTCCTGATGTCAGCCTGCAGCAAACAGATCTACACACATCTACACTTCACTCTGTAAATGAAGGCAGCTTCAAAGGAGGAGCTTTGGAGATGGACTTAAAAAATTCATTCTACTCTATTCTAGTCCTGGTGAAAAATAAACGTGTTGTCAATTTAGATAATTTTTTTCTCAAAATATATTGATGTTTTTGCTGAACAATAACTCCTTTTAAACAACTGACATTCACTTCACAAACTGTATAGCTGCATATGTTTTTAAAACCAGGTAATTTCTTTAAAGTAAGATCCTTTTGAATTCCTTTTGAAGTGCCAATGTTCCTTCCCTCTGTTCGCGAAGCTTTCCTGCTCTTTCTGTGTCTTGGGTTGCCATCCAGTGGCAAAAGCTACACATTTCACTTGTGTGACAAAACCCTCTGTTTGCCAAGCAGGGTGGCTGTTCTGACTCAGAACTCAATACTGAATGATAACTTTGTAAAACTGATTTATCCCAGTTGTACCCATGCTTCCCACTGAGTCCCATAAAGCTATGCATATGTCTAGATACTGACAGAGGGAAAGCAGCAGATGATAGCTACAGAGAAAAGAAATTTTATTATTTTCCTAGGACAGCTATTGTCCACATTTATTACTTCCTTATAGTCACTAGAAATAATGGGAAATATAGAGTTTGTGTATGTTTTACAATGTCACCAACCTTTACATTTATATATTAATGATGATTGCACTTAAATCAAATGTAGCAGCTTTTGATGTTTTTCTCAGGTATGATGGAATCTATGAGTAAAAGTACCATATATAAATTTGAGCAGAGAAGTTAAAGCAGCTAAATCCATCCACTTATATTATTTATTCTAAAATAGAAAAATTATGTTTTGCATATATAATTTAAAGGATGCATTTTAAATAACTTGTATAACCATCTTAAACTCTAGTGTGTGAAGAGTGGTGAGGATCCTCCACTATCACAACATCAAATGAAACTTACTAAAGCTACTTTAAAGAAAAATATAATGAACACATAATAGCTTAAAATTAGTGTTTCTTTGTTTAAAACATAGCATAATTTGATTTGTGGTTGTCTTTCCATGTTTGAAGATGAAGAAGTTTGGAGGCAAAATAAATTGAAAAATAGTCTCACCTAGATTAAAATCTGTGTCCGTGGATGAAGGAAGTTTTGGGTGGAGTTTATTGGTGTAACATATATTAACTTCTTTTTATCATTTGATGACTGCTTTAGAGCGCTCACTCTATGGTCACATGGCCCCATGGACTGGGGAAGAACTTCCTACTAATGAGAGCATGAGATAGAAGATAACTATTTTACTTCGTGTCTGATGGGAATGCAGATGGGGAGCATGGGAGAGAGAGGGTGCTTCCACTTGGCTGGCTTTCTCCATTTTTATTTTTATTTATCCAGGTTCCCTGTGTAAGGGATGGTGTCTATCTCTCATTCAACTAATTGTCTCTGGGTTTGCCTTCACAGACTAACAGGTGTTTCTCATCAATCTAAATCTAATCAAGTTGATAATAAAACTAATTATTAAAAATATTCTCCTCAATAAGTTGCTATTCAAAACAATTCACTAAATTGTAATGTCCATCCTGGACGTTGCAAAAGTCTCATGTTTATTTCACAGCGGAAAAATATGTTCAGTTCCCATGTTTTCAGGGTTCTGACTTTGTTCAAAGGCTCCTCAAGACTCAGTATACACTTTTAGTTGTGAGTCCATGGAGAATAAAATGGTAAGGTACACATTGTGCTAATCTACGTTGGTGTAGAGTAACATCTTTATTCCAAAATGTAAGAAAGATGGTCCAGGAAAGAAGAGATGGGACAAAGGAAAGACTACAATCAAACAGCAAATTTAAATGCTCTAGCTCCATGTCAGGCATCTGGGGCACATGGTGTCCAGATCTGACTCTAAGTGGATACAGCACCACCTGTTTGTGGACTCTTGTTTTAGGCTGATTTAATTCACTATCTGCATATTTCTTAGGCAGATTCCATATTTGTGGCAACGTAGACTCTCTGCTCATAGCTGCAAGCACTGGGCTCTCTCTTTGGTGCTTCCTTTTTTTAAAACTTATTTTATTAGATATTTTCTTCATTTACATTTCAAATGCTATCCCGAATGTTCCCTATACCCTCCCCCCACCCTGCTCCCCTACCCACCCACTCCCACTTCTTGGCCCTGGCGTTCCCCTGTATGGGGCATATAAAGTTTGCAAGACCAAGGGGCCTCTCTTTCCAATGATGGCTGACTAGGCCATCTTCTGCTACATATGCAGCTAGCGACACAAGCTTAGCCAGAAGCTGGAAAGAACCCAGATGTCCCTCAACAGAGGAATGGATACATAAAATGTGGTACATTTACACAATGGAGTACCACTCAGCTATTAAAAACAATCAATTTATGAAATTCTTTGGTGCTTCTTTCTTGGAATCTGATCCTGACATATAGTGCGTGGTACCAGGAGCTTTCCTCCACAGTCTTGACAAAAGCGACCACAACATCAAACTCTTACGTTGCGCATGTTTAAAAAACTCATGTCCTGTGGACAATGCCAAAGTCTGCAGCTGGCTCAAGTAGTAGCTGGGTCTCTTTGGATTACACATATTAACAGCCACAGTTTCCCGGCTGACTAGACCTTGCAAAACATGATCTAGATGGGCCTGGGGATGCAGGTCATCCAGTTGGCTCTCTCATCATTCAATTGAATTTATAGTTTTATACTCCAGAGACTGAACTCAGTGAGGTTTTCCAACTTCTGAGATGCTCTCACCACATCTTTCTTACTGCCCCAGTGCAGTGTGCTTGTATTCTCCTTAATGACCATGATATCTTTAACAACCACTCCTTTCTTGTCTACAGGCCACATTCCTTCCATTGGTCACCAGACTGTTCATCTGGTAAATTCTTGTGCTAAACTCTTTGCTCCTATCCCTTATGGAATCTGGCTCAAACTAGCTATCACAAACCAAACCCAAGTCTTAATACTATTCTTTGTTGAAATGTCTGCCAAATTAATTCATTTTATGTTTTTAAAGTGAGCATCCTACAAAGTTTACAAAAAAAAAGGATGAAACAGGGATAAAATGTTTTCCAATATATAACACAAATGGCTTCTGTACAGATGCACTGTAGAGTCCTTATGACCTAATTAAACTCATGATCATATTTATATTATATTGCCACTGGGGGGAAAAAAAACCAACAGCAACAAAACCCTTACAGAACAACTTAATAGGAAAATATTTATTTTAACTCCTTTTCAGAGAGTTTGGTCTTTACTTTATTGACCACATATACTTGGGCATAGCCTATGGCAGTGGAAATGTAGGCTAGCAGGTAGACGGCTAACTAGGGAGCAGAGAGAGAAGAGCTGTTGTTGTTTGCCTGTCTTATCACTTCCTCTCTTCTGCCCATTTTCTTCCTTTTATATTGTCCACTGGATTTCTTATAGTCTGGAGGAATAGTTTTCAGTTAGCCCTGCCCCCAAAACACCTTCCTAGATACACCCCGAGGTGTACCTACCAATAAACTAGATGTTTCTGAATCCAGTTAACCTGTAAATAAAGAAAAACAGTAATGTTTCCCTCCTCTGTTTCCTAATCCTTTTTTTATCGTTTTCTCTTTATTTTAGGTCTGTGTGTGAGAGCTTCCATGCATGTATTTGCAGTATAGCCTGTTGTGAGTCACTTGTGTGAGTGCTGACAACCAAATTTAGGTCCTCAGCCAGAGCGGCAAGAGCTTCTAGCTTTCTAACCTCTGAGACTCTTTTTCAAAATTATGTCATCTTTTTAAATTAATTAATTAATCAATTAATTTTGGTATTTTGCCAGCATGTGTATTGGAGCCCTAGGAACTGGAGTCACAGACAGTTGTGGACTCTTTTGTAGGTGCTGGGAATTGAATACTGGTCCTCTGGGAGAGTAGCCAATGGTCTTAACCACTGAGTCATCTGTCTAGCCCATGTAACTTATTCTTGATGGAGAACAAATATATTTTAGGGTTGTCTACCACACTGGCAGGGTTGACTGGTTGTAGGGATCTACACTTAGGTCCCTATGACTGCACAACATTCATTCTATGCATTGAGCCACCTTACTAACTCTCATTTTGCTTTTAATTTGTATTTTCTGAATAACTGCTGATGTGAAGATTTTATGTTGGTTACAGTTTGTTTTGGTATGTGTGCTGGCTGTATTTCTTCCTGTGCGAGACATCTAGTCTCATGCCCCCTTTTCAAGGCCTAAAATCCTTGTTTGATTCCAATAACTTTATTTTGTTAGAAGATTTCTTAAACTTTTATTTTTAATATTTTAATCTTAATCTTTGAAAATTTCATATACTTATATGATGTATTTTGAATATAATTACCCCAGCCCCTCCCAGAACCCCTTCTTAACTTCATGTCTTAGATGTTAACCCATTAAGTCCAGTCGTGCTGCCCATATGTGTATGGATGCTGGGATAAGGCTGATGACCTTAATCCTTTGGTTCATAACACTTTAGGTAAATGTTAGTGATCTATTAGTGTAGTCAAAATTTTTTAATTCAGCCATTTATTTTAAAAATGTACTTGTGTCACAAGTATGTGCCACACTGTCTTCTAATTACTGAAGGTGCGTATTTGATCAGGTGCCACCCTGTCTTCTAATTACTGAAGGTGCATATTTGATCAGGAAATGGTTCTTACTCTCTTGAACTATACTCTGTGTTATTTTAGTGAAGTAATAATCTGTGATAATCTCTATGCTGTAAAACTGGAAGTTTAAAAGAAAAGAGTGATGGACCAGTTGCAATATTATCTTAGTTGATATTTTATTCCATTTATAGTTTAATGGGAGAGCCAAAGTTTTCAGTGATATGTTCAGAGTATTCAGCATTTTTTTTTTATAACAGAAAATGTTCCTGGTAAAACATGATAAATTATAACTGTATAATTAAACTTTCTTCATTTTAAATATTGAGTATATATTTTATATGTACTGGGATAGTCTCTTCTGGGTAGCAACTCTGTTTTTGTATTCTTGAAATACACAAATAAATGTTAATGCATTCTAAATATTTTCCTTTTTTCCAGTGTATTACCAATAATGAATGTCACTGGCAAAGATGAAATAGAGACATTATCTGCAATACTGACACTTTTCTTACCAGTATTTCTTCACACTTTTTGATACTTTATGTCCCTAAATAACCTTTGTTTGAATGCAGACAGCTTCATAAGATCTTATGAGGACTGGTTCTTTAGCCAAAGTTGGGAGGAATGCTGTATTATGTTATTATTTTCTTGTTTGTTTCTACTCAACATATCACGTACAAGCTTCTCAATGACTGAAATCCTGACTGTGACTCATAGAGACCAGGCACTCGCTACTGTCTCTCATCAGGCACGTTTTTCATCACCATGATTAGATATGTAACCAAAGCATCTTCAGGAAGGATTAATTTGGGCTTACAGTTTGGTACAATCCACCGTTGTGCGGACATGATCATGTCTGAACGGTGAGGCAGCTGGTCTGTTGCATACAGTTAGGAATGAGAGAAAGAGCATATAAAATAGACTATCAAAAAAGAAGAAACTCTGCTGAAAGCATCACACACACACACACACACACACACACACACACAAACACACACACAATTATGTGACTCCGCTTCCCATTTCTGACTGATTACAAGGTCATGTTCATCACTATAATTTTCTTCTTCTGTGACCTTTCCATTTCACCCCACATGACAGACTGTGTCTCAAGAGCTTTCTTTCACTTGTTTGCATGACTCATACTTTTATTCTAGAAAGTTATCAATATTCTGACTTGTACTGCACTGCACTGTTCTTATTTCATTTTCATTGACTACTGAAAGACCCAAAGGTGTCTAGTGACTTACAGTCATCACTTGTAGATAAGAATCAACTACCCTTTTTAGTTAGTAACACACACTGCCTGTTATTATTGAATCAGTAACATGGAACAGAGTTGTGAAATAACAAGATGAACATCTCAACTTCTGATTCTTTAAAGTCTCTATGTTCTGAAGGAATCACCTTTTACTTTGGTGTCAGAGAATTCCTAATCAGAAAACACTATGCTTGTGATATTAGAAAGTGAACGATCTAACGATCTACATTTGAGTGGATATCTGATATATTCATGAGAAGACCCACTGGTGTTTCCATCCTTTGGTTTTGACTATGACCAAAAAGGAACATATTCTTTTAGGATATTAAAACTTCATTTCCCTTCTTATTTATTGTGTCCCAAGCTAGGATAATGAATGTTGTGTATAGAAGCCAGTTTGTCTTCTTTAGACATTTGTACTTTTAGGCCATCTGGTGTGTGTGTGTGTGTGTGTGTGTGTGTGTGTGTGTGTGTGTACATGTATGCACATTCATGGGAGTGTAGGTGTACACATGCATATCAATATATGTGCATATGTGTGTATGAAGGACAAAGGTAAACTGATATTCCTCTAGGTCTATTCAGACAGGGTCTCTCACTTGGGTCTAGGGCTCACTGAATATACTGGTCTGGTAGGCCAGAGAGCCTACAGAGATCTCGTCTCATCCTAGTCAGTGCTGGGTTTCCAGTTGTACACCACCATGCCCAGGTTTTGTATGAATTATGGCATTGGACTCAGACCCATATCCTTGCATAGCAAGCAATTTACTAACTGACATCTTTCACCCTTCCCGCCTTTTAAAGCAATGGAGTTAATAATACCAGTTAATTCCATTTAGGGTGAGTTTATATTAATTTCTTTTGTTCAACATGCAGTTTCTGTGGAGTGCACATGGTTGATAACAATGTCTGTCTGAGAAACAACGCAATGTCATAGACTCAGCTGCTGGAAAATGACCCTGAGCAGTAGTGCTATATAGACATCATTGAGAAAAGACTATCACATCGGATGGATGTTTATGTCAAGCCCTTCATTTCATCCCAATGAAACTGTTCTCCATGGCTGAAATATAGAGTGGCAAAGAAATGATAAATGTACATGCTAATTTCTCTAGTGTGGGAATGGCACAGTGTGTTGCCTGTATGAAAACACTGCACAGTGCAACATAGATATGCAGCATTGTCATGTGTCAGTCATGACAAAGAGTTCACATCCCCTTTGAACAACAATTGATACAGTTGTCTTCATTTGCTAGATTAAACAAGGGATTTTTTTTTCTTTCCTACATCTTGTATTTAATATTTATTAATTCCTTGTAGGGTTTGTTCTTGTGTCTGCTGTATACACACACATACACATGTGCTTGCTGTTGTGAATTGCCTGGGTTTTGAGAGTGCTGTGTAAGCCCTTCATTACTGAATCAAACTTTTGGCCCACATTGGCTTGATGTTTTTTAAATCTATTGTTCCAAGCATCAGAACTTTGTTATTGATTTTTTTCCCCAGTGACATATCAAGTTGTAAAATGATCAGTCTTTTTAATATACTACAAGAGCTTCATAAGCTTGGGTTTTATCTCATGCTTCACTGAATTACTTACTTTTAAGTAATATATTAATCCATACTATTGTTTAGTAATTGTACTTGCTTAAACATGCATGCTCATAATCATTTATTAAGTTTTAAAATTTCAATTTAATGTTTGTCTAAAGAAGGCCTCATTATTGTATTTTCTCTCCAAACATGGAATCTAGACACAGAATCTCATTAATCTCATTGTTAAGGACAAGGTTTATTTTTTAAAAAAATTATTTTATTAGATATTTTCTTCATTTACATTTCAAATGCTATCCCAAATGTCCCCTATACCCTTCCCCACGCTGCTCCTCTGCCCATTCACTCCCAATTCTTGGCCCTGGCATTCCCCTATATGGTGCATATAAAGTTTGCAAGACCAAGGGGCNTCTCTTCCCAACGATGGCTGACTAGGCCATCTTCTGCTATATATGCAGCTAGAGACACGAGCTCTGGGGGTTCTGATTAGTTCATATTGTTGTTGCACCTATAGGGTTGCAGACCCCTTCAGTTCCTTGGGTAATTTCTCTAGCTCCTCCATTGGGGTCTCTGTGTTCTATCCTATAGATAACTGTGGGTATCCACTCGTATATTAAGAACAAGGTTTCTTAAGTGCTTCTTTTTATGGTCCCTTTTTGCCACAGACACTTTTATTTAAGCCTTGATAAATTAGGTGGTTTCAGTGAGAAGTGACCCACGTAGATTTGAACACCTGATCTCCAGATGCTGAGGGTTTGGGGGATTCTACGGAACCTTGAGGCTGTGGTAGAAGAATTAAGTCATGAGGGTGGCCTTCGAGGCTCTATAGCTTTCCCCTGCTTCCTGTTAATACTACGCTCTCTGTGTAAGAGTGAAAATGTGATCAACCAACTCTTCCTGCCATGTCTTGCTTTCTCACCATTATGCATGCCAAACTTCTGCACTCCTAGGCCTACAGAAACCCTCCTTTTTTAAATATGTGTTTGGTCATGGAATTTTATTACAGTAACAAAAATCTTCCTAACAAAATGTATATTTATAATAGGTATACAAATCAAATATTTACTATTAATAAATCACAAATAAATTCTTCACAACTGATTATTTGATGCATGTTATCATTTTGCCATTAGTACTGAGAATGCAGCTTCATATAATTTCCTAGGACATAGGAGCAAAAATGCATTTAAGTCATCAGAGATTTATCCCTTATTCACAAATAAAGTGTATTTAATGTGTTCTCTCTCTCTCTCTCTCTCTCTCTCTCTCTCTCTCTCTCTCTCTCTCTCCTTATTTATTTTGAAACTAAAATCAGCATCTAAAATATAAAATTTTCAGGTTATTCCAATCCAAGGATACAGTAATTTGGTATTTTCAGAAAAATGGCAGTATAAAAGTATTAAATGTCTTTATTTCCATAATTAAACAATTGCATTTTTCCATACAGAAATCTTTGGATGTGCAGTAAAAATACTGCAATCAAGAAGACATAGTAAGTTGGTCATTGTGGTGCACTCCTCTAATCCTGCACTTGGGAAGTAGAGGCAGGCAGATCTCTGTGGAATTTGAGGCCAGCCTGGTCTACAGATCAAGTTCTAGGACAGCCAGAGCTACACAGAATAACCTCATCTTGAATAAAGGAACACACACACACACACACACACACACACACAAGTATGCACACGCACACATGTGCTAGTCTGACATCAGAGCCATGTTGTCATATGCAGTGTACATTGGTTGTGTGAGGCATCTTGGCAGGTACAGTACAAAGAGCTCATGGTGCCTGTTCCCAAACTTTGTAGTACAGTCACACAGTGCAACACATGCAAAGTCTACCAGAAGTACCAGACATTCATTACAGTTTGCAATCTTTTATTAACTTTGGTCACTGTATATTAAAAAATGTGTTACTATTGCAATTTTTTATGACAGCCCATATTCATTTTAAGAACCTTTGATCTAGGGTGAGTACTCATTTATCCTGTCTGGTACTGGGTCCTATTTTATGTGAAAGTTAGCCACATTGTTACAAAAGCAGTGGCTGTGTCATTTATGCTGAAATTTTAATTTAAAAAGTCACAGGGAAAGGAAACTAATAAAATTAATATTAGGAATATATGCTATCCTTACACTATTTATAAAACAAAGCAAAATTTGCTATTATTTTCTTCTTCCAAATTATTCATTAAGATAATTTTTTCAGTCTTTGGGTAAAGGTTAGCTACATTGATTTGGCCCCAGGGTTTAATAAAATGATTTTAATTTCATATCCTAAGTCCACACAGGGAAAGCGCTCCTTAGGAGACAAGCAAATGAGTTCTCTATCTACCCCAAGGGTCAGTCAGAGAATGCAAACCTCTCCTGTGTGGTAAAGACACATTGAAGTCTTGGAGGTGAACATTCTAGAACAAAGAGGAAACTGTGACTTTGAGCCATAGCAGGTAGCTGCTAACATTTGGTGACTTGGGCCACTTCAGTGGCCTGTACTCTAGTGACGCAGTGAGGTTGTCCTCAGAAGAGTACCTATGAAACACATCAGACGGACAGCTGGCTGTCAGTGGCAGCTCCTGTCAGTGTTGAAGCATTAGCATCAGGAAAAAAATATAAATTTGGGATGCAGAGCACACACAAAACTGTACTGTAGAGATTATTTATTTATTTATTTATTTAGTAATAAGGACTTTTTAAAGATTTGATTTCAAAAGTGTAGGATAATCTTCACTGAGGAATATGATGGTGACAATTTCCAAAGAATGAAATGATGTTATGTTAGTATATTGAAAAAACATATTTAATAAAACATATAATATATATTAGTATATGTCACCTGACTATTTCATAGAAGTATCTGTAAGATTAATTATCACAGACTCTGCATTAATTATGTTATGTACTAGATCCAAAATCCATCTGTAGCATCAGCTGTTGTGTGCTTTGAACTATAGTTTTTCCACAAGAATTCACTGAATGAATATATTAAAGACAGCAGGTTTATCTAATAAGAATTATAACATGATGCCAGTTTTACTGAAATTCAGTTCTTTTGTATAATTATTAAATACAAAATATGTAAATGATTACTATTGAACCAAGAGGTGGCATATTTTATTAAATAAGAATGTGAGGAGCATAACTCCATTCGTATTTTCATTAACAATAAAATAATCATCAATCCTGACGAATATTTTTATTTCTTCATCTGTATAATAAAAATGATTTCACATTTTTTTAAAAGATAATTCACCATGTAATAAATAGGGTCGAGTCTTTGGAACTCATGATTGACTTGTGCAAGTTAAGTTTTCTTAAAGACAATGTTAGGGAGATGATAGTTTTATGTTGATAAAAATTTCATGTGAAAGTATGTTACACCTTGTATGCAATACAATGAGTGAAAAAATAAACATGTCACATCTGTAGATTTATAATCCTGAAATAGAATGACATTTGATTTAGCTCTACAGTACAACCCCATTAGTCCATGTAAGAAAAAGCTATTTAATTTGTCTCCCTCACCTCTCATTCCCATTGTCGACTTTCTTTATGGAAACCAGCAAGCAGCTGAAGTTTAAAATAGAAACACCTCCTCAGATTCAGGCCACTCAGCTGAGAATAAAGAGTTTATAGAGACCCCATAGGTCATCCTGCCTGAACCTTTTCATTAGTGCAAAGCAATGAAAAGCGATAATTTCATGGACTGTACTTCCTGGTTCCTAATCCAAACTATGACTATTTTTTTCCCTGTGGAGTTTAGAGTATACCAGATCTTTTTTTGTTCATAATTATTTCGAAAGGCATTGTATCTGAACTGAAGAATAAAGGTATTAGTAAGTTAAACGACAAGCATTCTGCCAAGGGAATTTTTAGATACAGGATTGAGTTTCCATATAGATTATAACATTTCTTCTTTCCTACATATTGTCTCCCATGGTTTGAATTTGGTCGTGTGAATTTCTTCTCACGTCAGGTTCACGTGGCGTGCTTGTTCATTCTTTTCATCTTCATGAGGCATGTGTAAGTATCGAGTGTTTCAAAATCTCCCCTCAATCTTCTCAAACAGTCTTTCCTGATGTTTTGCAAGGTTTTAAGGACAATTCTAAATTTGCTTATTTTATTAAAATATATATCAACCTTTTACATATCTGAGTATTTATTATTCAAGCCAAAGACAGTGCATACTTGTTAGATTCTTGTCTGCAGGCTGAATTTTCTGCTGCTTTTTCTTTTCTGGGAAACCCTCTTAAATTAAAACAATACAGGGAGATTTTGATGGCCTTGTAATTGAATCAAAATGGAAGGGTGTGCATAGTAAGCAGTTGTTTAATTTCATTGCTACTCTCCTGGTCTTATCTAAATGTAATCCAGATGCCAAGCATACCAATTCTCCATGTTCTCTCTCTCTCTCTCTCTCTCTCTCTCTCTCTCTCTCTCTCTCTCTCTCTCTCTCTTCGCTTGCTCTGTGTGTGTTTAGGTGTGTGTGTGTGNTTGTTTAATTTCATTGCTACTCTCCTGGTCTTATCTAAATGTAATCCAGATGCCAAGCATACCAATTCTCCATGTTCTCTCTCTCTCTCTCGTTCTCTCTCTCTCTCTCTCTCTCTCTCTCTCTCTCTCTCATCGCTTGCTCTGTGTGTGTTTAGGTGTGTGTGTGTGTGTGTGTGTATGTGTGTTTAGGTGTGTATGTGGTGTACGTGTGTATGTGGTGTGTGTGTGTGTTTAGGTGTGTATGTGGTATATGTGTGTTTATGTCTGTATGTGGTGTGTGTGTGTGTTTAGGTGTGAATGTGTGTGTGTGTTTAGGTGTGTATGTGTGTGTGTATTTAGGTGTGTATGTGGTGTGTGTGTGTATGTGTGTGTTTAGGTATGTATGTGGTGTGTATGTGTGTGTGTGTTTAGATGTGTGTGTGTGTATTTAGGTGTGTATGTGGTGTGTGTGTGTATGTGTGTGTTTAGGTGTATGGTGTGTGTGTGTATGTGTGTGTGTGTGTGTGTTTCCTGGACGCTTTGTTTCTGAAACCCTAGCCATCTAATATTCAGAACACATCTCCGAGTTGTCAGTTGTTTATTGGCCTGCACTAGGACAGAATTCTAACTACCTTTGACACAATTCCTTCTTGTGCCCCTTACACGCGCTGCTCTCCTTTGAACAAGTTCTATGGCTGTTGCAAAAGAAATATCTTTGAGATTACTGTTTATGCCTTGTAGTTGATGACAGACTCAAGTGAGCGTTCCAAGAACAGTGGGAAGAGATGTGAAGGCATCAACAAGTACACATCCCCATGCAGCAATTACCACATGCAACAGCATTGTCTCAACAGTGGAGATGGATCTGTTACTTCTATGGAGGAGGCATCGTGCTGGCAGGAAGCAGTGTTAGTATCATTAGTAGCAACGTGGAGACAAAATGCATACAAAATTACACACTTAGTAATATGGACACTAAAACTTAAATGGCCATTACCACCCTATCTACCTGGGTACTTATTCATGCGACATTTAAACAGCAAAACAATTATTTGGTATGTTTTATTTTGCACATGCATGCATATACATACTCATATGTTTTTGTGTTTCAGGACTTGTGAGTTTGGGGTTACTCCTGCATGTGTCTTCCCCCATTGGAGGAAACCTGCAGTCAGGTGTCTTCCTCCATCGCTCTCTGCCTTATAACAGTTCTGTCCCGCTGAACTGTTAGCGTGAGTTTATAGAGGATCTGTCCTAACCACTTGCTCTGGGGAGTGGCCTGTCTGGGCCTTTCATGGACTGGTCTATAGATAGCTTACCACACTCACTTGGCTTTTCCAAGTGTTCTGGGAATTTGACCTCCAATCCACACGTAAATGGCTCTATTTTACTTATGGAGCCATTTCCTTAACCTCTAAGATGCAGTTTTGCATTGCCCTATGGGTGTGAGATAAGAAAACTGTCCATGTGCAATTCAAATGAAGGGTTGTAGTGAGGTCAGTTCATGGCTAAATGCCCTTGCCGTCAACCTTGATGGTTTGAGTTCAACCTCCGGAATCTACACAGTAGAAGTTGAAAACCAACTCCTGAATGTTTTTCTTAGATTTTCCCATGCTTGTCTTGGCACACAAATGTCTATTCACATACCTAGACACATACATGCACAGACACACACACTCACACTGGCTGATCAGGAGTTTTCCTCTCGGCCTCCTGATTATGCTCTAAACATGACCAGCCATCTCGTGTTCCCCTTGCCATAGCTGGAATTACCAAGGCTGCCTTTCCTCCCCAGATGATGGCTGTACTTTAAAACTGTGATGTAGAGAGCATTGTGAGTTGCCTTGTAACAGCAGGGAATAGAAACCTGGTTTTCTGGAAGTGTATCCAGTGCTCTTAACCATGGAGCCATCTCTCCAACACCCTTATTATTAAATTTTAAGCTATTACATACAAGAATTTTTCCTGAGAGACCATTTACCCTTCCTTGTAAGTGTGGACAGGTTAGTTTAAGCAGTTCATCACAGTCATAAAAATTTCCAGTGAAGAGGGTTCTAAAAAGGACTTTCTAATTGTGAAACTTTTAGGGTATTGAAAAATCAATTTAGCAAACTTCTTTTTTAATTTTTATTTGTTTTTAATATGTATAAGTTTCTCTGTGTGTACCCATTCATGGGCAAATATGCTCTTGTATGTGTGTGCATACATGCTTGTTCCTTGCACACATGTTTTTGACAACAGACAACTTTGCAGAGTCCTTTCCTTCTTTCCAGCCTACTGGCTTCTGGGACTTGAACTAGTGATTACCAGGCTCATTCAGTGAGCATCCTTAACTGTGTCAACAGTGGGCCAGCTCATTGGCCTTCTTTATTTTTTCAATAATTAAAAAAAAAAAAAAGAACGGTGAATACAATAGAGTCATCACATAAAGTGATAATGACTGGTAAATTTTCTATCCAGTTTACATAATCACACATGCACATTCACAGGTTCATGGCTTTATTACAGTTTTGTGTTGGAGTTTGTATTTATATTTCACTATTCTTTAAAATGTCTCTCCTTTAAGAGCCTAGTGATGTTTGAGAATCGTGTGTTTTATTTCCTCATAAAGATGCAGGCGACCATAACAGGTATTATTTGTGCTCCATCATCGTCTTTGCTCCCCTATTACCACTCCAAAATGGCAACACATCCTTTGCAATTATGACACTGAGTTTTTTTGGTGCTCACCAACCTGCTGTCATGACAAGTAATTTAGGGGAATTTCTTGACATCTCTTGCTTTAAGGCTAATATTTTATTTAACCAATGTATGCTGTTTTGTGACTAGTTGCTGATAGACATCAAAGAAGCTTTGGTGAGGCGGAGGGGCAAAAAAGCAAAGGATAAGTCATTCCATTTCTCTCTGATACTCACTGGTGATCGTAATCCTTCTTCACTTTTAATAGTTTTCCATGTGTTAAAATGATCTTGTGAGAAGAGTTGGGTAATTGGACCGCACAGTAGGTTAACATTGTGTCATTTAGGATTTCTCAGATGGGAAGTTTGAACAGTGCAAAAGTGCAGAGAGGACCTGCCCATCACAATGAGGTTTTCACTGAGATACGTGTAGCAGACCTTTATTAAGACACAGGCCACTGAAGGAAAGGCAAGGAAGCCTTAGTTCCAGGCCCAGCAGGAAGGGTTGACATGATGGCCATCTGGCTCCTCCCATGAATGTCAGGTGGACTGAGGTGGGGGAGAAATCTCACTGCTCAGTTCTGGCTTATCTTGGACCTGTTGTTGGGAGATACCATGCAGAAAACATGGTTAGCATGCAGCCTTTACCACCACTGTTTTACACTTTTAGAGATATCATTATCAGAACAGGCCTTTAAAAACCAAACCAAACCAGACAAAATAAGCACAGAATCAAGAATGATGTAGTAGTGTGTTTGGCTTTTAAGTTTAAAGCTCTTTCAATAATATTGCTTTATAACATATCCACTGACAGCCATCCCATGTTCCATCATCCTCCACCTATGTAAAATTAAGTTGACAGTAATTAAATCTAAAGCTAAAGCTGCAATGTAAGTGTGCGGGGGCTTTGCTTAAAAATATGACTAAAGGTTTGTTATTTCTTCTAATCCGATGGTGCTTATTTTATTCACAGCCTTAAGTGCTACTTGAAGGAGAAATAAAACATTTTATTTTTCCAAATTAAAGAATTACATTTTGTTTTCATTAAGGAACCCTAGGCTTTGCTTTATTGCATCATTAATTAGCACTTGAATGGTCAAAGGGACTTATTTGGTAAGCGTGTATCTTGCAACACACTGGAGGCGTATATTAATGAAAGGCTAAAACACACCCAGGAGCCTCTTATTGCCATATTAAAGCATTTATAAATGGGATTTTAATTTAAAGTGCTGCTAAAATGAAAATGAAATGCCATATTGATTCTCAGGCCAGATGCTTTTAGGAAAGGCACTGTGTGTATTATTCCATCTTCAAGTTATTACTTCCAACTGACCTAGACATGCTCAAGAACAATTCTCTGAAGCCCAAATATAGCACATAAGGCAATTAGGCTGCGGGATGGCTTCTGCTCACTAGGTGGCAGAGGTTTCCAAGAACTGTGCTCTTGCATCGAGGTCTGTACTTTTGTTCTTGCAAACTGCAAACCAACATTCATCAGAGTGTTGATGGCTAAAGCTGGTTAAGGCCCTACAGTTTACTCACAGGTGGAGAGTATCTGCTAAAATCTAAACTGCATATTTCATTTAGTGTGAATTTAGCAAAAGTAGTGAGTTCTGTCTTCAAAGAATGTACGTAGTAATACAGTAGCAAAACTAAGGTTTTACTCTTGTTAACTTTTAGCTTAGTGTTGTTTTTTTTTTTTTGATTGGTTTTATTTCAATCTTATCTTTTACTTTGTGACGCAGCAGATGAAAAAATTTTTAAATAGTATGATTCAAATGGATTATGACAGGAAGGAAGCTCTATTTTTATGTGAAGATTAAGATAAATCATGTGATAAGTTACACTATTTTATAAACATGATCAGTTTGCATTAAGGAGAGTGTGGTATCTAAGATCGGCAGCAGAGTGCTACTTTTTTGGCGTTGTTTGTTTTTCCAAACTGGGTTTCACTGTCTAACTCTGAAGACCAGGCCAGCCTTGAACTCAGGAGATCTGCTGGCCTTTGCTTCCTGAGTGTTAGGATTAAGGGTGAGTGCCACCACTGCCCAGTTGTATTAGATGTTTGTGTGTCAACTTAACACAGGCTGGAGTTATCACAGAGAAAGGAGCTTCAGGTGAGGAAATGCCTCCATGAGATCCAGCTGTGGGGCATTTTCTCAATTAGTGATCAAGAAGGGAGGGTCCATTGTGGGTGCCATTGTGGGTGCCATTCTTGAGCTGGTAGTCCTGGGTTCTATAAGAAAGCAGGCTGAGCAAGCCAGGGGAAGCAAGCCAGTAAGTAACATCCCTCCATGGCCTCTACATCAGCTCCTTTTCCCTGACCTGCTTAATTCCAGTCCTGACTTCCTTTGGTGATGAACGGCAATGTGGAAGCATAGCTGGATAAGCTCTTTCCTCCCCAACTTGCTTCTTGATCATGATGTTTGTGTAGGAGTAGAAACCCTGACTAAGACACCAGGGTAAAGTGTTTTTCTGTATGTGTATGTGTGTCTGTGTGTGTGTGTGTGTATATATATATATATATATATATATATATATATATATATATATATATATATGACTTGTTCTCACATGCATAAAATTGTAGCATTAGAGAGTGTGAGGTTTGAGACCCATGGTTCAAGGACAGTGTCACCTCTAACAAGTATATTCTTATTTCTTGTTTTTTTTTTTTAATTTTATTGGTTATTTTGCTTATTGACATTTCAAATGTTATCTGCCTTCCCAGTTTCTGCTCCACAAACCCTCTATCTCTTCTCCCTCTCCCTGCCTTTATGAGGGTGCTCCCACCCACCCACCCGCTCCTACCTCAGTGCCCTAGCATTCCCCTACACAGGGAGTCTCCACAGGACCAAGGGCCTCCCTTCTCAGTGATGCCAGATAAGGCAATCCTCTCCTAAATATCCAGCTGAACCATGGGTCCCTCCATGTGTACTTTTTGGTTGATGGTTTAGTCCATGGGAGCTCTGGGGGATTGGGGGTCTGGTTGTTCTTCCTATGGGGTTGCAAAACCCTTCAGCTCCTTCAGCCCAACTACCTCAGTCAGTAGAGCATGAGGCTCTTGCTTCTTAAATGAATGAAATATTTCTCAAAATATTTGACAGGGTGAGTCTTTAGAGAACATTTTGTATTTCTTTGTTTCCTCAACATGTTCTATAACAAAATATTTCTGCATTGTGACACAGTTTCTGTATAGTGTTGAGAAAGTCTGAATTTAAGAGAAGACAGCGGAAAAGTCAACCACAGAGCATTGTGGAGAATCTCTTTCTGCTTCTTGGTTGTGTATGTAATGTCAACATCCACTTCTACCCCCTTCTTATGTGTCTCCATTGTGGGGATGGACTCTACCCTAAGCTAAAAGCCAGATAGACTCTTACTTTACCTTTACCATGAGGTTTGTCACTACATGAGCAAAGCAACTAATACGTGCTCTCCTACAACGAGGATGGGTGGAGCTTTCTGGAGACTGTGACTATGGTATAAATCAATCAGACTAGAAATGTAGGACAGATAGAAAGGGATACCACTTTATTGGGCATTTCTGTGACCAGGCTGGCTTACTGCTTTTTGTGTTTTGCTGCTCTTGTGGATTGTGATACATCTCATCCATTGAGAATCCAGTGCTTTGACTGCAGAGCTGAACTCTGATTACATTGGTCCTGTTCAGTTATTTTTAACTTTCTATGCAGCCTGTGTAACCATGTGAAATGCCACATAAGCTCTTCACCACAAAAACAGTCAGGTTAGAAAGTTTAAATCATCTAGTTAGCTCTGTATAAGACAAAATAGGAGCTGGAGAGATGGCTCAGTGGTTAAACATACTTATTGCTTTTTCCAAGGTTCTGAGTTCAATTCCCAGCAACCACAACCGTTGGTGCTGAGATCTAATGCCTTCTTTAGATGTTTCTGAAGACAGCTACAATGTACTCAAATACCCAAAATAAATAAATAAATCTTTAAAGATATAAATGATAAAATAACACGTTATTTTTCAATCCATCCTAGCCCACGAGTCTTGTCATTTTAGTAATAATTCTTAGATTCATTTTTGATGTTTTTTCAATTGGATATCAAGTGGTACCTTCAGATTTCAGCTTGCAAAGCATGATATTGAGGAGCCTGAGATAGTCCCTATCCCCACATTCCCACTTTGTTTTCTGGAATCGTCTTTCTAGCTCTTACCTAACAGAGAAGAGACTCAGCATTTCTTTCCGTTAGAGAAACTATGAGAGAGTGTAGAGGACATGAAGGAAACAAAACACCCTCTAAATCAACACAAAGGGTTTGCATGTGAACTCAGAGAATGAGGGACAAAGCACGGGTATAGTGTGGGTCCTGTGGGTATGTATTATGGCTTCTATTTGGGGGTTTTTATAGGAATCCTGAGTATGCAAATGAATGGGCCTCTATATGTATTTCTTCTGCCTCTTATTGGGCTCTTTTCCTTCTGGTTGGATTTTCTATTGCAATGTGTTAGTTTTGGCTTCTATTCTATTCTGATCTATTCTATTCTGCTAGATTCTATTCTATATCCTATCCTACCCTATCCTATCCTACCCTATCCTATCCTATCCTACCCTGTCCTTCCTGTCCTATCCTGTCCTGTCCTGTCCTGTCCTGTCCTGTCCTGTCCTGTCATGTCTTATCCTGTCCTGTCCTGTCCTGTCCTGTCCTATCATCCTATCCTATCCTATCCTATCCTATCCTATCCTATCCTATCCTATCCTATCCTATCCTAGTCTGCTCTAGTCTAGTCTTTTCTGGTCTATTCTACTGTATTCTATTCTGCTTTATTCTGTTCTGTTCTATTCTCCTCTAATATTATATTATCCCTTATAGGCCAGTTTGGCTTTTTTTCTTACTGTATTATCCTTTAGAAGCCTATTTGTTTTCTAATAAACAGAAAAATGGGTGGAACTGGAAGGGTTGGGAGTGTTACACCCAGATGGTGGGGGTCCCCACCGACCACCAAAGACCACCAGGAATTCAACTCATATGCAAAAGCAAAGAGTAAAAATTCCAGCTTAAGCACATATGTCTCCAACCTCACTGACCTCTCCAGCACAGTGGATGGTGTATGGAAGCTGCTGAGATGGTGTCAGTCTTACCTTTTATACAGTTTAAGCAGGGGGGGGGGGGATTTCCAACTTGGCAGTTACATGATTGGCTAACATTTCAGAATTCATAGCTCACACAAAAAATTTCAGCTAGTGATGATTCCAAATTGCTATATATAATTGTGGTTAGCTTGAGTCATTTGCCTGGGACATGACATTGCACAGGGGTGGAATGGGTGTTGCTTTGGGGTGTCTTAGCTACTGGAACAAGTTGTGGTTTTTCAAGTTACTAAGTTCAAACTAAGGACATGCTGGACATAAGATGGAGTCTGAACACAAAATGGAATTAGCTAGACTGGGTCCTTCAGAGAGGTTGGGAGTAACAGAGAGGAATAGAGGGAGAAGAAACTATAGTCAGGATATATAATGTGAGAAAAACAAAAAAGTAGACTATGTTTAAAAAGAAAATAAAGATAAATTATGTGAAAACAATGCTTACCATAAATGATATAATTAAAGCCAGGTGTTGGTGGCACATGCCTTTAATCCTAGCACCTAGGAGGTAGAGTCAGGCAAAACTCTGAGTTTGAGACCAGCAGGGTCTACATAGTGATTCCAGGACAGCCAGGGCTATGTAAAGCAACCCTGTGTAAAAACAAAAAGAAATATGAGGTGTATAAATGACACAATTAAGGCTAGATATGAGCAACACAAATGGCAGGATTTCAGGGATAAGGTTAAATATTTAGTTGAGAGTGAAATGGTTATTGTCTTTTCTGTATGTCTAAAGTTTTATCTGTGTCTGTGCCTGTCTAATGTATGTTGTCACTGCACTAGTTATCTCATCTAATACTTGTAGTTGTATACATATAACCCGTCACGTTGGCATTATGCTCAACTGTAACATTAGCCACTTCTGACAGTTTAGATCTACTGCTGTTTAACCACAGCAATTATCCTGTCTGCAGAGGGTCTCTTGACAGGGAATTATGCTATGACTGACAACCAGGGATGATGAAAGTTTCCCCTGACATTAAGTTTGGCTAACACCTTGGTAGAAGTGCTTTAACATTTTCTTTGCTTTCCCTTTTCACATGTCCCAACTGTAAGTAGCCTCCATACTGGTTGACATTTGACTTGATGATAAGGTAATTGCCTGATTATGACTATATTACACACATACAAACACATGCATCTATACATATACACTACACATGCACACACAGATATAAACACATACACACAAGCACACAGATAGACGCACACCATATTCACATACCACACATATAGACATAATTATAACACACAAGCACCATATACACATGCACCACACACACATATACACACAAAGACTTAAATATATAAACTCATGCACACAAATACATACACACACTCACACAAAGACTTAAACATAAACTTATACACACAAACACACACAGCTATACTCACACACACACAAAGACTTAAACACATAAACTCATACACACAAACACACACAGCTATACTCACACACACACAAATACTTAAACACATAAACTCATACACACAGCTATACTCACACACACACACACAAAGACTTAAACACATAAACTCATACAAACACACACACACACACACCCCACTTCCCTACACACACACACACACACACACACACACACACACACACACACACACACACACTTTTCAAACAGTGTCACTAAGATGAATTCCTGAGCTCATCTATGCTTGTTATGGAATCACTTAGACACTTAACTTCCTCTTGTCATTTGTCTAAGATTGCCTTACAACTATGCTCATTTGTGACACAAGAAATGTTCCAGTTCTTGACTTATCTTTTAAAAATGAGCAACAGTTAGCATAAGGGTGGCCTAGAGACATAGTGAAGCATACTGAATGTATCAAATTTCTTTGTATGCTCATGAGAAATTTCTGCAAGTATGTAGCAAAACAACTAGGAAACTTTCCATCATTAATCTTTTCTTCACTGAGTGTCAAGGCTAGAAAACAGTTTATGCTGGTTTTGGACACATATGCTAGTGAGCCTTTAGGGAAATAAGGGTGTGAAATCTCAGATTTTACAAGTGCACATTTCAAAACAATTTTGTGCAATTAAAAATCTGCAGTTTTGCTTAACAGATAGCTGCATATAATTGGCGTAAGTTGTTTTCATTCCAGAAAGGAAAAGAACACCTCCTCCAAACCAATTTAAGTATATGGAAAGATCTCAGGATATTAAAAAAAAGCCAAAAAACCTAAATTTTGTGGGACTTCAGAGTTTTGATGGAAAAGCCTTAGACTTTGGGTTGTCCCTTTGTTAACTATGGTGGTGACACCCTCCATTGTAATTTTCCTCATTATTTTGTCAAGTTCATATATAACAACTAGGGTTTATTATTTTCTGGATTTTCTATTATGCATTTATTACCAATTGTATTTCTTATTTCTTCTTACAAGTCGAAGAAGTTTTTATTTCATCTATTTTGCCATATTCACAGTGACTTATGTTACGGAGCCATGAACAGTGGAGGTTAGATTGGATCCAAGTCTGAGTGCAAAGGCAGCACTCCTTCTGGAGTTTATACAGTGACATGCCACGTTCTCATTCCTTTACAGTGAACGGAATAATCTAATTGCTTCATACAGTAAAACTGGCATAGTTTAATTTCTGACTCAGCAGAAATATCTAATAGAGTAAAAATCATTTGAAATAATTATGATGTGCGCCATGGTGTAATAAAAGAGGATAATCTCCGAATCCGGCATTGATGACTAAGCCTGTGCCAGTCCCCTGTACTGTTATATGTTTTATGATTTCATGTAGTATTTGATGGTTTACTAAAAAATTACATTTATAAAAAGTGAAATCAATTCTAGCTGAGGAATTCTTACTTCCTGCTACTGTTTTGTTGCTTTACAGTTGGGTTATAAGGGACAATATCCTAGGTATTTGATTTATTCATTATAACTGAGATTTGTGTTTAATAGACAAAAAGCAAGTCAGGAAATATTTCTTTTATACTATGCTTAGAATTAATAACATCACTTAGAAAATGAAAGGGGAAACCTGGACACATCCCAGCTAACATCTATCTTCATTAAATTTAGAGATCAGTAAAATTTCTAAAAATTCTTTATGTCATCTATTTGAAGACTGTTCACAAATTTAGTTTATCTGTAAGGTGTTTTCTGATTTTTAATTTCCTAGAGTCTATTCTTTTTTTTTTCGTTTTTTTTCCCTATAGTCTATTCTTAAATGGTAATTTAGGCTTATGTCTATTTAATTTTTATATTACATAATAAAGTTTTATTATTAATGAATAGGTATCAGTGGAGGAACATATGAAGACTAGATTGTACAGTTACTGAGTGTATTTGTTGCTATTTTCATCATATAAAGACTAGATTGTACAATTACTGAGTGTGTTTCTTGCTATTTTCATATGTATAACTTAATATTATCATAAAGGGACTTTATTGGATAACTTTTGAGAGAAATTTCAAAATATTTAATAATAGGTTTTAAAAATAAATTTTAAAAGTAACCTTGATCAAGTCCTGGCATGAAAAGAAATCACTTGTACCACAGTCATGGAGGGCTGTGTTAAATCACAGTATTTCAAGTCAAAAGCTCCAGAAACTTGGTTTCTGACATGACCCTTCACCTAGACGCGAAACATCCCCTGTTCCAGGCTGTACCCATCAAAGCAGACATTCCGATTTCCATGGAACCATTTTAGCTCAGAGTGTGTTCCCAGTCCAACCACAGTGTGGAGCTGCTGTGTAAATAAGTCAGCTCCTGTGCTCACACAGTTTGCTTCGTCTGGTAGAAAAGCACATTTTAATCATACTGGATGAAGTGCAAAGGCAGCCCAGGAAAGGTCTCTTTAGGCTTAGGTGGGGAGATCTGCACTTTGAATGAAGAAGGTATTTACAAATGTGTTTCCCATCATGAATTCAGTGAGCACAGATTCAGACTAACCTGTGTAGATGACCAGATGGCTTTATTTTTTTCTGATTTCTATACTTATTAGAAAAATTTTAGAAGAAATTTGAGAGCACAATGTTTTATGTTTACTTTTAGGAAATTATTACAGTATCATGGCCTATAGGAATCTTCAGATTCTTTTTTTATATGATTATTTTTTCTTTCTTTCTTTCTTTTTTTTAGATATTTTCTTTATTTACACTTTAAATGTTATCCCCATTCCCAGTTCCCCCTCCAAAAACCCTCATCCCCTCACCACTCCCCCTGCTCTCCAACCCACCCACTCCAGCCTCCTGGCCCTGGTACTCCCCTATACTGGGCATAGAACCTTCACAGGACCAAAGGCCCCTCCTCCCATTGATGTCCTTCCCACATGGCCATCCTCTGCTACATATGCAGGTAGTGCCATGAGTTCCACCATGTGTACTCTTTGTTTGGTGGTTTAGTTCCAGGGAGCTCTGGAGGTACTGGTTGGTTCATATTGTTGTTCCTCCTATGGGGCTGAAAACCCCTTCAGCTCCTTGGGTACTTTCTCTAGCTCCTCCCAGACCACTTTTTAAGGCTTTGTTTCAAGTGTGTTAAGTCTTCCTGGACTGTTTCTTGGAACTGGACATTGAGCCTCTGTGTAGTCACATGTCCCTTTATTAAAATTTAAGCATGAAAATGTGTGGTTTTAAAACTATAAAATCAAAGAACACTGCTATAAAATACAGGAAAAAGAATTAGAGAAACCTGAGATATTTACAAAGTGTTTCAACATTCTTGCTAATTTACACGGTAGCAGTGATCTGATTACAAGCTAACAGTCTTTCAGCTTTCTAAAGTTGGAAACAACCACCCAGAGAGCTTTGATCATCACTGAGATGTAACTAACATTAGATTTGCTATTAACACCCAACATTTCCTCAGCTGATCCCAGCATGGTCTCCTGTACTTGGTGCTATTTGCTTGTTGTAGTATGAATTTTATTAACTTTATCCCTGAGGTTTGAAGGCAGGGTAGCTAGGAGGTGCTGGAGAAAAGAAAGACTACTCGAAAAGTGATGTGTGTCTACAGAAACTAAAATTGTAAAAAAAAAAAAAAAAAAAAAAAAAAAGTAGGTGACCACTTAAGATAAACTTTATCCAACTTGATTCATTTGAAAAAATAATCAAATATCTTATTCAGTATTCCACAAATGTTTGTGTCATTCCCATTCTGTATGCTAAAGTGCTGCTCAGTATAGTTAGAGAGAGGGGTGTCAATCAATTGCCTTAATCTTCTGTCACTTATATAATGATTTTCAAAGTAACATTTACCTCAGTAACAAAATAAAAGAATCATTGAAAAGTCAAAGGTATTGTTTTTACTTCTCTCCCCAGCTTCCAGTAGTCTATCACTAATAACTAATAAAATGTTGACACTTTGAATGGCTATTATAAACACAAAAACCAAGTTAAGCGTATCCTTACAGTAATCCACATAGGCTCTGTTAAAACAACCTCTGCAATTTAAGTGAAAGCATATTGCAGCTCTACATTCCCAGAAACTGAAGCAGCTCTCCCAAAGTGCTCTCACACACACAACACACACACAAGTATAGTCTGTAGACCTGTATAAACAAAACAAAACAATTTCAGATCTCTTTAAGTTCATGGAGGTCAGTTTTTATACTCTTTAGTTACTCATTAAATATTAAAATATGTTCATAGTCACAAAGTGGAGTTTATATTTGCATGCTTGCTCTTATTACGGTTTGGATAGGTCAAAGAAACTCAACCCCTCAACCTTTCCTTACCTTGGATCAATCCGGCACACCTGTTAGCATCCATCTGCGAGCACTGTTCCTTCTCAGGACCTCTGAGAGAAGCTTTGTAACTTGGGTTAGTTCAGCCCGTGGCTAAGGCCAGCGTCTGGGTCGCTCTGGACAGAGCAGGAGCCATGGGGATCAGACTCAGGCTTGTCCTTAATGCAGTTTGCACGTCATGGGTTGGTGTGGTTTGTAGGTCAGGCCTGGGTGAGGACCAACTAGGTTTGCCAAGTGTTGGCTGTAAGAGAAGATATTTTTGAAAAGATGCCAAGTACTGATCTTATATTTCCCAGTATCCGCACTTTCAGTGAAAGTGAAAAAGTTTGCATTAAAAATTACATACTTCAGAAAATCAGTAAGTGTAAAAGTAGAACTTTGTAAAAGATCTCAGTAAGTCAGCATTTAAAATAACCTGCTACTCAATATTTAAGTACTATCCATACATGTAAAAATGTTAATAAGAAAATATTTAGCCTGGTGTTTGTAGATTATCTCAACTGAAAATTTTTATTAACTTTGAGATGTGCTTGTAAGTGTTTTTAAAATCTATTGTACACATTTGTTTACATAAGCATCTCACATTGCCCTTCCTTTATTTATTTGTTTGTTTGTTTGTTTGTTTGTTTATTTATTGAGACAGGGTTTCTCTGTCTAGCCCTGGCTGTCCTGGAACTCACTTTGTAGACCAGGCTGGCCTCGAACTCAGAAATCCGCCTGCCTCTGCCTCCCAAGTGCTGGAATTTGCCCTTCCTTTATGTTGCTTGATATCACTATGCATACAAGCAGCTCATATCCACCTTGTTTGTAAATAGTATGTCTGAAACAAAGTATCATAACTCCATAATGTGCAGGATTCTTACAAAGTCTTATTAGTCACTCTGCAGCTCTGAATGGTAAATATTTTTGATAGTGTCTGTGCAACTATTTGTTACTGTGACATATGTCAGGGCTTCACATACCTAGTTTCCAGTTTCTTTATGCATTCATTTGCAAGAGTGTTTTCTTCGTTAAATTGAAAATACATTTTTTCATACAATACATTCTGATTATGTGTTTTTATTCCCAGCTTCCTCTTCTCTCATAATCACCAGCCACCCACCCAAATCCACATCTTTTCTCACTCTTCCTCTCATTATCCAGCAAATAGACATTGAAAAGAAAAAAATAATAAAAAGGCAATATAAAATAAAAACAAACCTGAATAGCACCCAAAACCCAAACAAACAGAAAAACAAACATCCAAAGAACAAGGGCAAGAAACAAATATAAAGATGCAGAGACACACACATCAGCAAAATTTGTTCTGTGTTGCCTGTCTACTGCTGCAAGTAGGTCCTGTCCTTAAGAGTATTTTGTGTTCCCAGTGAGACTATAATGGGGATAATTAAATTTTCACTTGTGAGTGGTTATCAATTAGAGATCCCTTCTGGTTTAGGGATGTATGTAGGCTTGTGTCCCTGTTGACTCTCAGCACTGGGACATCATTTCCAGACTCCACAGGCCCTGAGATGGCTGCCAGAGTCTCTGAGTTCATGTGCACATTTCCCCTGTTTTTAGATGGCCTTTTTCCTTAGTGTTTTCCATTCCTTCCAAGTCTTCCAGTCTTTCCATCTCCTCTTCTGCATGGGTCCATGAGCCAGGAAGGGAGAGATTTGATGGAGACATCCCATTTAGGACTAAGTGTTACAAGGTCTCTGTCTCTACGTTGCTCAGCTGTGGGTCTCTGTATTCTGTCTACTACGTAAGGAAGCTTCTCTGACGACTGCTGAGTGAGAGACTGTTGTATGAGTATGGAAGGATGCTGTAAGGAGTCGTATTGTTGCTGGCTTCCTTTAGAAGAACGGTAGTGTTTGTTTTTTCCCTAGTTCCCCAGCCTATCTCCTCTCGGGTCCCTGGCCACCTGAGCAGGTTTGAAGATGGCTTCCATCTCATGGAGTGGTTGATAAGTCCAGTCAGATAGATAGTGGTTAGTTAGATCCACCAGCTTTGTCCCACTATTGTGGCAAAGAGTCTTGCATGAAGCTCACCACTGTAGAGTGAAGGTTTTGTAGCTCACTTGGTTTTTACATTTCTTCTTTCGTGTGTACAGAGTACCTTTGAGTACCATGAATACCAGTTGATAAGATAAATTCTCTAGAAATATACCAGCTTGACTTCTCAACACTCAATGAGTTCTGTATGTATTAGCCTCACCAATAGATAGCATCACTTTATGGAGATCAATCAGTGGCTTTGTCAATAATCTGGGTTGTTTGTTTGGGGCCTCCCGTGGGGCTCTTTTCATGAACAACTCAATGAGATTGAACTCATTCCAAAAACTGAGATGAGAGATGTCCACTGGTGGCTCCATTGCCTCACTGTTAGCTGATTCCATTTAGAATGTATTTGTTACTGAATATATTTTAGGAGAATTTTACTGGGTTAGGTTTCAAACAACTAGGGAAATGGTCTTTAGTTTTAGCTGTCTCCCCCCACGCTCCCTCTCTCATCCCTGCTTCTCAGTTTGATCCTCTTGTTCAAGTCCCACCATCCCTCCATGACTGATATCTTCATCAGTTTCTTTCTTCAATCTCTTATTACTTTATATATATATATATATAAAATGTAAGTCTTTATGTTGCTTGGTTAAAGCTACCCCAAGATATTTTGTATTTTTGAAGCTATTCTGGAAAGTTCCTGATTTCTAAGTAAATTTGTAATTTGTATATATGAAGGTTCTTGAATTTTGTGTTTTAATTTTGATTTTGCTACTTTGGTGAAAGTGTTTAGCATTGCAGAAGTTTCCTGAGAAACTTTTAGGTCAGTATGCTGTCATATCATCATCATTAAAAAAAAATCTTTAACTTCTTTCCTTCCTAAGTGTATGCCCTTGATCTCCTTCAGTTGTCTTCTTGATTTAAGGTTTTAAGTACTATATTTTATAGCTATGGAGAAAGTTGACAGTCTGGTCTTATTCGTGGTGTTAGTGAAAATGCTATGTATTTCTTTCAGCTTATGTTGATGTGGCCTGTGGGCTCACTGGAAACTATCGTTATTTTGTCAAGTCTTTATCTCTAGTCTCTCTACAAGTTTTGTCACAAAGAAGTGATGTATTTTGTCAAAGGCCTTTTCTGCATCTAATGAGATTATCATATGGTCTTTTTGAAGCCAATTTGATCATGGTGAATGGTCTTTTGGATGTGTTCCTGAAATTGATTTGCATGTGTCTTATGAAAATTTTTTCATCTATCTGCAAGAGAAAAAAATGTTCTGAAAATGTCTTTGTGGGGGTTTAATATGGTTTACATATGAGGATACCTTTGGCCTTGTTAAATAAAAGTGGAGAAAGATTTTTCTGTTTCTATTTCATGTAATAATTTGAGGAGTATTGGCATTGATTGTTCTTTGAAAGTGTGGTGTAATTCTACACTAAAACCACCTCTGTCTCTGATCTCTGTCTGTCTGTCTGTCTGTCTGTCTGTCTGTCTCTTTTAGATTGGGAAGGTTTTTATCCTGTTTTTATTTCATTAGAAGTTATAAGTCTGTTTAAATTGCTTATAATATCTAAGCTTTAATTTTGCCATGGTATATATCAGGAAAAAATTCCTTTTCCTTTAGATTTTCAACTTTGGTGGTATATAGGATTTTAAAGTATATCCTACTGACTCTATGGACTCCCTCAGTACCTCAACATCTACTGTTATTTCCTTCTTCTTGACTCTAGCTTTGCTAACTTGGGTCTCCTCGGTTTGTCCTTTAGATATTTAGCCAAGAGTTGGTTGCTCTGACTCATTTTCTCTGAGAACTCACTCCCATGTTTCATGTTTACATTGTTTTTTAATATACCTGTTTTATTGATTTCAGCCCAGAGTTGGATTACTTCCTGCTGTTTACTCCTTTCTGTCATTATTCTTTTTATTTTCTAGTGCTTTCCGGTATGTTGTTAAGTTACTAATATGAATTCTCTCCATTTTAAAACGTATGTATTTAGTGTTATGAAATGCTTCTTAGAACTGCCTTCATTGTGTCTTATACATTTGTGTTCATTCAATTCTAAAAGATTTTTACATCCTTTATTGATCCATATTTTATTTAGAAGTTAGTTATTCAGTTTCCATGTGTCTGCTAACTTTTGTTGTTAATATACATGCAGAATATTTTTTCAATTTTTATCTTTTGAGACTTGATTTGTGACCTAGTATGAAGTCAATTTTGAAGAACAATCCATGAGCTACTAAGAAGGTATGTTTTTGTTTGTTTGTTTTGCACAGGGTGAAATATTCTATAAACATCTTAGGTCCAGTTGGTTTACTATGCTTTTAGTTCAAGCATTTCTCTTTTTAGCTTTTGCATGGTGATTTATCTATTAAATAGATTTGGTATTTAAAGTTACCCAGTAATACTCTGTGAGTATCAGTATGTGATTTAAGCTACAGTAGTGTTAATCTTGTCAACTCTGGTGTCCTTCTGTTTGATATATATATATATATATATATATATATATATATATATATATATATTATTCAGTATCTTCTTGGTAGTGTTCTCCTTCCATGAGTATATAATGTCCTTCCCTATCTCTTCAGATTAGGTTTGGTTTGAAGTCTATTTTGTCAGACATTAAAATGGTTACATCTGCTTGTTTCTGGTTTATTTATTGATTCATTTTGTTCTCTCTCTCTTTAAACCTGAGGTGATGTCTATCTTTAATGTTAGCATCTTTTTCTTGGATGTAGCAGAAGGAAGGATCCTGTTTTGTATAGAATCTGTGAGTCTGTCCATGTCTTTTTGTAAGGTAATCAGGACCATCAATGAGCAGTGTACATTGATTTTTACTTTGTTGCTATGTCATGGGTTTTACCCTACCTTTTTGGATTTTTTTAGGCTGATATTATTTATTCCTTATGATTTTCTTGCATGACTAACTTCTTTAAACTTTCCTTTGAGATCCTCCTGTATAGCTGTAGTTGTAGAAGATACTGTGCAAATTTGACTTTACTATGGAATGCCTTTCTTTATATGTTGTGATTGAACCTTTGCTGGGTATGGTAATCTGGGATGACATCTGGGGTCTTTTAGAGTCTACAGCACATCTGCATTGGCTTTCAGATGTCTTTTGGCTTTCAGAGTCTTCATTGAAAATCACAGGTTATTCTAATAAGTCTGCCTTTATGTGACTTTGCCCTTTTCCTTGCAGCTTTTAACGTTCATTCTTCATTTGTATATTTAGTATTGTGATCATTTTGTGCCATGGGAAATTGCTTTCCTGGTCCAATTGATTTGTGTTCTCTGTGTTTCTTGACTTTGACAGGTGTCTCCTCTAGATTAGGGAAAGTTTCTTCAATGGCTTTGTTGAAATTATTTTCTATGCCTTTGACCTGAGTCTCTTCTCTTCCCTCTATTCCTATTATTCTTAAAGTTGTTCTTTCCATATAGTTCCATATTTCCTGAATGTTTTAAAAGACTTTTTAGATTTAACATTTTCTCTAACCATGGTACTTATTTCCCCAATACCCGAGAGTCTTCAATACCTGAGAGTCTCTCCTTCAACTCTTTTTGAAAGACAAATGTTGGTGACACTTGTCTGTGAAGTTCCTGTTTGACTTCTTCAATTTTTTTATTTCCAATTTTTCCCTGTGTTCATAGTTTTTTAAAATAGATTTTACTTTTATTTTTATGTCCTATACAGTTTGGATCATTTCCTTCCTGTGTAGCTTGTTCTCATAGATTTCACTAATGTATTAATTATATCCTATTAAAAGTCCTTGATCATATTCATAGTAGCTACTTTGAAGGACTAGCCTTATACTTCAGTTTTATTATATTTCTCAGGGCCTACTACAGTAGGGTTTCTGGGCTCTAGCGGAGATATACTGACCTGACTATTAGGTGGCTTCCAGGCATCTGCATTCTCAGGATTATCTTTCTAGGTGTTGATATCTAGCTTTGTTTTTGCTAAGTGGGCACTTCTTCCTTGGGGTTCCTTGCCTTCTCTGGTTCTGAGTCAGTGGTGGCTGTGGGCTGCCTGGAAAGAGTCCTCTCAGTCCCATCAAGTTGACTTCTGGGTATTACAGGGAGAATGTGTTTCTAGGTACTGGGGAGGGAGGTGACAAACAGGTATAAGGATGGGGTAGCATTTGCAGAGAAGGTTAAGAGTTTGCACAGGAGAAGGGCCAGGTCTGCTAGGGGATCTGGTTCCTTGGCCAGCATGGATATCAGGCTCCCAAGGAGAAAGTATCTGGTGTGCTGGCAGGTTCAACAAAGGGGTACAGTGAGAAAGGAAGGCCTTAGGAAGGGATCTGTTTAAGTTCCCAGGGAGTGGGGATGGGGAGGAAGGAGAGGACACAGGGAGTGATCTGTTATCAAGCTGAGGATGAATAGAAAGATGAAAAAAACCAAGGTAGTCATTACTTGTTTTTTCACCTTAAAAAACAAAACCAAGACAAATAATTGTGCAATTACATTATCATACAGGATGCTGCCATTGTTAAAGACATTGCTCTCACATGTCCTGAACATGTCCTGTTCTTGCTGTATACAAGAGAGAACACTCCAACCTAATTTATTTCTCTATTTCTCTATGTTCTTTACTCTCTCCACTGAGTTCTCCTGATATTTGTAATCCCATACTTCTGCACACACTATCATTGATATGAGTAATGCACTAGGCAATGTAGTGGTCAATAGCACCATGCACTGTGATGTTTAAGCAATTAATGTAGTATCTGCCTCCTGTCAATGCCTCTGGCCAACTGGTCTTAGTCTAAGCAACCCCTCAGAATCATTTAGGAGGCCTACTTGCATCTTTCTGGAAAAAAAGCCAACAAAACAAAAGTCAAAACAAACAAACAAAATCCGCCAAACAAAAAGCAAACCTTGCCTCCCTTCATGTTTGCTTTCTCCCATGTCAGCTCAGTGCCCTTCAGGATAGATGTTTTCTGAGTTCAGCAAGACTTCCAGACGAATCTTTAGCTTGCCCTGCCTTGTCTCCTTTTAATTATCTCACCTTGCTTTTGTGACTTTCTTTAATGTATGATAATATAATTGTTGAAAACTTATATAATTGTGTCAAGAAACAAAAAGGATATAACACATTCCACATTTCTGGGCAGGCTTACCTAGCTAAATAGTGTTTAAAATGAGTGTCTTTCCATCTTCAGGTTCCAGGGGAATATCAATGAAGCCTAGGTCAGTCACAGTGACTTCCTTTAATAAATAATGATGATTTGCTGGGTGCACTCAATTTGCTTATTGATAGTACTGCCTCCCATAATGCACCCTTTGCTATTGTAAGTTCTTCACGGGCAGGGATTGCTTTCCTTTTGTTCAAATATGTATAATGTTGCTTTGGACACTCAGGGTGGGTATTGGATGTATTTGCTGAATGAATACATCAATGGATGGCTGTCAGAGGACTGTAGTGCACGCTACTTTCTTTCAGTGTGACAAAACTCCCATGAAAGACTTCACACTGAAAGAGCGAGGACCTTGGTTTCACAGTTGGAAATTCTATACTCCACTGGGGTCATTCATTGCTGGGCCTCTTCTGTCTGACGTAATAAAGGATGAAATCTGCAGCACAAAAATCAAGGGGGAGGAATTATCTACTCAGTCATATATCTGTCTTCACACAAGCCAGCTATGTTCTGGATCATACTTTATTACAATTTTTACTCATAGTGTGTATTTGTAAGGAAAAGCTGTCTTCCATAGCAGAACTCAGTCGTTTGTGTGTAACAACAGATGATTTAGATCTGTGTAGAAGATACTTCCTGTAAGTAGAGACTCAGGAAAGTAAGAGTCTAAGAACTCTAACTCAGAGCCGCAGAGCGACTCTCCTCCCACCCCCACGATTCCCTCTTTTGGTAAAATGGACAGGAACTTGCCTTGTGATTGGAGACCTTACCTCTGGAGCTGTACTCTCCTGCTTGGCAGCAGGGTAGCCACGGTGGGTTTCTCGCCTCCGTAAGTGAGATGGTATAAGAATTAAAGAGAGGAAGATGCCGATAATCTATATGCAGAAGATCTATCTTTCCCCAGTTCTGCCCTATGAACAAGTTTTGTCTTAAAACCCTTTTATACAATTTAGATAATAGTTCAGACTGTGAATTATCTTATGGTTATTAATTCTGAATTTTAACTTGATGCATGTATAGGATATTCCAGTTTACATTTATATGGTACTTTATTGTGTATTTCCCTGCAAACACAAATGTATAATGCCAGTCTTTTGACAAATACATAAACTATTTAAATATTAAGTAAGTAAACTGCAAAAGACATTTTCATGAAATCTCACAGGATCTCATGAAATCCTGTTTTTGCCTTCCCACCAAAGTCACAGAATTCAAAGAATTAGATAAGCATAGCATTTACATTTTTTTCCTTACAGCCTTTGCTTTGCAGCCTCGGAGTTGTGTGGGAAGGTGCCTTCCACCTGTAGATGGCATGCTTGCACCAGATAGAAAGAGGAAAGAATTAACAACATGAAAGCTTTCCCTGGCACTCATGGCTCAGTGTCAAGTGCATGCTTCAAAATCTCTTGATAGTGCATTTTCTTTGGAACTGAAAACTGATATTGGGAATTGATACCTATTTCTGGAGGAAAATTAAGTATTGCCTAATGTGTTTTTCAGTAATTCTGTCTGCTTATAATAAAATACTTGAGAGGTAAGAAAGAAAAGTTGTAATAAATTAGTTACAAGCCAGTTATCTTAGTAAATTATCTAGTCATGTCATAGAAGTTAGCATTTTCTAACTAAATAATCTATATTACATAGGGAAGCTATTTCATTTTTTAAATGGTAATTCCTAGAGGTATACTTAAAGCAAATAGCAAATTATTTCCTCATAGCCAGTGTGAATTATTCTTTCGGTGCTATTTAAAGGCCTGGGAATCCAAATGCTACTCATCCAGACCACATCCACTTTCATCACAGACTGCATTGGCTTTCAGAGTTAATACCACGGACTTGGATGCCTCCTATCTAATCATGAAAAATGACACCTTGTAGCTCGGATGATTAAAATATTGTAATAAAGTAATTCTCACATAAATTTGATCAAAGATAGTTATGTAAATTATTGTTTCTCAAATTATTTAAATTTAGCTTTTATGAAAAAAAGCCACATATTCTTGGCTTTTGTTTGTTTGTTTTGGTGGTATTTTAGTTACCGTTTCTTTAGTAAAGTGAGGCAACTGAGATCATTAACATAGAGGTATTATTTGAGTTAGAGTTTTAAAGATTCTAGTCCATGATAGCTTCCTTCATTGGCTCTGGGCTGTGATAAAACATCATGGTAGAAGATGTGGTGAAATAACATTTCCTACCTCAGGGCTATGAGGCAAAATAAGTAAAAAGACCAGAAGCCACAGTCTCCTTCAAAGGCACATCCCCAAAGAGCTAAGAACTTCCTACAAGCTTCCTTGGCCTAGGGCCCACCACCTCCCTGTGTTACTATCTAAGAGTCAACATTTTAACATGTGGCCTTTGGGGAATATTTAATATCTACATTTGGGAAGTTGTACAGAGCAATCAAGACTAAAATACAGTATTCATATCACTTACGATAGTGTAAGTAAGGAAAAGTATAAAATAAAATCATTTCAGTTTTAGCATTCACAAGTCTAAGTTCTATGCTAGGCTGTGCAGAGAGCGTGATGGAAAAGATGAAAACTTTGCCCCGTGTAGGCAATACTCAAATGTAGGTAATGGTAATGTGAAATACATAGGAAGATAAAGCAAGCATCAACATCTCTTCCTACATGTATACCTATATCAATGATACAAAGCTGATGAGACAGACAAATCAGAACTAATTTTGAATAAACTTAAAGTCCGTTATGGTGCGCAAGTCATGGCAGTGGTAACACAAGCCAGTCACATCATATCTGCAGTCAGGAAGAGAAAGATGGGCGTGGCAGGATAGCCTGCTTTCTCCTTACTCTTTAGTCCTCCGGAACCTCAATCCATGGAGGACACTTAGGGTGAGTGTCCCCACCTCAATTAAGTGTCTGTAGGCATGCCCTCACAGACATGCTTAGAGGTGTGCACCTAGTTCTACCTAAGGTACATTTGCCTCTAGAGTCTATCAAGTTGAAATTAGTTTTTAGCCACCACATTTTGTAAACATACAGTTATATCTTCTTTTAATTTATAGTCTTCTATTTTGTTAATATTACTTTTCATTTCCCACCTCCTGATTGTCTTCTCACTTATCATCTACAAAATCTTTTGTTTTTAAATGATTAAATATTTTGTTGTTGGTAATGGCATTGTTTGTGTTGTGCCAATCCCCATTTTCTCAAAAATTGAAGTGTCTTTTCTCATGTTATAGTTTGCTATTTTGTTAATTTCATGTTCTCATGTGTCACACAAATGTTCTTAGTACCAGAAGAATTTATAAGTTACTTCATTATTATCCTTTTCTCGCAGTTTAAAAATTGTTCTCGTTATTGAAAATACTATTATTGTGGGACCCTGAAAGGCAGCCTGTTTTCTGGTCAAGCTAGGTTTAAACCCCGGAGACCCAGCAGGTACTCCTGCAAGGGATGGAAGGCAAGTTTGCCATGCTCCCAGACACTAGGCCCCAGCTCTATAATTCTGTGACCATCACTCATGTAAGGCAATGCTCCAAGCTCCTGGTATTCTGTCTGGACTCCACCCCCACAGTTACCTAGCAACAGCCAGGTAGGCCAAGTCCACTATCAAAAGAGCTGTTTTCCCTCTCCTCCCACTTTTATTCTTACTCCTGCTTCCTCTTTGTTTCTCTCTTGCCCTCCTGCTCCCCCCCTCTCTGCACTCCCCTCCTCCCTCTCTCCATGTGGCCATGCCTGGCCTCTACTTCTCTACTCTCTCCTCCTCTCTGCTTTTCTTTAATAAATGCCTTAAAACCATAGACTGCCTCTTGGCATCTGGATCTGCCATGCTGGAGCAAAGGAACAGGACTTCCTCATGCAGGGAGCTTCTCTGCACCCCAGCCACAGCTTCCACTGACCCAAGCAGCCAGCCTATGACTCGCTCCTCCTTGTGGGGAGCCAGAGTGCTCCCCACCTGTCCATTCCTCTTTGGCCCTGGGCTAGAGTCAGCCTGGGGTTGCGGGTGAGGCTGCTTCCTTCTCAGCTCTTCCACAAAATCCAGTTGCATCTGTGGTGTCCAAGAGCTAGAACCTGCTGTCCGGGACTCGATGCAGGTCCAGGGACCCCAAGCCAACTCTGGCAGGTCTGCGGGAACCTCAGACTGTGCTTTCTCACCCCTGGGGATGGGGTCCTGCAGCTTTTCACAGTCAGATGTCCACCTGGCAACAGGGTGCATGCAGTCAAACTTCCCATGTCCATCTCCATGCTGGACACGATTCTAACTCACACTATTATAATATTTTTTTATTTTTTATTACATATTTTCTTCATTTACATTTCAAATGTATCCCAAAAGTCCACTATACCACCCACCCTGATCCCCAACCCACCCAAACAACTTCCTGGTTCCAACATACCCCTGTACTGGGGCATATAATCTACTCAAGACCAAGGGTCTCTCATCCCATTGAAGGCCGACTAGGCCATTCTCTGCTACATATGCAGCTAGAGACACAAGCTCTGGGAGGGGGGGGTATACTGGTTAGTTCATATTGTTGTTCCTCCTATAGGGTTGCAGACCCCTTTAGCTCCTTGGGTACTTTCTCTAGCTCCTTTATTGGGGGCTCTGTGTTCCATCTAATAGATGACTGTGAGCATCCACTTCTGTATTTGCCAGGCACTGGCATAGCCTCACAAGAGATAGCTATATCAGGGTCCTGTCACCAAAATCTTGCTGGCATATGTAATAGTGTCTGGGTTTGGTGTTTGTTTATGGGATAGATCCCTGGGTTGGGCAGACTCTGGATAGTCCTTACTTTCATCTCAGCCCCGAACTTTTTCTCTGTAACTCCTTCCATGGGTATTTTGTTCCTCATACTAAGAAGGAACAAAGTGGCCACAATATGGTACTATTATGATCTTAATATTTCAAAGTATTATAGGGATCCTTTCAAACAGTAATCATTACAAAAGGAAAGTTTAATTGCTGCATGAAAAACATTACAATTACCTCAAAATTAGAATGGTCCTACATTCAGCCAAAATCACTTGAATTGTGAATGCTGTCTCTTTTTCTATAACAAAGTTTTTTAAGTTTTACATTAGGGTCCATTTATTATGCCAAAGATTCTTTTCAAGTTAATTTACACCATTTGCTTGAGCTTACAAAGCTTCAGTGGTATCTAGACTAACTGCAAGCGTTTCAGAATTATCTATTTAAATCCAAATTAAATATCTTAAATATTTAGGTTCTGAAATCTACTAAACAATAGAGAGATTCAAGTCAGTATTATAGGGAACTGAAGGTTAAAAACTAAGGACGAACATGAATCCTTAGACTGTGTAGAACAGCCCTTGCCTCAGGTTTTACCTTATGGAACTGTGATAAAAATGAGATCTATGGAGACATCTCTTACTCTCTCATTTTAGTGTACATAGCTGGAAGCTTTATGTGTTGTATGGATACATGAAAAATAATCTATCAATCATGCAAAAACTCCACAGATCTGTAGCTCCAGTTACCACAGTCTAGTTATGATATAAAAGTAAGTCATATTCTTAAGAAAGTGTGTGCTTTTTGTCTTCTTGATGCTTTTCACATGTGGACTTGGCATAGCAGATCCCTCATGCCCTATTCTATCCTACAGCACCATTGCCATACAACTCACAAGAACAAATGGATGCACCATTACAATTCAGAATCCTTAAGTAATATCTGCCAATATACATTACCTGCTTAAGGCAGAGTGAATTTCTGAACCAGTTTCTTTTCTGCCCACTGATTTGTTTTATATCTGTGTTTTCTTTAACTTTAAATGTGTGGTTCATTGCTATCAGCACTGTTTTTATCAATCTCTTAAAAGTTATGATTGCACCTTCACCAGGGCTTATTGGGGTGCCTGCTCCTCCCTAACATCCCACAGTCTGCCTGTATCCCAGAGGATATGACATAACCAAGGAGACAAGTGAGACCACAGTGCAAATTATCTGGAGCTCAGTGAATGTGGGACCTCTCCCCTCCTTGCCAACCCCATTTACATTGTCCTCTACACCTCTGCCTGGAAGATTAGCATGCTGGCTCCTCTCCCATACACCACAGCCTGCCTGTCTCCCAGGAGGTCTGTCATAACCAGGTCTCAGAACAACCCCCCCACACACACACACACACTAGAGTCAATATTGCCTGTCTCCCAAGAGACCTGCTCTAATCCAGATCACAGAGATCTATTTGCCTCCAAACAGACAGGCTCAAGACAGAGACACTTAGACCAGTTAACAGGAGAGAGATAACCAGACGGCAAGAGGCAAGTGCAAGAGCATTAGCAACAGAAGCCAAAGTATTTTGGCCCCCAAAGAATCCCATTCTTTCACCACAGCAAGACCTGGATAATCTAACACACCTGAAAAGGTTGATGCTGACCTAAAACCTCATCTCATGAAGATAGTAGAGGCCTTTAAGGATGATATAAATAACTCACTTAATGAAATACAAGAAAACATAGGCAAACAGGTAGAAGACCTTAAAGAGGAAACAGATTCCTTAAAAACATACAGCAAAACACAGTGAAACAGGTGAAGGAACTAAACAAAGCAGTTCAAGACCTAAAAATAGAAATAGAAACAAATTACAAATGGAGGCAAACCTGGAGGTGGAAAACCTAGGAAAAAGATTAAGAGTTGCAGATGCAAGCATCACCAACAGAATACAAGAGATAGAAGAGAGAATCTCAGGCATAGATGATTTTATAGAGGATAATGACACAACAGTCAAAGAAAATATAAAGCATGAAAAGCTCCTAACCTTAAAACATCCAGAAAATCTGGACACAATGAAAAAAGCAAAGCTAAGAATAATAGTAATAGAGGAAAGTGAAGATTCCCAGCTCAAAGGGCCAAAAAACTTAAAAAAAAATAGAAGAAAATTTTCCTAACCTAAAGCAATAGATTGCCATAAATGTACAAGAAGCCTATGGAACAGGAAACAGATTAGACAAGAAAAGGAATTCTTCCTGTCAAATATTAATCAAAACATTAAATGAACAGAACAAAGAAATAAAATTAAAAGCAGTAAGGGATAAAGGCCAAGTAACACATAAAGGCAGAACTATCAGAATTATACCAGAATTCTCAACAGAGTCTTAAAGCCATAAAATTCTGGACAGATGTCATGCAGACCCTAAGAAGACACAATTGCTGTGAGGAGTGGGTTTGGCCGCAGCCCCAAGATGGCGCCCGGGACTGCCGCCAAGTCTAACGGCTAACAACTGACTTCCTCATATCCCTCAAGATAGCCATGTCCGTTAAACTGCACTGCACAGATGCACCACGATGAAAGATCAGATGATGTGATGAATGTAGTCCTGTACCAATGAACTGTGCCTGTGTGGAATAGGGTAATGGGGCGTGGACTAGAGGGTATAAAAGGGGATGGCCGACAGAGGTCGGGGGATCTTTTTACTGCACATAGTTATGTTCCTGAATAAACTGCTTTGAGAAGGACATCGGTTTCATTGCTTCTTTTCTGCTGGTTGGAAATGGTAGCAACAAACTGCCAGCCAAGGCTACTATATCCAGCAAAACTTTCAATCATCATAAATAGAAAAACCAAGATATTCCATGACAAAACAAAATTTAAACAGCATCTATCTACCATTCCAGCCCTACAGAGGATACTAGTAGGGAAACTCCAACATAAGGATAACCCCTACACCCAAGAAAGCACAAATTAATCATCTCACAAAAAACTCAAAAGAAGAGAATCACACACACCTAATAACACCTCTAACAACAAAAATAACAGGAACCAACAATCATTGCTACTTAATATCTCTCAACATCAGTGTTGTTAATTCCCCAATAAAAAGATAATATAAAGGGAGTCAAAACAGCAGAAACTAAGAAAATTGAAAAAAAAATCACCAGATCTCAGTACAAAAGCCTCTACTCAACAAAACTGGAAAATCTAGATGAAATATATGATTTTCTAGTCAGATACCACATACCAAAGTTAAATCAAGAGCAGGTAAACTATCTAAACAGACTCATAGCCCCTATGGAAATTGAAACAGTCATTAAAAACCTTCCAACTGGGCCGGGCATGGTGGCACATGCCTTTAACCCCAGCACTAGGGATGCGGAGTCAGGCAGATTTCTGAGTTCGAGGCTAGCCTGGTCTACAAAGTGAGTTCCAGGACAACCAAGGTTACACAGAGAAACCCTGTCTCGAAAAAACAAAAACAAAACAAAACAAAAAACAAACAACCCCCCCCCAAAACCTTCCAAACAATACCCAGGGCCAGATGATTTTAGTGCAGAATTTTATCAGACCTTCAAAGAAAAGCTAATATGAATACGCTTTAAACTATTACACAAAATAGAAACAGAAGGAACACTTCTTAATTCATTCTATGAAGTTACAGTTACTCTGATACCTACACAATGATTCAACAAAGAAAGAGAACTTCATATCATTTTCGCTTATGAATATTGATGCAAAAATATTCAAAAAATTCTCACAAACCTAATACAAGGATACATCATAATCATCATTTGCCACAACCAAGTAGGCTTTATCCCAGGAGTGCAGGGATGGTTCAATAAATGAAAATCCATCAATTTAATCTATATAAATTAACTCAAAGAAAAATTTCACAGGATCATTTCATTATATGCTGAAAAAGACCCTGACAAAACCCAACACACATTCATGTTAAAAATCTTGTAAAGATCAGCAACTCAAGTCCCATACTTAAACATAATAAAATCAGTATGCAGCAAACCAACCCCAAATATTAAATTAAATGGAGAGAAACTTGAAGCAATTCCAATAAAATCAGGGACAAGAAAAGGCCAATCACTCTATCAGTTCAATAAAGTAATTGAAGTTCTAGCTAGATCAATAAGACAACAACAGGAGAGCAAGGGGATATGAATTGGAAAGGAAGAAGTCAAGGTATCAAAAACAGAGGATGAGAAAATATTATTGATAAAGTATTCTTAATCTAGGAACAGTCCTCCATTGCTGGTGGGATTGCTAACTGGCACCTCACTCTGGAAATCAATCTGGAGGTTCCTCAGAAAATTGGAAATAGACCTGAAGACCTAGCCATACCACTTCTGGGAATATACCCAAAAGATGCTCCATCATAACACAAGGATACATGTTCCACTATATTCATAGCACCCTTATTTGCAGAAGCTGGAAACAACCCAGATATCTCTCAACTGAAGAATGAATACAGAAAATGCGGTTCATTTACACAATAGAATACTAGTCAGTTATTAAAAACAAGGACATCATGAATGTTGCAGGCAACTGTATGAAACTAGAAAATATTGTCCTGAGTGAGGTGTCCCAGACCCAAACGAACATACATGTATTTACTCACTAAGTGAATATTAGGCAAAACGTACAAAATATACATGATACAACTCATCTTCAAAGGTTTTAACCCTGAATTGTTCCTCACTAAAGGAAATGCTAGGAACAAAAATGGAGCAGAGCCTTAAAGGCCACCCAGTTATCAGTCCAACTTGGGATCCATCCCATGTGTGCACATCAAATCTTGACAATATTACCGAGACTCTATTGTACATGCAGACAGGAACCTGACATGGCTGTCCTCTGAGAGGTTCTACCAACAGCTGGCAGAGACAAATGAAGATACTTAACAGCCAACCATAGGACTGAGGGCTGGGACAGATATGGAAGAGGTAGAGGAAGGACTCAAGGAGTTGAAAGAGATTGCAGCCCCATAGCAAGAACAATCCCCTTTACCTAACTAACCTGTCAACTAACCGGGACCCTTCAGTGGTCTCAGACGCTAAGCCAAAATCCGAAAAGCATACATGGGCCGGTTTGTGGCCCCAGGCACGTGTGCAGCAGAGGTCTGCCTTGTGTGGTCTCAGTGGGAGAGGATGAACTGAATTCTGTGAAAACTTGATGCACCAGGGAAGAGGGTAGGGGTGAGGTTGTGGTGGGTGGGCAGGTGGGGGAGCGTCTCACAGGGGTGGAGGTAAAGGGACTGTGACAAAAAACTCAAAGGAGGGAGGATCAGGAAGGGGGCAGCTTTTGGAATGTAAATAAACAAAGTAATTTAATAATAAATTATGACTCTATCTTTATCAAGTAGTTTAAATTCAACAGGCCAATTCCTATTAAGAAAAGGTGCTTTTGAGTACTTTTGAGTAAAATCTAATGTTCTCATTCTTAACTCATTGTCATTACATGCTGGGATGTCTTCCCCTACTTATGTGACTACTGATCCAAGTCACTAGTCTTTTAGTATGCCTAGAGCTAATGCTTTGAATCTTACATATAATACCTGATATTTGCAGTGCTGAATGCATTTTTTGTCATGAGTGAACCGCTTTTAAATATCAATATTTCTCGGGTTGTTTGTTCTGCAAAGTGTTCTAATAGAGACCATGCTACATGCTAATATGGAATGCATTCACCAGGTAAAGCAGGAAGTGGTCATGTATGATTTACTAAGAGAATTAAAGCCTTCGAGACAAAGACAAGACTATACTAGTTTAATTCACTCCTTTTTTTTTTTTTTTTTTTTTTTTTTTAGACAGGGTTTCTCTGCATGGCCCTGGCTGTCCTGGAACTCACTTTGTAGACTAGGCTGGCCTTGAACTCAGAAATCCGCCTACCTCTGCCTCCTGAGTGCTGGGATTAAAGGCGTGTGCCACCACACCCTGACTTTAATTCACTCTTGCCATTGCCTAAAGCAGTACAAGTGTGTGTTTATGTTCCACATAAAAGATTTAAACATGATAAAAAAATTTCAAAACCAATCCAATAAAGGTGAAATAAATAGATAAAAATAATGACAGAAAGATCAGATTATAACCAGATTATGTTGGCATTAGATTTGAAGGAAGAAATTAGAACACCATACTGCAGAAATGGGGGATGAGAAACTGAGGAAGAAACTCTGAAATGTGTTGAAATCTCAGATAGTGTTAGATAATTCGTCAGATTATTAGAATTTGCAATGGCTCTGTACTGATACAGAGTAACAGAAATCCACCTTTACTCCATAGAGAAGTGAAATGTGTTGTCAACTAAGGTTCTCCTGCTGCCGGAGAAGCTCTTGCTTTCAGATGCTGGATAACTTGTCTTTAAGTATTTTATGCCTGACTCATTTTCTTCATCTGAAAAGACAGAATTTGTTATTTACTCTGTAGGACTGGGGAAATAAAATATAATCAAAGTCAAAATGCCTGACTCAGTATTTAGTATATAATATGTCTCCAATAAATGCCTATTTCTATCTCCATTTCATAGCACTACAATGGTTTTCCCAGCTGATATATAGATTGATATAAACATATCACAAAATATTTTTCTTATGTTTTTTGAAGGAAATTAAATTTTCATGTAATAATATAATAAAACTTATTCAATGGTTATTGCAAATTTTCATACCGAACACTTTCTCCATGGATCAGATATGTGGCTGAGAGAACACCCTTAATTCTCACGGCAATTTTCTATGTCATTTGCTTTTGTAGAATTGAGTAGTTACATATGGAGGCTCTGTAATAATCCGTGACAACAAACAATGCCATACTTGGAAACCTATGATTTTAATCATTAAATTATGATGATCTTTTTTATGATACTCATCAGCGCTGCTAAGATTTGCAGATTTGAGAGTGGGGAGAACTATATAACAATAGAAGACAGTATGGCTATTGTGGTTCTTTAACTCCTTTTACAACTTTTGAATTTTTTCAAGCAGCAGGCTCAGTCTTTCCTCTTTCAGTGTAGAATCAGATAAACACACCTGTCTGTAAAGCTGCTTTTAGGATTAAATGTAGCCTTTGTGGGTTGTGTCTAAACACATTTATGTGTATAGGGAACAGCATTGAATTATTCCCGGGGGAGTCAGAAAATAAGCTATCGGGTTTTATAGATGGAAAATATTTGAATCATAATACTCATGATGACTGGAATAAAATTAAAAAAGCACTCTTTTCCAGTTCCAATAATAGCAGCAGAGTTGGAACTAAGAATTATAAACTCCAAGAAAAATAAAACAGCAAGTATTTAAGACATGGGAATATGACCAGAAAGAGCACAAAAAGTTTGTTCATAAGCAGAGACGAGTAGCTGATGATGTCTTTATTTATTTGATTTTGGCAAAAAGCATTGTCCAAATCACAGGACTCCAGTAACTGGAATTTAAGAAAAAAAAAAATCCCTGTCTGTGACTTTAGGATCCAGATCATGAAGTTTGAACTTTGAAGATGGGCTTCCCAGTGTTCAAAAAATCAAGATGGAAAACCCAGAGTGAAGAAAGCACAGTCTTACACAGGACTTGTCATTCCCTTGGCTAGCTCTATGGTAGCCAAGGTAGGGAGTTTCCAAATATGGTAAGATAGCATGGCAGCTGAGGGGAAGACTAAGAATGAAGGTCATGATGAGCTCAGAACACATCCACCACATCGCCAGAGTCAAGTTAACTATGAGAATTAAAACTGCAAGGAGCTTGAGAGGGGAGTACCACCAATACCTTTAATTTTGTAGAATTCACAAAATTCAGCCTGAAGTTAAAATAATAATCTTCTATGGGAACAATTATGGGAACAAGGATTAAGAATCAAAGGGAAAGAACTTAGTATTCAGTTACCACACATTTGATGTGTGCACAGACTGCAGTTCAGCACCTTGGTATGCTGGGGGACTTGAAGCACCTGTCATGTGGAGTGGACATTTGTAGCATTTGTGGTACTGTTGACCTCTTTACAGAGAGACACGTAGAAATTCTGAAAATCAAAGCTAAATGAAGGTGTACAGTATGCTTTGGGAGAGAGATGCTAAGGAGTAAGTGTGTTTAAGTGCAAAGGCTTTGGCATTATACTAACTAAGGATAAAAAGAAATGATGATTTTATAAACACAAAGTCATCAGCAAGTGAGGCCACGAGAGACACTTAGCCATGTGTGTAGTATAAGAATGTTGAAAGGGGCATAAATCATTTGGAGAATATACAAAGAGTCCTAAATTTAATGAAAGCAAAACAGCTAAACACTAAGATTGCTGAACAATCTCAAAGCAGAAAACAAAGATGAGTAAGAGTCACAGTGCATATTGGATGAAAACTACTACTTTTAGTTAGAAAAGGTTAAGATAAAGTTAATGGGAAGACAGTTTTTGAAAATTTGTAAAAAATAAATCTTTAAATCTTAGCTTTGTCTCTCGAGTATTATATAGCCAAAAGATCGAAAATTGTGTATATTGAAGTCAATGATGTTATCTTATCGTCAATGATGAAATGATTAGAAAATCTACTTGTAAATGTAAAAAGGCATAAAATAGCTAAAGGAAGCTTGAAATTTGTGTATACGATAGGGAGATTTATACTACTATAAATCTAACTTAAGGTAAAACCATTACCCAGTAAAATACAGAGATCATTTTAGAAGGCACAGATAATTCACCACGACAGAAGAATAAGTTTAATTATTTTTGTTACCACCATCAGCAAATAAAGCAAACTGGAAAAGCTGTAAATGGTTATTCAGATAAATATATATTTGCATGCGTCTTTATAAATCTGCCACATCATAAAAAATCAACAGAGGATGATGGATCATAAAGTAAACATAAATAAAAAATTAATATAGTTTTTCAGAAGTCCATCTTGAAAAGCAGACTCATCAGATGTTATGCTACAAGAAAACAAAGGTTCACCAGATAAACATGAAAAAAATCTGTATTTGTCAATTATTGAGTTGATGACAAATGCCAATATTTTAAATATTTCAAGGGACAGCTTAATAGAAGAACAAAAGATACAACCAGATACTTGTAAATACAGGTATGTGAGCTGCTCATGGAACATGTGGTAATTATTTACGTTTAAGACCCATATTGTGTCCCAGGTTGAAGAAGATGATTGTAGACAATCTATGGGGCTGATGTGATGGTACACATCTATATTTTTTTCTGATGTACATATCTGTATTTTCAGTGCTCTAGGGTCTGAAACAAGAAGGCAGTGTGCTTAAAACCAACTTGAGATGTAGAACAAAGTCATTTCTCAAAACAGCAAGAGCTATGATTGTAGCTGAGTTATACAGCATTCTCTCTGCGTGCCTTAGATCTTGGGTTTCACTCTTAGAGCTGATAACAGACAAACAAGAGTTGGAGGCAGGGAGAGATAAGGAAAGGAAGAGAGAGAATGGGGAAGAGGCCCTGGTTTTGATTATTGATTGTTAAGATTGATTATTGGTTATTATATAGTAACAAAGTAATGTGTGTATGTTGAAGATTCAGAGAAAAATGAAGGTGTAGAACAAACTGGGGAAAGCATAAGCAATTGTTGTATCTTGATAAAGGTATATAAGAACCCTTGTAAAGGTTTCTATTTATAATATTGAAATGTGATAGTGAAGTCTTTATAACTTTTCCCTTAAATAAATATTTACCTTCAGCAAATATTTCTCTTGTTTTATTTCTCTGGAACCCTGTGGCTAATCTCCAAATTAAATGTGTATTTATCAACTCAGAAAACAAAAGCTGTATCAAATTAATTAAATATATGACATTGCCTATAGTCACCATGACAAATAAAAATAAATGCTGTTAAGAGTCTAAATCTAAAACTTTATGACTGCTTCTGCTCACATAACCTGCTGTGGTCAAATACTTTACAGTTACCTTTAAGATTTGCAACAGTGTATTTGAAGTGTGGTGGTGGTGGGAAGTAATGATCCAGGAAACCAATCTATAAAAAAGCCACAAATTTAAAATACACTTAATTACTAAATGCTACCATGTGCTTATTAGAAAAATATTGACAGTAAATAGTCCAAGGGTTAAAATTAAAGGTGTTGAGACAGTGATGACATAGGAGAAAGTTGGTATCATTAGCTCCAAACCTTGAGTAATTATTTTTCAGGAAACCATGTATGGTTTATACTCTTGACTTCTGGTCATTGTTGTTTAAAACTTTCCTCTTTAATCTTCTAATACTTATACATAATTGTGAACAATATAATGAATATCTGCAGACCAGAAAATTTTCTTGTCACAACTCTGAAGCCAAGACATGCCCTTGGGCCTTGTAACAGTGTGGGTTACTCCTTACATGCCTAATTTTTCTGTCTAGAATCCTCCATTTTATTAATGACATTTCTATACTAAGCTTATTCAATATGCTCTTTTAAAAAATTTACATTTACAGATGCATGAGTGTTTTTCAGTCATGAATTTTTTTAAAACATAAATGCAAATACTAAGATAAATTTCAGTATGTTTGAGTATCACTTGAAATATATTTTTCAGGTTTATTTTATGTTTAAAAATCCTTTTCTGTTTACATATGTTTCCGTATTTGCATTTACACTTTTTAATAGGATGATCCAGCAAATGGGTAGCATTTGCATTAATTTTCATCTAAATTACTAAAGGATTTCAAAATAGTTGAATCAGAAATTAATACTCAATGCATAATTGTCACAAATATACATCTTGGCTTCTATTTTTTCTTTGACAAAAGTTTATTTCCTATTTCTAATGTGTGTGTATACCTTCCTATGAAATTAAATGAATGTCTAATTTACTACTCAACCGAAAATCCTGATTTTTCTTCCCTAAATTTTTTTAAATCTCAATATCCAAAGGATGTCTTAAAGATCACCCAGAGCTTTTGGTCTCATTGCTGCTCCTGTGTGGACTCTATTATGGCTCTGTTACTGTGAGTCAGGGATCTAGTCCCTGAGTGACGATGTAGGTCGGGGTCACCTTTATGCTTGTTAGAGGAGATGCCGATCCGAGACCTTTAGTTTAATGACCCAGCATCTTCTGAATAAGTTATGGTCTGGGACTTTTGAAGCTTCATTAGCCCTTTGGCCACAGGGAGAACATTAAATTAACAAAAAGGCAAGAGAGACACAAACTTGGAAGTTGGCTTTTTTTTTTCCCTGCTATGTTGGCTATCTTTTAGCCAGTGGAAAAGTATCCTCCATCACTTCACTTTTACAACTTTTCTGACTCTATTCAACTTTACTCCAAAGCCATAAGTTTGTTTTCAGTTAAATAACTATTATATTCTTCACACTGAATTCGAAACACCTTCACTATAAAGTTTAAGTTGGCTTTAATATGGTTACAAAGATAGCTAGAATTTGATTTTCTTTGAATATGAAACTAAATTTTTCTCTCAAAAGATACATCCTGACCAATCTTTACACCCTCCAGGCCTCTCAGTGTCCCCCAATCTCCCCTTGTCCCCAGATCCACCCCTGCTCCATTTCTCTTCAGGAGAGAGCAGGCCTCCAAGAGACAGACTCAAACAGGAGCAAACAAGGTACAATAAGACAGAACAAAAGCCTTCATCCCAGGTCTGGACAACACAATAAGAAGAAAAAATGTCCAAAGAGCAGGCAAAGGAATCAGAAACCCAGCAGCTGTCACTCTTTAACTTCCCACAAAATATCATGCTGTTCAGCGATTATATAGATACAAAGAGGAAATGTTGTAAACTCAAGCAGGCCTCAATTATTACTCCAGTTTTCTGAGAAAAGGCCAGATTGATTTCCAGAGTGTTTGTACAAGTTTGAAAACTATCAATGGAGGGGTGTTCGTTCTTTTCCTGAATTTTTGATCTTAGCCATTCTGATTGGTGTGAGGTGGAATCTCAGGGTCATTTTTGATTGCATTTCCCTGACGACTTGGGTCACTGAACATTTCTTTTAAGTTCTTCTCAGCCATTTGAGATTCCTCTGTTGTGAATTCTCTGTTTAGCTCTGTTCCCCATTTTTAAATTTAGTTCTTTGGTTTGGTAGTGTCTAATTTCTTGAGTTCTTTATATATTTTGGATATTAGCCATCTATTGGATATAGAGTTAGTAAAGACCTTTTACCAATCTGTAGGCTGTGGTGGTGGTGTTTGCTGTATAGAAGCTTTTCATTTTCATAAGGTTCCATTTATTAATTGTTCTTAGTGTCCGAACTAATGTATAATCGAAATATAACACTTCTGTGTTTATACCCCAAATAACAAGAGCCAACTGACTACAGGGATCCCCATGTACCATGTTTGTGGTTGTAGCACTCACAACTGGTAACTTATGGCATCAGTGTAGATGCCCATCAGTGGTTGAATGGATAAATGAAATGTACTTACAATAGAATTAAATTCAGTCCTAAAGATTAATTTATGTTATTCACAGCAAAATAGATGGAATTGGAGATCATTATTTTACATAAAATAAACCAATCTCATAAACAAGGATTCCATGTTTTCTTACATATTTGGAATTTAGCAAAAATAAAAAAGGACATGGACATACAGATCTTAGTTTCTAATTATTAAGTATTAATATTTAGGTGTGAATGACTGTGAGCAGAAGCCAGGAAAGCAGATCCCATGAGGAATGGTGGTTTTAGTGAAGCTGTACTAAGAGACAATATAATAAATAATATAATAAATACTGCATGGAAGTAGAAATACTGAGGTTGGAAGCTCTAGGCATGGAGATAAGAATGAGCCTGGCAAGGCAGAAGTGCCAACCAAAGTGAAGTGTATCTGGAAATGCCATATAAAAACCTGTTATACTGTGTACTAATTATAAAATATTTTTTTGAAAAGAACAATGAATATGTCTAGAGGAAAAGGTCACACTAATAATCTACAACATAGCCCCTCCCCTGAAATTTCCAGTGCTTCTCCATGTGGACATATGAACTATAGGATATTTGTCAACAATTTATTGTATTATATTTGGTACACAGAAACTAATTTTTCTCACTTCAATTTCTGGAGTCTTTGAAGAGGTTAATTGATAACATACATATTTGACTTATATTGTCAAATTGCATAATTTCAATAATTTTTTCACTGAATTTAACATTTTTCTTAAAGAACATTCATTTTACTTCTGTCTTCCTTTTATAAATAGCAATATAAATCTTTGTAAACAAAGTAATATTTCTATAAGAGTTGCATATACATGTATGTTTGATGAAATGTATATGTTTGATTTGATGCATGTTTGATATGTAATAAAGTTTGGGAATTTTCATATTGTATTAGATATTTGGCAATGCATTGAGGTAAGCTTATATCTCCCAAGCAATCTATTATAATGTGTTTGTCTGCTTCCTACAGTACTTAATAGTTTCAATCTGTAGTTGCTTCAGGGTATTGGGTAGAGAGGTCGATGTTTTGTTTTCTTTTTACAAATGACTAAAGTTAATCATATATAACCAAAGACACTTTTGAAGATATAACCATGAGAGTTATTTATCGAAGGCTTTCTGAATAGAAGACAAACTGGTTCATTCTTTGATGCACATGCTTCAGGTGAAGACTTTGCAGAACTCTGGTCTACTCTTGATTTGCAACTCATGCATATACAAGAACTTTGAGTGTTGATGCTAAAATTATGTTTTATAAATGGGTGAATGGATTGCTTCAAAATTGCTTCATACCATTATGAAGATCTTACTCTTTAACCAATGTGACTTATAAGTTACCACAGGGTGGTAAGAATTGTGTTGGCTCCTTTAGGTGTAGTCTGGCTTCTAAAATGTTTTCAGGTCTTGGAATTTTGCAAAGTCAGTGACAGTAAATCACTTGGACAGTAAATCAGTTGGACTTAGAGACAGTAGTTATGAAACACTAGTACTATGGTTTGAGCCTTATATTGTACAACCTTTTTTTTCTTGCTTCTTTTTTTTCTTTGCTAGCATAAGCAGATTGTTCTCCACCCTTAGGACACACCATATTTCCAAATACCTTTATGTAATATTGTTGTACAGTTGAGTTAGAATGAATTTCCCCCATTTTGGCCTGAGAGTGGATGGTGATTCACATTCCACAACAGGAATTAGCTCAAATGCAATTTCTTCTTAATTATTTTTAAACTTTAGTTTACTCTTACCACTTTCAATTAGGTATGCATTTTTATTATCAATATGAATGCATATCATTATCTTATTATAGATTATTATATTATTATAGATAAGGAACTATGCACTCCTTGTCTTTCATTCAGCATCCTTATGTATTATTTGGTACCTTCCATAGAGACTCACACAGATGAGATTCTCGGTAGCATTTGGGACAAGGAAAGTGTGCAGACGGAGTAGGCTACCAAAATCATAGGCAAACCAGGCTAGAGAAGGTACAGCTGTCAACTGCCTCCATCTGTTATAAATCCTGAGACTATTTAATCGAGGGAGTCAGGATATAATTAAGTTTAGGTCACTATGCTTTTTAAAAAATTAACCTAGTGGAAAAAAACATTACAATAGGCTGCACAAACAAATTCCCAAAGTACAGGGAAAAGTGGATTCGTTTATGTCCTTTTCCTGATACTTACCACATCTGAGCATGTTATTTTATATTTATATTTGCTATGCATGATATTATATATATATATATATATATATATATATATATATATATATACACATACATAAATATATATGCATGCTTTTGGAGTTTCCAATGATAGAACACAATGATTTATGAGTTATTATTTTTGTATTTTTAAACACATTTAGATACTTTTAACTATTTTATGGTATTCAAATATTAGTTTTAAAGATGGGATTTATTGCTATATTAAGTATGAATAATGATTAAAGAACTCTACTGGTAACAACACATTGTGATTACAGAATAAGATTGTCAGCTCTAAGATTCTGGAAGTGAATTCAATGTTGAAAATGCTTTCACCTCAAAATTGCTGCTATATCTCTGGGAACCAGAACAAAAGTATAGTCATAATATTTCAAGTTGATTATTATCTGCTACCTCTAGAATTGTGAAATATGTGAATTTATATTTTCACAGAGCTGTGAAAGCCAGGCTCCCTGCAGCTGCTAATACACACAGAACAATCCATATATGAATTCTGAAGGTGCTCAGAGAGAAGAGATTGGTCATATAGACAGATGAGTAAGGGCACTTACATGACAGGTCATCACTATGTTTCTTATCAAGAAAATGGATTTCCATTGTAGGGATAAAAAAATTACAAAAAATGTATAATTGACTGTGTACAGTCAGGGAAGACTGCTTATTCAGTGTAAACTATATATCCAGTAAAAACTGTATATCCAGCAAAGACTGTGCATCTTTTGAGGACTATTTATTCAGTGAGGACTATAATCCAGTGAGGACTATACATCCAGTGAGGGCTGTACATCCAGTGAGGACTATAATCCAGTGAGATCTGTAATCCAGGGAGGACTGTACATCCAGTGAGGACTGTACATCCAAGTGAGGACTGTACATCCAAGTGAGGACTATGCATCCAGTGAGGACTGTGCATCCAGTGAGGAGAGTAGATCCAGTGAAGACTGTACATCCAGTGAGGATTATACATCCAGTGAGGACTGTGCATCCAATAAGGAGAGTAGATCCAGTGAGGACTGTACATCCAGTAAAAACTACTTCTGAGAGAAGACTGTGTATCCAGCAAAAGAATTTATACTGAGAAAACTGTGCATCCAGAAAAGACTGTATATCAAGCCGATATATTGTGTGAAGTACACATTTAGAGAAGCCTGTACATTCAATTAGAACTATACACCCAGAGAGGACTTTACACTTGTGAGAACTGCACACTCAATGAATAGTGTACATTGAATAAAGATTGTACACTCAGTCAAGACTGCACACTCAGTGAAAATTGTATATTTAGTAAGGATTGCACATTAACCTGAGGACCTTACAGTTAGTGAAAATTGTACATTCGTTGAAGATTCAACATCCAGAAGAGACTGTAAATTCAGTGAAGTCTGGACATTCAGTTAAGGCTGTACCTGCAGCAGAGACTGGACAATCAGTGAAGACTGAACAACCAATAAAAAAGTACATCTGTGAAGAATGTACATTCTGTGAAGATTGTGCATTGAGTGAGGATAGAACATCTGGCAAAAATGTACATTCAATGAAGAAGTATATCATATAAATATTATCCGCTGAGTAAAGACTGTGCATTCAGTGGTATTTGTAAATTCAGTAAGGATTGTACATTCAGTTGAGAACCCTATATTCAGTGAAGATAGTACATTCATCAAAACTTTATATTCAGGAAAGATGGTACATATACTGAAAACTGTATGTCTAATAAAGATTTTATATCCATCAGAGATTGTACATCCAATGGAGACTGTACAACTATCAAAGACTGTACAAACAGCATAAATAGTAGATTCAGATCAGACTATACACTCAGAAAGGCGTGTATATTCAGTGAAGGCTGGATGATCAACAAAGATTTTATACTTAGGAATACTGGACATCCAGTACAGATTTATGCATCCAGGTATACTGTGCACACCTAGCAAACACTACATATGCAGGAAGACTGTATATTCATGTATGACTGAACATTCAACAATATGCAGTGAAGACTACATTCAGGTAAGTCTGTACATTCAACAAGTAGTGTATTTTCACTCAGGACTATATATTCAGCTAAGAAGAGTACATTCAGTGAAGACTTTACATCCAGCAAAGACTGTATGTCTAGTGAAGATTGTATATACAGTGAAGATTGTAAATCCAGTGGAAGAATGGTGTATATCAACCAAAGATTGTACATTGATTTCAGACTACATTTAGACAATATTGAAGACTGTGAATGCAGTAAAGGCTGTACATCTGATACAGACTATACATACAGGGAACACTGTATTCAACAAAGAGAATATATCCAGTGAAGAATGTAACCCAGTGAAGATTGTGTATCTAGTAAAAACATGTAAACCAACTGATGACACTATATGCAGGGAAACCTGTACATTCATATATGGCTGGGCATTCAGAAAGGAAGTTATATTCAGTGAAGCCTGCATATTCAGTGAGGACACTCGATTCAATGAAGGTTGTAATTCAGTGATGACTTTAGAAATCAGGAGTGTGTATAAAGTGGGTACTATATTCACTGATAACTGTGCATCCAGCAAAAACTATGTATTTGGGGAAGACTGTACATTAAGTGAAGACTGTATTTGAGTAAATACTCTAAAATGAGCAATGTCTATCCATTCAACAAATCATTTGCATTTACTGAGGGCTATACATACAGCAAAAACTGTACATTTGAGGTCTGAACCGGAAGGCGAGCCATCTTTGCTCCGGTGCACTGCCGGGGAGAGAGCGGACTGGAGAGGAGG
>NC_034597.1:102818907-102848228 GCF_900095145.1 Mus pahari
AGGGGAACAGAGGTGGGGGGAGGGGTATGGGAATCTTTCGGGATAGCATTTGAAATGTAAATAAAGAAAATAATAATAATAAAAAAAATAAATAAAAAAAAACTGTACATTCAGTGAGGAAAGGACATTCAGCTAAGACTGTACATTCAATAAGGACAGTATGTTCAGTGAAGATTGTACTTTTAGTGAGGGTTGTAAATTCCGTGAAGATAGTTCATTAAGGAAAGACTAAGTTTGGTGACAAGAATTGGCTCACTGAGAACTGACCATCCAGTGAATACTGTATGTCCAGTGTTGAACATCCAGTGACTACTGTATGTCCAGTGTAGGTTACATTTCTAGTTTGGAGTGTATATCCATAGCAGACTGACTCCAGTGAACACTGCACATGCAACAAAGATTGTACATATAGTCATGTTGTAGATACAGTGAAGAGTACACATCCAGCAGACTGTACATCTTGTGAAGATAGTACATTCAGGTAAGACTTTATATTCAACAAGGACTGTACAGTTAGTGAACACAATTCAATGATGATTGCATATTCAATGAAGATTTTTTATTCAGCAAAGACTGTATGTTCACTGAGGACTGTACATTCAGCGAAGAGTGTACATGAAGTGAAGATTGTATATCTAGTGAAGGCCGTACATTCAGCAAGGACTGAACATGGAGTGAGGATTGTATCAGTGAAATTGCATATTCAGTGAAGAATGTATATTCAGTGACGAGTGTACATTCATGAAGACTGTTCCTCTACTGTAAACTGTACATTCATTGAACATTGTACATTCAATGAGGACTGTAAATTCAGTGAATGATTGTACATTAATGAGACTGTACATTTAGGGATAAATGTATATTCAGTGAAGAGTGTACATTCATGAAGACTATACATTCGAGAAAACTGAACAGTTTCTCCAGAAAAATTGCATTCACCAAGCACTGTACTTTCAATGAGGACTGTACATTCATTGAGAACTGTAAATTTAGTTGAGACTGTTCTCAGTGAAATCTATATGGAGTTAAGACTATACACCAAGCAAAATTGTACATTCAGGAAAGGCTGTACCTTTAGCAACAGTTGTACATTTAGAAAGGATTGTGCATTCAGCAAGGATTTTACATTCGGTGATAACTGTACATTTAGTGAAGATTTTATATTCAATAAGGACTGTACATTTGACAGAGATTGTAATTCCAGAAGATACTGTAATCCTGTGAGGATAAGATGTACAGGAAAGACTGTACATTCTGAGAAACCTACTTTCTGGGAAAACTATATATTCAGCGAGAACTTTATATTCAGCAGGGACTATACATGTAGCTGGGTCTGTACATTAACCAAGACTTTGCATCCAGCCACATCTTTATACTAAGCCAGGATTCTACATTTCTTAAAGATTTTGTATTCTGGGAAAGCTATACTTTCAGGGAGGAATGTACATTAAAGGAAGACTGTACATCTAGTGAAGAATACACCTCTAGTAAACCCTGTACATGCAATGAAGACTGTATATTCAGTGAAGTCTATAATAAAGAAAAGATACTTTTGAAGGGAGACTGTACATTCATTGAAGCATATACATTCAGTGAAGTCTCTACATTCAAAACAATGGAAATTCAGGGAAGACTGTACATTCTGGGATACTGTGCATCCAGTGAAGATGCACATTCTGGAAAGTACATTCAGTGAGAAATGTACATCCAAGGTTGACTGTAGATCCAGTGAAGATTTTACATTTAATGAAGATGTCATACCGAGTTAGGACTGTACATCCTGTGTGGACTGTACACTCGGTGGAGTCTCTTCATCCAGCAGAGACAGCACAGTCAGTAGTGTGAACAAATATATCCAGTAACAACTGCATCCAGTAAAAATTACATCTAGTGAAATCTATACATCCAGTAAAGTATACACATCAGTGAGGACTGTACATTCATAGAAGACTGTACATTCAGTGAGGACTGGACATTCACTGATGACTCTACATTCAGTGAAAACTGTACATTTAGTGAGTCATGTAATAAAATGAATAAGAGAGTCTGGGCATGTCTTGCTGAATATGGAGTCAGAAATCAGACATACTAGATAAAGAAAAATACCCCTCCCATCCAAGAACTCCTTGGCATGAAGTAGAAATTTAAATGGTTAATGTCATTTGAATGCTTGGGTAATGATTTAAGTAAAAAATTCATCTACTTTTCAAAGTAATATACTTCACTAAATGCTGTTTATGTTTTCTGAATCATTTTGTTTCATCTAAAGATTATGGAAATTCAGTTGCTGTAGAAATCATGTGTTTTCACAGTGAGATGAGTGAATATTACTAAGAAATTTAATCTTTATATAAAAACCTTTAGAAAATTGCTTGATTTATATCCGTGATTAATATATACAAGTCTGTTTAAAAAGAAACTAAAAATGAAGGGAAAAGACACAAGAAAGAGAAGGAAATAAAGGAAAAAGGATTATTTGTTGGCTACTGTAGGTGGCTCAAACAATGAATGATAGCATCTCAAGTTCTGGAGGATGTTCACCCAAGGTCAGATTTAGTTTGTTCCAGGCATACTGCATTTTACCCAAACTTAGCGAATCATTCTCTGTGTCTCATAATGAAAGTTCCAGATTGTGGACTTAATTATTTTAAAGAGATTATCTAGGTCTCCTCTTTTGCTATCACGCCCAGGCTATACAGCCTTATTGCCTTGTAAGAGCCCCTTGAGTCTAGTACCCTCATCCTTGTGTTGTGAGGTAAGATACCACATTCTAAGAGTTTCTGTTTGGTTTATAATTATTTGGGCTGACAATGAAGCAAGGAAACTGTAGCAACAAGTATTCAAGACTCATGGCACTACTCATTACTACTACTACTACTATTATTCTTTTTTTTTTTTTTTTACAGTACAGTCCTTATTCCCCTCCAGATTTGCCCTCCAACTTTTCCTCATCCCATTCCTCCCCCTCAACCACTCTCCATCTACAAGAGGATGTCCCCACCTCCCCACCCTCCCATGCCTTTCCACTCCCCTAGGCTTAGTCTCTTGAGGATTAGGTGTTTCTTCTCTCACTGAAGCCAGGCCAGGTAGTCCTCTGCTGTACATGTCAGGGGTCTCATATCAGCTAGTCTATGCTGCCTGGTTGGTGACTCAGTGTCTCAGAGATCTTGGGTGGCGGGGGGTCCATGTTTGTTGAGACTCCTGATCTTCCTCCTCAGCCTCTTCCAGCCTTTCCCTAATTCAACCACAGGGGTACCCGGATCTGTCCATTGGTTCTGTGTGAGTGTTGATCTTTAGTATTGCACAGAATTCAACTTAGTGAACAGAGTGATGGCCACAGATATCAAAGCATTGAGTGGGAAACTAATAAAATATTTTTAAAACCATAGAAATACTGCTGATTGATCTACATTACAAATTTATTGAAGAAAATTCATAGTAAGTTTTTAATTTTTAAAACTATCCTTTTTGAGGTTTCTTTTAATTTTTTTCCCCAGAACATAATAGTCAGTATGGTTGAAAATTTTCTTCTTAGCGAAATTTGATTTTATTCCTACTTAAAATATTGTAGTTAATTTAGAAGATACCTTGACTAGAAAGGAGACTAAGGGGTCATATTTGAAAGCTTCATAGAAAATTAGAGCAGCTCTTAGAAAAGTGACCACCCAGCCTTTAAAATCAGACATGAGACTTGACCTTACCACTGAGATGTGAAGAGGTTACATTAGGTCAAGTGCAGCAGGAAACTTAACAGCCTATTATATGGCAATATAAAAACAGCTATAGTCATTATAGGACTTGTTCGAAAATTCTAGATGGATGATCAAATTATTATCTGTTATTCTTCAAATACCTTTAAAGCATGGCCAGTTTAGTTTCCATGAACAACACTCATGAAATTGTCATTGAAATATGAAGCAAAATATTCTAGGATTCTTTGCAACTGTGCTTTCAATGTTCTAATTTCAGTCATGAAGAATAAAAAATAAAGTCATTCATGAAACTTAGACTAGATATAGCTGGTTTTAGGTCATAACATTTTATTGGATACAATCAGAAAATGTGGTGTGGTTGACAAACTCTACATTGAGTTTGAAATTACTGTGTTACCAGTATGTTCCAATCAATGAGAACCTCTCAGCCATGAACTTTTATTGATTTGTATTCCTCAGAGAAACATAAATTGCTTTCCTTAAGTCTTCCAATTTTACTATCATTCTTTTTTTTTTTTTTTTTTTTTTTTTTTTTTTTTTTTTTTTTTTTTTTTTTTTTTTTTTTTGACTTCTTGCCTGGGAAAAGGATATCAATCTACTTATTCCCTTACATTTCAGGCCAGACATAATATAATCCAAGGACAGTGTTCTATGAACAAGTGTGTGTGTGTGTGTGTGTGTGTGTGTGTGTGTGTATGTGTGTGTGTGTGTGTGTGTGTTATGAAGAATATGAATTACATTATTCTGTGAGTAGATGAGTGAGCAGATAAATTATATTTTGGATAGTTGTGTAATCAGAAGTTTTGAAAAAGCAAGCTTACCATTTACAATTTCAAACAGAAAAAGGAAAAATGCAAATGTTCTCACATCAAATCATACCAGGAATGGCTTTACAGTTTCTTTTTACTTTTGAGGAATGCATGTACAATTTCACCATCAAAACCTGGATATTAATGGATGCATATGAAAGCTTATTGTAAATATTCAAGGCTAATTTCAACACTTCCTAAAATAACGCCCTGACAATCACTACTTTTAAGGCATCCTTAATTTCACGGGCTCTCCCTGTTGTCAACTGTTTTATGTGGAAGCTGTGTTAAATGGCTATCTTACTGTATGTTCAAATGGGAAGAACAACAATACTGGAGTCTTTCTGTTGCTACCAAAACCATGGACTTATCTGAATGAATCCTGGTTTCTTTTGTTATGCTTAAGAATTTAGAAAAATGACTAAATTTCATAAGAAGTACAGCTACTAGAAGGTAGAGTTTATCTCCCTCACGTGGAAATTTTATTGAATATTTTCATATAATATATTCTGATCATGGTTTCACATTTCACTACTTCTCCCAGATGTTCCGTACGTTCCATCCACCAATTCAAAACCCATTTTGTGTCTTTCTATAGAAAAAAATGATATATATATATATATATAAAACCAACCACAAAAAAACAAAAATGCCCATAACAAGCATATACTAAACAAATATTCATAAAACTCAAAATCTGAAACAATAAGTCCCAAAAATTAATGTCCTCATAAAGCAATATTAGGCAAAAATATCTACAAACACCGTTGAATTCATTTGGTTGTGTACTTACAGCTGGACATGGAGCCTGTGAATAAGTTTGATTAATAATATCCAGTGAGGCCTCACTGAAGCTAGCTTCTTGGTCAGGCATGGGAGCCGGTGTCTGCTCCTCCCTCTCAGAGCTGGGCCCCTGTCTGGCTTGAACCTGTGCAGGTTCAGTCAATGCTGTCACTGTCTCTGAGTTCATATGCACAGTGTGCCCAGTAGACACTGCTTCTTGCTGTCACCCATTACCTGTGGCTCCTACAGTCTTTCTGCCTCCTCTTCCTAATATCACCCTGAACCCTAAGGGGAAGAGTTTAATGAAGACTTCCCACTTATGACTGAGGGTTCCAAAGTCTCCTGTTCTCTGTACTTCTTAACATTTTTTTCTAACTATTATGTATTTACCATGGGGAAAAAATGAAAAAGCAAAGTCGTGAAGAACAGCTTCAGACCTCGCTGACTTTTGAGTTCTTAACTTCATGTTCATATCTAAGTAATGAAGTCATGTTTAATCTTCCTTACAGTTGTCTGTGAATTGTGTTCTTTCTCACTAGCATTACAGCAGTCTATATTCAATGTTATTATATCAAATGATATAACATGCATATGAAGTCAGTTTTTCTTTCATGATATAATAAAGCTATGGGCAGTTAGTCATAATGGGATAGAGACTGCTTACTTTATATGAGTCATTGCAATTTACTAATGCAAAATGATAAAAATCATTCAAAACTGAGTATATGGATAAGAATAAATGGACAATATTTCCTTAAAGTTCCCATGTACACTAATACTTGATTGACATAACTGAAGCAATTATATCTTGGGCATCAAACACAGAAAGTGTGGTTGATTTACTGATATAACTCTCAGCTTCAGTCCTATTTCAAATGCTTTAATTCTTAGAATAAAGTAAAGGGTTTCAGAGTAATTGGGATTTAATCAAATTTCAAATATACTGCATATTTCCTTTTGAACTGTCAGAGTACTTAACTATTGATTCAACAATTGAAACTGCATGAGGATGGGTTATTTTGAAGTTGTTGAATCTGCAAGTTAATTCAAGATTTTAGATGAAATTTCATATTTTAGATGTTGATGAACAAGGTCACTTAATTTCATTATACATTAAGAAAAAATATATGACACCTTAAAATAGGGTTTCCTGTAAATGTCAGTAAGTAAATATTTCTGTTTCTACACTATTATTTGTAAATTAGGTAGTTTCGATGGAAGAACTAGTTAAATATCTAAGTAAATAACAGGCTGTATACATCTGCAAATGAACTAATTCCTTGAAGTTTTAATGGAATTGCTTATAGTTTTATATATATGGGCAAATGATAGAATAGTGTGTTGAAAATGGAGTGTTATTATTCAAGAAACCAAACTTTTTAAAATTAGATATTTTAATTATTTACCTTTCAAATGTTGTCCCTCTTTCCAGTTATCTCTCTGCAAACCCTGATCCCATCCCTCCTTATCCTGCTTCTGTGAGGTGCTTCCCCACCCACCTACCCACTGCTGCCTCACTGTCCCAGCATTCCTCTTCATTGGGGCATCAAGCTTTCACAGGACCAAGCGCTTCCCCTCCCATTGACATCAGATAAGGCCCCTTCAGGTCTTTCATCCTTCCTCAATTCCTCCATTGGGGTCTCTGTGTTCAGTCCAATTGATGGCTCCAATTATCCTAGTCTGTATAGATCAGAATCTGGCAGAGTCTCTCAAGAGACAACTTGATAAGGCTTCTGTTAGCAAGTACTCATTGGCATCTGCAATAGTGTCTGGATTTGGTGTCTGCTGTCTACATGTGGGATGGATCCCTAGATGAGGCAGTCTCTGGATGGCCTTTCCTTCAGTCTCTGATCCACTCTTTGTCCCTGTATTTCCTTCAGATAGGAGCAATTTGGGGTTAAAATTTTGGAGATGGGTGGGTGGCCCCATCCCTCAACTGGGGGGCCATGACTAACTTCTGGATATGGTCTTGACAGGTTCTTTCTCCTTTTGTGGGGTATCTCAGCTAATGTCATGACTGTGGGGTCCTGGGAGGCTCTTGCTTTCCTGGCATCTGGGACTTTCTGCTTGCTACCCCCAGTTTCCCATCACCCATTGCTATACACCTCTATTCAATTTTCTGACCCTCTGTACATCTCCTCCAATACCTGATTCTTCTCCTGTTTTTCCCTTCCCAATAATCTCTTCCTCCCAAGTCCCTCCCACCCTCTACTTCCCTTGATTATTTTGTTTCCCCTTCTAAGTAGGACTGAAGCATATGCTCTTTTGTCTTCCTTCCTTTTGAGCTTCATGTGGTACGTGAGTTTTATCATGGCTATTCCATGCTCTTTGCCTAATATCCACTTATCAATAAGTACATACCGTGTACGTTCTTTTGTGACTGAGTTACCTCACTCAGAATTACTCACTCTAGAATATTTTCTAGATCCATCCATTTGCCTGTGATTTCATGAAGTCTTTGTTTTTAACAGCTGAGTAGTACTCCATTGTGTAAATGTACCACATTTTCTGTATCCATTCCTCTGTTGAGTGGCATCTGGGTATCTGGGTTGTTTCCAGCTTCTGGATATTATAAATATGGCTACTATGAACATAATGGAGCATGTGTCCTTATTACATGTTGGAGTACCTTCTGTATATATGCCCAGGAGTGGTATATTTGGGTCCTCAGGTAGCAATATGTCCGATTTTCTGAGAAACTGCCAGACTGATTTCCAGAGTGGTTGTACCGGCTTGCAATCCCACCAGCAATGAACGTGTTTTCCTATTTTTCTACATCCTTGGCAGCATCAACTGTTACCTGAGATTTTGATCTTAGCCATTCTGACTGATTTGAGGTGGAATCTTAGGGTTGTTTTGATTTGTATTTATCTGATGACTAGGGATATTGTGAATTTCTTTACTTGCTCTCAGCCATTTGATGTTCCTCAATTGAGAATTATCTGTTTAGCTGTGTTCCCCATATTTTAATAGGGTTATTTGGTTCTCTGGAGTCTATCTTCTTGATTTCTTTGTATATATTGCATATTAGCCCTCTATCTGATGTAGGATTGGTAAAGATCATTCCCCAACTGTTGGTTGCTGGTTTGTCTTACTGACAGTATCCTTCACCATACAGAACATCTGGGGGAATCACCATCCCTGACCTCAATCTGTACTACAGAGCAAAAATGATAAAAATTGAAAATGGGGTACAGAGCTAAACAAAGAATTCTCAACTGAGGAATACCGAAGGGCTGAGAAGCACTTGAAAAAATGTTCAACATTCTTAATCATCAGGGAAATGCAAATCAAAACAACCCTGAGATTTCACCTCACACCAGTCAGAATGGCTAACATCAAAAATTCAGAGGACAGCAGATGCTGGCGAGGATACCAAAGAGTAGGAAATGTTTTGAGTGTTTGTTAGAAATAGAATAGATAAAAGTATTTATACAAATGAGGGCCTTTTTATCCTGAACTTTAGTTTATCTGTCCATAGAGTTACAACAGGGATGAGTCATGTGATGGTATTAAAAGTATTGGAAAATAAAGAAACTCAGTCATGAAATAATAAATGGGTATGAAGTGATAGCTTTTATAGTGATGAATAGAAGTATAATTAAATATATGCTGTACTCAGAAGCACATGGCATGGTACTTACAGTACCTTCCACCTTACTTGTGCTAATTGTACACTGGACAGAAGAAGTCTGTTTGGAAGCCAATGAGCTCATTTGGCATCTTCAACCTGAGTCATATTCTCTGGAAATTGTAATAAAGATTTTCTCTGTGTGCTTGGATTCACTTAGAGTTTAAGAACTTATTATGCATAAAATACAGGGAGAATTAACACAGTTACCTGTGCATTTGAAGGAAATTTTTGATTTTGTGCTTGCATGATAATGTTCAAAAAGAGCATGGGCTTGAAAATGTTATTCACCACACTCAGCGTTCTTTTTGGAGGCAAAACAAACAAACAAACAAAGCCACTACATTTGCCTAAATTAAAATATCTAGCAGTGGACTTCAATACTTTTAATTTTAGAAAGCTGGGATACATAAAGTCTAACTTATTTTTGACTGTGTGTGAATAGTTTTAATGTTAAGTATATTAGTTTTACTACAGTCTCATGCATACATATTCAAATTATATTGCCTAATAATTTTTCGTTAGATTTTTACATTACTGAAATGTGTGGTTTTAGAATTACCTACACTTCTTTCATTTACATAGTAATGGAAATGTGCAGGAGAAAATGTATTTGGCTGTTTCTACAGATAAAGCTTTTACTTGTCAATAAAAGGGAGCCAGCCTAAATGGTGTGACAGAATGTTTGGAAGAATGTGAAGGTCCAGTCTGACAGATAAGAAAAGAATTACATGAGAGGTGTGGTGAAGAAAAAAAATTGAATGGGAACCAACTGTGAACATCAACTGCGGAGGAGTAGCTGAATGCATAGTCTGCCAAAAATCCTGAAGGGAGCTGGGATCCCTTGGAACCAGCCTCCTCTCAAGAGGGGGGCAGAGTTCTACTCTGTCTGCCACTGGGATCTTCTGGTACTAAGATGCTGTTGTTTTCATGTGCCATATATGGATTGCTTTAAGATAAACTTGTGAGGAGAAGGTAGACATGGAGAGATATTTCATTGAATAAAAGATGCAGTTAGGGCTTCTGTAACCCAATTATCTCTAAAAAAAATTCACACACACAAAAAAATAACCTGTAGGAACCTGGGTGATATTTGAAGATATCTATATTGGACTGTGAAATACAAGCCTCCCTATCTCTTCCCGTTTCTTTCTTAGTGTAAAGAGAGAATATGCACATGTACCCTTTACTGTTGTGTCAAGATGAACTGGAGAGGGTGAGGCAGAAAGACAAAGCATCTTGCAGCTGTGGAGGGTGGGAGAAGTGGACAGAGAGGAAGTGATATGATAACAATACACTGCAGATAGCTAGGCACCATTAACACTTTCTTTTGTGTGTATGGGCAGTCGAGTATTGTGGTGCACACGTGGAGGTCAGAGGTCAATTTGCAGGAATTAGTTTTCTCCTCCATCCTGTGTTCACTTGTGATCTAACTCAGGTCATTAGGCTTGACAGCAAGTGCCTTTCCTCATTGAGTCATATTCCCTGCCCCTTCCCCCCGCAATAAAACCTAATTGTAAAAAAAAAAAAAGATTCTATGTATTCAACTTGGTAAATGTTGTTCTGTGTATGGCAACTAAGAAAATATTACAGTGTATGGTTATCTTTGTATATGCACACATGTATGCGCTCATACATATAGTGTGCAGAAACGACAAGATATTATAATACACTCATTCAAGTTGATTTCTTATTGTAGCTGCATAACATATTCAGCATGACCTGCTGTTTTGGGACATTTCCTGAAGTTAACAGTTCAAGAATGTGTTTCCATACAAGTCTAGCTTCCAGAAGCAATGAGTTTGGTGTCTGCAGTGGTTGGTTTTGTGTGTCAACTTGACAGAACCTGAAGTCATCAGAGAGAAATGAGCCTCAGTTGAGAAAATGCCTCCATGAGATCCACTGGTTAGGCATTTTTTTCAGGGATCAGTCAGGGAGGGCCCAGCACCTTGTGGGCAGTCCCATCCCTGGATGAGTAATCCTAGGTTCTATGGGCTGAGAAAGCCATGGGAAGCAAGCCAATAAGCAGCATCCCATCAAGGCCTCTGCATGAGCTCCTATCCTAACTTTCTTTGTTGATAACCAACAATGTCGAAGTTGAATAGACAGTTTTTCCACAATTGGCTTTTTTGGTCGCAGAAATAGAAATCCTGACTAGGTCAGTGTCCCTTACAGGATCATGGTTGACCCAGCAGCAGCTGTGTCAGCAAAAGGTCATAGGTGCATAGGTGGAAATCCCAAAAGCACCATCCATGGCCCTTGCTGTAGGGTGTATGGTCAGCTACGTGGGTGAATTATATACCAGGAGTCTTGAAACTTTCATATGCCTCTGGACTCTTGTAAGTGAACATCTTGTCTTCTGAGCTTGTACCTGTTGACAGCCACTGAAATTTGACATATTCCTTAGCCAGTTTGCTTGATATTATGTTTTCATATTGTTATTAGCATGTATTAAGAATAGACAATATTTTATCATTATACCTAGCAAATAGTATTGATGGATACTGTTGAGATGGAAAAAAGACAAATAGAGACTTACAAGATGGCTTAAGTGATAGGGGCTTGTTGGCAACCGTGGTGGCCTGAGTTCAATACCTAAGACATACAGGGTGGAAGGAGAGAACGTTTATGTTTTCAGCTCTACATGCAAACTTTGGCACATAGGTGGACACACACACATACACACATACATACACACACACACACACACACACACACACACACACTGACAGTCTCACACACACACACCATTTTATAAAATGAAAAATTCAAGAGGTGTCTTTTAAAGGGCACAGAGATACAAGGAGAAAAGGATGATGATGGTTTCATATATAAAATCAGTAAATAATCTTTTAAAAGGCACATACTTTCAATAAATTTATTCATTAATCACTCCCAATCATTTTATATTTTGAATTGTACCTAAAGATTGTAAATAAGTATTTGCTTTATCTATTGAAACTTAGAGCATTATTTATTTATTTATTTAGAATACAGAAACAATTTGCCATTAGCCTGGAATGTCCACAAAACACTGAAAAAGCACGAACTCTTTCCAAATCCAATGTTTTTAAAATAATTGGATATATTTCTTTTCATTGCTCAGAGGATTTTGAGTGTGTGTGTGTGTGTGTATTGATTGACTGGCTGCATCTTGTATCCTTCCAGATGGGTCTTAAATTTAGCTCACTAGGTTTGGTAGTATGTTTAATACCTTTGATTAAGCATTCCCATTTATCAACTGTGAGTTTCAATATTTGCTGCTAAGTTCCCTTCCTGGATAGTTGTGTGACACATAAAATGTGTTTAAATCAATAACAATAAACATAGTGGAAGTGGGTGAATGTCTTGATTAGGGTTTCTATCACTATGAAGAGACACTGTATTAGTCAGGGTTCTCTAGAGTCACAGAACTTACGGATATGCTCTATGTAGTAAAGGAATTTATTGATGACTTACAGTCTGCAGTCCAAATCCCAACAATGGTTCAGTAGTAGCTGTGAATGGAAGTTCAAGGATCTAGCAGTTGCTGAGTCCCACANNGCAAGAAGGCGAAAGAGCGAGAGCCAGACTCCCTTCTTCCAATGTCCTTATATGGTCNCCAGCAGAAGGTGTAGCCCAGATTAAAGGTGTGTGCCACCACACCTTTAATCCCAGATGACCTTGGACTCGGAGATCTCCCTGTCTTAATCTTCTGGATTCAATCACCACTATGTCTCAAGATGTCCATACCAAGATCCAGATCAGAAACTTCTATCTCCCAGCCTCCAGATTAGGTTCACTGGTGAGCCTTCCAATTCTGGATTGTAGTTCATTCCAAATATAGTCAAGTTGACAACCAGGAATGGCCACTACAGACACCATGACCATAGCAACTCTTCTGAAGGAAAACATTTAATTTGGGCTGGCTTACTGCTTCAGAAGTTTAGTCCATTTTCATTATGGCAGGAAGCTTAGTGATGTGCAGGAAGAGATGGTTCCAGAAAGGTCGCTGAGATGTCTACATCCCAGATTGGCTGGCAGCAGGAAGAGAGACTGAGCCACTGGCCTGGCTTTAACATCTAAGACCTCAAAATGCCCCACCTCAACCCCAGTGGCATACTTGTTCCAACATTATTTCTCCTCAGCAATTTCCACATGAGCCTGTTGATCTGGAGACTGTTTGTAGACAAAGGTTCCTTCACTCTTGTGGGAACTTTATGTGGACAATAAATGTTATATTTTTAAAAATATTTTAAAACTTTTCTTGTTTTGTACATATTAACAATTCCGTTTGTTTGAGATCATATCACTAAGCAGTTTTAGTTAGTTTTTTAAATCACCATAACATGTTGTATTCAGAGTTTTTCCATATTAACTTTTAATTAATTCTTTCAATATTTATATACTTCCTTAGAATAAATGGCTCACAATTCACCTGTGCATACTTGGATTGTTTTCAACTTTTGCACAGTGAAGTAATACACTCAATGGCATTTCATTCACACATATTGAATTCCTTTCTGTTGAATCGTTCACCATTGTAAAGTTCAAATGTTAAAGTTAGATGTTTGTTAGGATTTTGATAATGACATGTCTCTTCAGCTGTGGAGAATTTGAAAATATAGTTTAACAAGAGGAAAAAGAAAGTCAATGGAGTAACCCAGCTCAGGGTTTTGCTGATATTGCATTTCAGACTTGACAGTGCATAAAAGCCTGGGTTAATTCTATCGCTCCACCTTTGTTGTGATATGCTTTTCTGTCTGGTACTGGTAATGCTGTTCAGATTTCTCATCTGCTTGCAATTCCTACACCATACCCAGGCTGTCATTCCATGCTAATTTTCCATCAATTATCTAGCAAAAACAAACTACTCAATAACAAAGAACGAATTGAGTGTGTGCCCCTTTGACTTGCAATGGCAGGAGTTGGAGATCTCCTGTGACTGAAGAAAAATATTCAACATGTCAGTGTTGTGTCAAACAACAGCTCTGAAATTATCAGGTAATCTCCAGTCTCTCTCAGGCAGCTGCTGTGGGATCTGAGAGATTTGCAGCATTGTTTTAAAGGAAATAGGAAATGTCAGACTTCTGTCTCTGGGGCTTGGTCTCCTGAGGAATGGCTCATAGGAGTCCTATATTAGATGCCCTTTTGTCTACATAAAGCAGCAGTTCCCTGTGTTTGGAATCTGTGAGCTTCTATTTTATTCTAATTGGGCTTGACAATTTCATGTCTTTTCTTTGTTTGCATTTTCCCCAGGAACATCAGAGTTGTTTTATAGCAAGCCACATACATTATTCTAATTTTAATAGTAATTAATAGTTTATGGGACTACAGATAGAGGTATGTTAAATATAATACAGTTTTTGCTTTAATCAAGTAAATCTAAAATTAGAAATTGAGTTTTTAAAAAATTATAAGGTTGAGGTACATGAATGATTACAAGATGATTTCTTCCTCTTAATTTATGAGTGCCTTTTCAGAGATGATATTTTATTTTATACTATTATATATTAAAATAGTTTCAAGTAAAATTTCAGTATTTCTCTCTTACTCCTCCATTTTTTTATGATTAAATTGGATATTTCTACAATATTTCTCTTTGTAATAGCTCTCACAGCTTTTCTTCTCTCTTCTTACAACATGTTCTTTACAGTTTGGATTGATTTTAAAAATTATTTTGAAGTAAGAGTAGTCATGAAAAAATTGCAAACAAATTACAGGCAAACACCATGTTTTAGTGACCCTGAATAGGCTGACAGTAATATTTTACACAATGACAATCCATTATTTTTTTAAGTCATGAAATAGGGAATACGGTTAAATTTAGTTACATAAAGGATAGCCTGAGTTATTTGAAACAGTCTGAAATTACTTTAAGAACTTACACAACAAAACCAACAAAACAAAACAAACAAAACATTTGGTCTTCTGCCCATCCACTGGGCCCTCCCCTCAGGACTCAAGGGTTAAAGTCTTAACATTAAGCTGCACCCTTTTACTGTGGTACCTGATATTTCAGACTCTGTCTTGCCCGAATAGACTCCATCTTGCAATCAGCTTTTGACTCCTTTCTGAGATGGAGGCTGATTGCCTTAAAGAGCAGACAGGTGAACAACACTACTCATGTAAGGCAGACTGACAAATGACCTATATTTAGAAGTAGAAATGGCTCCATCTGTTTAGTGATCAATGTAAATTAAGACATTAGGGGCACAATGGATTATGTAAATCCTATCAGGGAAAGCAGACATGCCAGACTGAAGAACAGGTGTAACCTCCTCACCTTGACCCATGAGGTGATGGGAAACTAGCATTCTAATGGCATGGCCTCACTGCAACCCGTGAGGTGATGGGAAAGTAGCATTGTAATGGCCTGGCCTCACTGCAACCTATTATGCTGTACTTTGTGTGCATACCAGGGACCAACAGGCAGTGAACTCCAGCCTGTTACCTATGCTTTAGCTCAGCATGACCCCCTACTGAGGACATGAACTATACTACTGAGTATAGTCTGCCTGTCTACTTGTTCACTCTTTTAGACCCAAACCTTGTGTTTCTGCTCAGACTAAGTTCTGTCATCTTGTCTCTGCAGCAGATTGAATCTTCACTTTCCATCCTGCCTCTCCTGTTACCTGATCTCCACAGCAGTAGCATTTTGCAGTAGTTGGTTCTGGCTACATTATGTTAATTAATATAGGTTATGTATGTCTATCAGGGCACTACTGAAACCTCTTGAACTCTGCATTAACCTCTTTGTCTGTAAACTGCAAATGTGTTTAGGTAGGCAGAGAGGTAAGTGTGTTGCTTGATTGATTTATTTATGTACCTATTATGTGTGCTATGAGAGTCAATATTAGTAGTTATATATGGAAAGAGATGACCTTTGCTCATTTCCACTGGACTACTAGATGACTGTGGTTGACTCTGCTGAACCTTGTGAGTTTATTGCTATTCAGCAAGTTCTGGCATTGTGCAAAGAAAGCTCTTTATGTTTTGACATAGTGCACTAACAATATACTCTAGGGATAATATTCACATAGGGCTAATAAATATTTTTTAAAAATGTCTTTGAGGTATTTTCATTGGTTTATGCATATTACCTTTAGTTAAGAGCTATCATAAAATGAATGCTTTTTCTTATGGATAAAAATAATAGCCACTAGCTGGGCAGTGATTTCATACACCTTTAATCCTAGCACTCAGTACTCAGAGGCAGGCAGATCTTTGTGAGTTTGAGGCCAGCCTGATCAACATAGTGAGTTCCAGAATGGCCAAAACTTCACAGAGAATCCCTGGTCTCAAAAACTACTTGGTTGTCCTCACCTTTGTCCTCAGTGGCAGTCAGCCACTAGGGATCCAAGGCAGAGCTGTGGACCGGGGAGTGGATTGCAGAGGGGACAAGGTTAGTTTTTAAAACCATTCATTCACTCTTTCTTGTATAGATAGCACTGGTGTTCATTTCTGTAATATTGCTCTCTTGAATAAAGTAATAATAAAGTACTTGATTTTTTGGTGACAATTATTTAACTCACACCCTCTAATTACTTTGTTAGGTTTATTTCATGCTATTGTTTCTTTACTAAAATTTATTTTTATTGATTTATTATATTTTATTATTTATGTTACATTTATTTTTATATTATATTTGATTTATTATTTATATTGTATTTATTTATTAGAATTGAGGTTAAAAAATTTAGTGTGTTTGACCTAGAATACAAATAGAAATATATTTCTCATCTTTAGAGGTATAGAATTCTAATTAAAAGTTCGTGCAAGATGATTATTTTGAGTGCCCAAATAATGGTTCTCAGATGTCCATCTTTTCATAGTGGTCAAAGGAGAAAAGCAGTTCTCTGAAGCTCTCAAGGCATCCACTAAACCACAGAAGGCTTTATTCACAGGACAATCAGCTCTCAATGATCTGCCTTCTGATGACATTCTGTTGGATTAATTCTTTTTTCTTTTTTTAAAGATTTATTTATTTATTATATGTAAGTACACTGTAGCTGTCTTCAGACACTCCAGAAGAGGGTGACAGATCTTGTTAAGGATGGTTGTGAGCCACCATGTGGTTGCTGAGATTTGAACTCTGCACCTTTGGAAGAGCAGTTGGGTGCTCTTACCCACTGAGCCATCTCACCAGCCTGGATTAATTCTTTTAAGATATGAATGTAGAGCTGTAAAAACATTCCATCTATAGCTGGAGGAGGTGAATAATCTGGCCTGCTGTCGGATTGCCTTCTATTAACATATATTTCTTATATGTATATAGTTCTTAGTAGTAAATCATCCTTCTATGCTTAAACCCAAATCTCAAATTGTAGGGTTGGAAGATTAATGATACATATGGATTTAAACTGGTATCTCTTCTAATACTAAGTTTATCAAGAGTTAATGCAATACTTGTATTTTGAATATTAAAGTTAGCTGGAAAGAAATTCCTATTCTAATGATTTTATGATATTGGTTTTATTTTTACTACTTTTATTCATTCATAAAAGTATCTGATAATGAAGCATTTAATAGATAGCTTAAATAGTTCTTAAAAATTTTAGCAAGACTTGGTAAGCTTAAAAGAATTGTAAGCTTGACCCATGGAATAGTATTCAAACCAATTCAAGATTCACTCACCAAAGGCACTCCAGTTTTAACAGAGCATAATCAGTTTTCTTCCCTAGAATCCTCTGTATCAAAGACAATGTTCTTTATGTGATTTTTTTTTTCCATTTAAGTTTCACAAGTTCTTGCTTTTTAAAACCTCATTGATAACACTTCTGATCCTGGAAATCATAAAATGGAAAGAGAGAATTCTGGCACATTGTCCTCTGACACCCATGGGCTGCCCATGGCAGGTGTTCACACTCCAAAATGGTAAGCAATGTGAAAACATAAACACCTTGGCGGATAAGGTGGGTGCATGGAGTGAGGGTTGACAAGAGAGGGTTGGAGTTTTCTAAAAAGTACTAGGTGTGGGACTCCTTATAGCTTTTATTGAAAGGGAATCTAAAACTGAACCCCTGAAAAGTAGATTTGGGTTTTGTTGTTTAAAAGACCCCCTTTGAGCCAGCCAACAGAAATATCTAACGCAGATATTATTAGGCTTAATCTTCTTGTCAACTGACTTGCACTCTATATTCTGGGGTTTTGCAGTTAAAGTTTTAAGGATTGACCGGCAGTTTTTTGGGTGTACCCTCTGTCTCTGGGCTATCAAGTTTCTGATTCTGAGTTATGCAAGCAGTGTTGGGCATGGGTTCCTTCCCATAGAGTAGGTCTTAAGTCAAGGTAGACACTGGTTGGCTGCTGTCACAAGTTCTGTGCCACCACTGCCCCGGTACATTTTTCAGGCAGGACTGATTGTAGGTCAAAAGTTTTGTGCCTGGGTTGGTGTCCACATTTCTCTTTTGGTAGCCTACAGAGTATCAATGAGATTAGAATGTAGGGGTGTCCATGTAAACAGCTCACCTATACATTCAATGAGTTGAGGTGGGTTGTCCTCAGCAATATGTCCCCAGTGTCAGTTTTCAGAGAATTACCTATTGTCTTAACAATAGCCTGGATTATTTCAGGGTTTCAATGGCACTCCTTGGCCAGAAATTCAACTAAATGCAACCCAGTCTCAACAATGGAGACCCTTTCTGGCTACAGGAGATGACCAGTTGAGACTCCATATCCTCCATTACTATGATTCCTTATTAGGGTTACCTTCATACATTCCAGGAAGTTTTCACAATACCATGTTCCCAGCCCCAACATTCCTCCCAGTTACAATCATGATGAGCCATATTTGGTAAGCAGATGTCATTCTTTCAAACGCAGTTAGATAAACACATGACACATCATTCCTAATTCTTAAAAGGCCAAGCATGCACAGTTTATTGAATGAATGTTTGCAGCTACCTGTACTAGGGAGAGGTCTTGAAAATGAGTTGTCCAACATAATATTTTGTTTATACTCTCACTCTTTTACAACTTTCATACTTTTTATTTTTCATTTGTTTGATTTTGATATTTATAGACTGATTGGTTGTTGGACTGATAAATTCTGTTCTTTTGAGACAAGAGCACACTATGTAGCCCAGGGTAGCCTTGAATTCTTGAGTATTCTTATGCTACTCTGAGGTCCCAGTGTTAGGATGACAGAACTGTTCTAATAATTTAAATGGAATAGAAGGAAAATTGAATAAGCATTTTATGTAATTTATTCATAAATAACCAAGTCTCCTCTCTTTCTACTTTCTGCATTTTGAATTTGTTTGATATTTTCTTGACTGGACCTCAGGGTTTGCCCACTTACTGTCTTCACATGGATCACTGTTTGTTGTGTCTTCCCCGACCCCTGAAGATCTCAGTAGTCCTTTTATTATTCATAGTTTTGATTTCTGTTTCAGATCTTGCCCTTCTTGTTCCTTTTTGTATTACAACAATTCTTCTTGACTCAGAAGTCTATTCTCCACAGCCTATCTGCCCTTACCTCTGTCATTATTTTACTCTGCTCTTCCCTCCTGGGCTCCGATTCAATTACTGCCTGAACTTTCCTCTGTGGACTCCTGTGTGGATAGAGGACCTGCTCCTGCAATTTTGGTCTCCTGTAAAACCAATCTGAGGCATCTTTCACAGTGTTGCCTGGGCCTATTTGTCTTTGTAACCTTCATGCCACCTTTCCTAACTGGTATGTCCTCCGTACTTCTCAAAGTTAAATAGTTTAAAGAAAATTTCTAACTATGTCTTCTGATTAGCCTTGTACTTCTTAAGGCTATGTTCTATAGGCGTTGGCATGCTCCTGTTATTCTCTTCCTGAAGGGTGATGATTCGTGCCCTGGTGCTTGCCTCTTCCTCTCTTGTCTATGCCCTACCCTTTTTAAAAAACACATCTTTTTCTGTATATCATTTTGTACATTTTTTCTTATTCCTTTGAGAAGATGGCTTAATGCCTTTCTCTGCCCTATGGTGTAGGTAAGATGGATGTCTGTAGTTGCTCTGGGTAGCCAGCAAGCACTTGTGAGCACAGTGCAGCTGGGATGACAAGTACACCTGTTGGATCCTGTCTGCCTCTGAGTATGATACATATTTCAAAAATCAGCATGCATGTGTAGGGAGAGCTAGAGAAGGCAAGAACAAGTGGTTTATAAATTATATACTCAGCTGTTTTCCGGATGGGAATTCTGAGAGAAGGTTACATTTTTTTTTTTTTTAAGAATTGATTTTAAATGGCTGGTTTGTATGGTGAAAATGAGTAGTTTATCAGCATTTTCTACTTTGTTCTAATACATCTCCATAATCCCCCAGCTTCATTAAGATGAAGTTATGCTAAATAATAATGCATAATATGGGAAGAAGGGAGATAGAAAAAGAAGCCAAGTTCATGCTATCAGAAGCAACAGAGGGAAGGAATTTCAGGGAGCTGGAGTCTTGGGCTACCAGCTTGTAGATTATAGAACCCAAACTGTTGTTCTGATTTATTAGGGTTAGGGTTACAAGACGCTCATTGTCCCTGGCCTTTCAATATATTGCATTCTTTTATTTTTAAATTGTTGTCTAACTCTTATCTATCTATCTACCTATCAACCTATAATCTATTTATCTGCCATGTATCTATTATGTTTCTATCATCTCTCCCTCTCTCTTTCCCCCTCATCTCTCCATTCCCTATCTCTACTTCTTTCTTTAAAAAAAAATATATGCCTGCAATTTTTAAAAGACCGAAAAGGGAAACCAGGAAAGACGAGAGAGAGAGAGAGAGAGAGAGAGAGAGAGAGAGAGAGAGAGAGAGAGAAAGGCAGGCTCTGGTGACTAATCACTAGCATGATTAGGAATACATGGAGTCTGTACATTCTAAGGATCCCAGAGACTGCTTTACAGAACTTCTGGGAGAATGAGAACAATGTACAGTTAGTGAGATATCAGACAAATTCACCTGGAAATGTGAAGTCACTTGGTCCTTGGGACCATGGACATCTATCCTAATCAGGTTAAGATTTTTACTGAATTATTTATTCTCTATTACTTAAAGATTTATAAACATGTTTAGGAGACCATCACTTGACCAAAACATGGTTGCAATCATATGCTGACGTACACTCTTTTTGGTAGGTAATTGGTAGTACATATGATCTATTTGATTTCTAGTTTTCTTTCTGGTCTTCTCCAACAAAACAGCTTGGGCAAAGTGTCAGGTGGGCGGCTAGTGTCTCTCTCCATCTATTTCCACATATAATTTTCTTCCATTGGTTTCATTATTTTTTTCATTTTTCTTTGTTTCATAAATGTCTGTGCCTTTAATGAAAAGCTGTCTCAGAAACCTTCAGAAATCCACAGCACATACATACAAAAGAATGAAATAAACATACCTCCTCAATCTGTTTCTAGAAATGGCTGAGTTGAACTGAATGACCTTTAAGGTACTTTCCAGCTCTAAATTTATGTTGTTGTCACCAAAGGCAGACAAAAGAAATCCATTAGGCTCTAGGCTAAAAGATGAATGTCAAGTAGTATATTCTTGCTACAGGTGTATTTCTTCTTGAAGGCACTGTGTGAGATTCAGCCTGCTCTGGATCCTTACAGCCTTGCAGTGACAAAACAGAAGAAACTTTTAAAAATACAAAGTATCAGTAAAACCACTATTTTATTCTTAAACCAACTTTAAAACTTTAAATATATGTTTTGAGTCATTTATATAAAATGGAAAAAGTAAGATTCTGATTTTGACAGAAAAAATTAACATTGTAGTTTAGTAAATGCTTTGTGCAATATAAAATTTTATAATGACAATTTTTCAGTGTGGAAATAAGAGAATGTGACTTTGACGAACTCATGGAGAATTTTTCTGGTATTGTTCATAGAGCTTGTACATTGTTTTGTAATAGCTGTGTAATGAGTCAGAATGGAGCACCTCTGAAGGTTTTGCAAACTAGAGTCTGTGACTTCCATTAGAAATATGGAATTTTCAAATTCTGCTGAGTTGATATAAGGTACCACAGGAAAGATGGGCACAGAGCAGAAGCAGAATTTAATTTCCTAGAACCAGTGGAAGGAAGTGTGACAGCTGTAGGAGGCATGGGGAGCTGGAGAGGCCTGGGAGTATAGTGCCTTTGAGCTCTCAGGATACCCTAACTTTGGATGCATATACTTGAGAATTGCAGCAAATGATATTCTTCTGTCAAACATAAACATTTGGTCATTTTGTGTGTTTTATTTTAAGGTAATTTTCATGACCCTTATATACAATATAATTCAGAAGTTCTGTCCTGTGATTTTATTGTGTTTTGATAGGAATTACCAAATATTAACTTCCAGAGGTTTTTTTTTGGGGGGGGGGGGAATTTACCAATTATTGTACTTTCTAATCAACTTTGTTATTTTTATTTATTTACTTGAGCTTTTATTGAAAACAGACTTTTTTCTCACATAATATGTTCTGATTATTGTTTCCCTTCACCCACTCCTCCCTGTCTCTCTACTCTTTCCCTCAAATCTGGATTCATCTCTCATTAAAAAACAAATAGGCTTCTCAGTGATATGATAGAATAAAATAATTTAATTTAAACTGAGATTAACGGTAGGCTTATCTTTTTCAAAGCCTATTTTAAGAAGTGTGCTTAAATGCTTTAACTTCCCCTCTAGTTCATCATCCACAATAGGTTGTGGAAAAGAAACATTAATATGGCAAAGGGGTGTGTGGACTTATTTAGAAATACTTCTTTGGGGTGAATCTTCTCTGTGTTGTCAGGATATCAACAGTTGAGTTCACACAAATCAGCAGTGATAGCTCCATCCACTAGAAATCTCCATTCACAAATGAGCAACAGCAGATTGATCCAGAAGAAACTATGAGGCTCTGCCAATCAACCCGAGTCCTCAGAAGCACCAAGATGGTGCCAGAACACCAACAGACGTTCTTTGGTGCATTTATCTCTATGGAGTGATGGCAATTGATGGCCGGGAAAGAGGGGCAAGGTGAACTAAGACAGTTCAAGGTGACACAGAACTGTCCACTGTCAGTGTGGTTATATTTATAATTTTTCCAAACATCACGTCTGCTCTAGCAAAACATCACATGCCCCTTTTCTAGACAGCTTCCAGAAAAATACCATATGCTTTCTCAGCAAAACATCCTCTTACATGCCTGGGTCAGGAAATACATCCTCTCGTAAAACAGTTTCTAGAAAAACATCACCTGGCACAATGAGTCTCTAAAGAAACCAGAGATTTCCACTTCAATCAACACATCAGAATACTACAAATCAAATTGAAGAATACAGCCCAAGAGAAGGCACAGGAAACAGAAACCCACTTGGATGCTCACCCGAGAATTCCATAAAATCACCCAACTGGAAACCATAATATATACACAAATGGCTTGTAGGAGAAAGAGAGAGAGAAAAGTAAATAAAAATAAAAAATAAAAACTACTAAAATAAGCTTTAAAAAAGGAAAGTCCTGCTGGGCGTGGTGGCACACGCCTTTAATCCCAGCACTTGGGAGGCAGAGGCAGGTGGATTTCTGAGTTCGAGACTGGCCTGTTCTACAAAGTGAGTTCCAGGACAGCCAAGGCTACCCAGAGAAACCCCGTCTCAAAAAAACAAAATAAATAAATAAATAAATAAATAAATAAATAAATAAAAATAAAAATAAAAAAATAAAAAAAGGAAAGTTCTGACATGACAATATAAGGAAAGGAACCTCAAAGATACCATTTTACGTTTTCCGTTGGCCCTCTAACTGCTAAGTATGCATCCTACCCTAAGAATAGTTTGATTGCTCAGTGAGACTTCTTTGGAGGAAACTCAACTTTTGTTTGTAAGTGATTATTTATTAGAGAATTACTTTGGGTTAGGGATGGAGTCATGTGTCCACTTCTTTCACAGTTACTGGATAAGTCCACTTCTGAAGAAAGTTGCGTCCACATCTCCGTTTAATTCTAGGACCACGTCTGGTTTAGACCCAAGCAGGCCCTGTGCATGCTGCCTTGCATCGGTGAGCTCATATGTGCAACAATCTCGTTGGCTTAAAGGGCCTTGGTTTCTTGGAAGGTAGTTTGTCTTCTCTCTCCTCTACATCTTACTTCTTTCTGTTCCCTCTTCCACAGGGTTCGCTGAGGCCTATGGGAGTGATTTCATGGAAACGTCCTGTTTGGGGCAGAATGTTCCTTGGTCTCACACTCTGCATAATGTCTGACTGTGGGGTTCTGCATTTGTTTTCAGTTGCTACAAGAGGAAATGTCTCTGATAATGGCTGAGCAAAGTACTGATCTACAAGTATAATAGAATACCACTAGGAATCATTTTATTTCCACACTCTTGTAGAATAGTAGTATTTTGTTTTACCCTAGGTGCCTGGACTATCTAGTCACAGAGTCTCTGTTGCCTTGCAGTATTAAGTATGAATCTCATCTCTTGCAGCGGGCTTTGAGTTAAATTAGATATGGAATGGTTACGTGAACAGCTTTGTGCTAATATTTCACTAGCATATCTTACAGGCAGGATATCATTGAAGACTAAGGCTGGCTTAGTGTTTATGTTTCTTCTTTGGTAGCATGTAGAGTACCTTTGGTACCCTGTACCAAAGATAATAAAATAATAGGAATGAAAGTTCTATGTAGGCATCAGCTCAAACGCTTCAGGCTTCATTAGTTGATCTCTGCCATGGGACCTTGCTGTCATTTTGTGGAGAGTAACCTATAATCTTAGTACCAACCTGATATGTTTGGAGATTCCCATGGAACCCCTTTGGTCAAAACTTCAATTAGATGTAACCCAATTCAGGTCCTGGAAACTTCATTTAATTCAAATAAATGGCCAACTAGAGCTCTATCTCCTCCACAGTTTTGGTGATTTTATTTTGACTGTATTAAGTATGTATATATTTTATGAAGCTTCTGGTCCAGTCACTACCCCTCAACTGTCCCCTACTTTTAGCTGTCTTTCTTCCCATTCCATGTGTTGTCCTTTTCCCTTCCTTTATTTTTTCCTACTGTCCCACCCATGCGTAACTATGTATTCTATGTCCCTTTACTAAAGAAATCTATCTGTCCCTACCTAGTTCCTTACTGTATACTTAACCTCTGTAGGTATAAAAATTGTAGGTTAATTACCATTAGCTAGATAGCTAGTACTTACAAATAAGAAAATACACATTTTATTTGTCTTTCTGAATATGTTTTATCTCACATAGAATGACTTTTTTTCTAGTTCTATATATTTTCCAGTGAATTTCATTTTTAATAGCTGAGTAACATTCCCTTGTGTGAATGTACCACATTACTATTATTCATTTTAATTTCTGGATTTTATGAGTAGAATAAAAATGAACATGGTTGAGCAAATGTCTTGTAGAATGAATAATTCTTTAGGTATAAGCTCAAGAGTAATATAACTGGACCTTGATATATCTGGGAGACATCTATTCCCAGTGTTTTCATGAATTGGCACAGTGACTGCCATAATGCCTGCACAATTTTACACTCACACCAGGATAGATAAGTGTTCCTCTTCACATCCTCAATAGCATGGGCTATCACTTGTTTTATTGATCTTTAGTAGTCTGAAAGTTGTAAGATAGAATCTCAAAGTAGTTTTGATTTGTATCCCATTGATAACTAAGGATATTGAACATTTAAGTGTTTCTCAGCCACTAGAGATTCCTGTGTCAATAATTCTCTGTTTAAATATGTGTATATAATAATATATAATATGTGTGTATAATATGTGTAATTGGATTACTTGTTTACTTGACATCTAGTTGTTTGTTTTTGTTTTTTTTTAATTCTCGATATATTTTGGATCTTGGCCCTCTATTGGATGTGAAGGTTATACAACTTTTTGCCTCTTCTGTCAAAATGACAGCATCCTTGGCATGCAGAAGCTTTTCATTTTCATGAGGTCCCATTCATTGACTGTGGATCATAGTGTCTGTGCTTAGGCTGCTCCTGTAACAACTATGTACTGTTCAAAAGTCTTTTCTTGTGTCAATCAGTTCACAGCTATTCCTCACTTTCTCTTCTGCTGGAGTCAGTGTATCTGGTTTTATGTTGAGGTCTTTGATCCATTTGCAATTGGGTTTTGTATGAGGTGATATGTATGGATCCATTTGGATTCTTCTATATACAGCTGACCTGTTTGATCAGCACACTCTATTAAGTACATAGGTGTGAGGATTTATCTCTAGGTCTTCAATCTGATTGCATTAACAATGTTTCTGTTTTGGGCCAATACCATGCTGCTGGATTACTGTAGCACTGCAGTATAACTTTATTTTTTTTCTTTTCTTTTATTGGATATTTTCTTTATTTATATGTCAAATGTTTTCCCCTTTCCTGGTTTGCCCTCCAGAAATCCTTTATCCCATCCTCCTTCTCACTGCTTCTATGAGGATGCCCCCCTACCCACTCAGCTACTCCCTCTTTCCACCCTGCTATTTTCCTACACTGGGGCATTGAACCTTCATAGGACCAAGGGCCTCTCCTCCCATTGTTTTCCAACCCTTCTTCTGCTACATATGTGGCTGGAGCCATGGGTTGCTCCATGTGTACTCTTTGGTTGGTGTTTTAGTTCAAGGGATCCTTGATATTGTTGTTCTTCCTATGGGGTTGCAAACCCCTTCAGTTCCTTCAGTCCTTTAATTTCTTTCTTAATTCATGTTTTGACACATTTTTCATTAGTTGTGGGTTGTTCAGTTTCCATGAGTTTAAAAACATTCTTTTGTTAACTAAATAACTTCACTTTTATGTAGAATACCACTCTTTTATCTAAAATTTGTATTTATTCTTATGTAAATTACAATTAAAAATATACAAAATGTAAAATTCCAATATCTAAAATTTTATCTCTCAGATAAAATATTGGCTATAGAATGTTTATATCTTCAATGGCAGAGCATGTCTCTGTTATCAGTGAGAGAGAACAAATAAGCAAGATAGATATAGATTGCTAGAAAGAAAGAAAGATAGATATAGGTAGATAGGATAGACAGACAGACAGACAAACAAACAAAGGTTGAATTTATACTGTGAACCATTTTGACTTGTCTTAAAATGTGTCTTAGAGCCTGTATAATAGTATGCATATATAGCATATTTTCATATAATACATGAAACACTGCAGTGAAAATTCTAAACAAAATATAATTTTGATTATTTGCCAGTATATATCAATAAATAGTAAGTTTTATTGCATAGTTTAATTTTAAAATTCATGGATAGGAAATATAAGTTACTGTAGTATTTTAGAAGTCTATATTTAATAGACTGTAGCTAGACTAGAATATATTTTAAGTCTGAGCAGTCACTTTGAATTTTAAGAAGATAATTATAAATTAGAGCAAATATTCATTATAGCTTGACTTTTAGTTTTAACTACTGCAATGCATTTGTAAGTTTCATTTAGAGGCAAACATATCTACAGCCCTGTTTATTTAATGTTTTCTGAAGTGTCAGCATGCTTCTGACTCCAGTAGTTCAGGTGCTGACATATCCTCTTTCTGGCTCACACTGCTGCTTATTTTACACACTGTTATGGAATTGCTTCCCTGTGGTTGTCTTAACTAAACTGGCAAGCGGTGATTCATGCCTTGACAAACAAAGTGAGGCTGCAGACTGAGTCATGCCCATTTTTTAATGAGTTCATGCTTTCTAGTTTTTGTAAACATACTTTTTCTTAATTGTTTAATCATAATGGTGTGCTGAAAGTTTATTATTTATAAAGCATACAATGACTTTTAAAAATAATATTATCAGAGCCCCAGTGGGAAAGTTAGCTCAAGATCTGTAAGAAATGAAGGGGTTTGCAACTTCATAGGATGAACAGCAATATCAACCAACCAGACCCCCCCCCCAAATCCCCCAGGGACTAAACCACCATCCAAGGAGTACACAGTGGGTATCCATGACTCCAGCTGGATATATAGCAAAGGGTTGTCTTATCTGGTATCACTGGGAGGGGAGCCCCAAGTCCTATGGAGGCTTGATGACCCAGGATTGGAGAATGCTAGGCCACTGAGGCAGGAGTGGGTGGGAGGATGGGGGAACACCTTCATAGAGACAGAGGGGAGGGGGAAGGGGAGCTTGTGGAAGGGAAACTGGGAGTGGGGTAACATTTGAAATGTAAATAAATAAAATAAGCAAAAAAAAGGTAAAATAATATAATCACTATCTAAAATATATCACAAACTATTACATTCATAACAGAAATTAATTATTTATAAATAATAACAATTACAAAATATGATCTCAGTTAATTGTATTGATTTTCACATCAGTAAAATCAGAGATAAAAATCTCATATTGTGATATGCTGTACATAATGATAAAGTTGAATAAATGGTAGCTAGTATTTTGAAAATGGTTCTATGTCTTAACAATTGAAGTGAGATTTTGAAACCATAAAAAGTTTAATCATTACAAATTGATGCTACAATTGTCTTTATTCTCTAAAGCTCCTGTGAGCATCAATCTACCATAAAAGGTTATTTCCATAAATCTGGCTCATAAAGTCAGTCATAAGAGTTCTTTCTAGTCTGAGGTTTTAAAATTAGGACTTTCCATGTAGAGAAAAATGTTGTATAGATGGATCATTCACAAAATAGCACTCAGAAATGTGATTCAGTGTAACGCAAGATTATAAGGGGAAATACTCATGCCAAACTACTGTATTTACATCATGTTGGCTACCAGAAAGAGAAAGACAGGAAAGTGAGAGTTTAAAAGTAATTTGTTCTTCTACAAGAGACTCACTGATAAATGCCTATAGTGTCCCTTACAGCTTCTGTCTCCACTCAGATATGCAGACAGCAACACATTTATTAGACCGATTATAAAAATCAGCATTTTACATTATAGCAATCTTGAGACTCATAATCTATCTATGAAAGGAATTTTAATATAAATCTACAAAATCAGTCATACAAAACTTAGTGAAAACAACAAGAACAGTGGCAGCAATTATATTCCCACTTTTGATTTTTAACTGCAGTTTTGGTAAAGCGGAACATCTGATCACTTGCCTTGCCCATCGGGAACCACCATTCTGCCTTGCATCCTGTAGCAATGGACCTGGGAAAAATATCTGGGGTTGATACTTTTGTTGTTTTTATCTCAGAGTCAGATTTTAGACTTCTCATCTGAAATTGTGTCACTATATATCAAAGTATTATAATTCTGGAATGAATCAGCATCAAATTATATTGTATTCTACAAAATTAGAATCTGTCAGTCAATAGGTTATGCCAGTGGTTTCAAGTAGGCATTGCCAGTCAAGTCAGCAATCAAGTTACTACTTCCTAGTGATACAATGTACATAGACTTGCTGGCATTTCATTTATGCTGTAAGTGTCTAGTACAGAAAGAACTGAAATCTTGTTAGTCAATATTTAGTCTTTTGGTGTATGTGTGTGTGTGTGTGTGTGTGT
>NC_034597.1:102848398-102886567 GCF_900095145.1 Mus pahari
TGTCTGTCTGTCTGTCTGTGAGTGTTTGGAAGTGTCTGGTATTTGTCTTTGTCCTTGGTGATGAGAACAAGTCATCCTTCAAGTGAATATTCCAATATATTGTTAGCATCCATTACCACTCCTGAGAGAAAATCAGCACATGTGGTGGGGCTTTTATTTCTATATTTAAAAAATATTCTCTGCTTTTGAGCTTTGTTCTCTTCTTCTCAATGAAATGTTATTTTTTTCAAATTAATTACTTCCATGGGGATTCTTGAAATGTGTTATCATTACTGTTACATTCATATAAAAGAAAAAAAAGATCTGTAGAAATTTCAAAATTAAATTAAACACATTTGTTAGAAAGTTTTATTTAATTTAGAAATCATATTTGTGTGTCTAAATTTTTCTATGGGGTAAGGTTTTTAAATCAAACTGGAATCCTCAATCATTTGTTTAGCAATGATGGAAATATTTATTCTTGCCATGAATCTATGGCAAGATGTTAGAAGTGAAACCGTGTGGGTATCAAAAGGTTCAGACTGGAAGGGGAGAGCATAAAGGATAGGAAAAGGCGAGGCAAATATGCTTACCATACAGTGCATGGCCCATGAAAACGTCCTGATATAGCACTGTATCAGGTACAATGAATATGCACAATCATAAATCATTGATATATTTGACTGTGTATTGTTTATTTAATACATTGCTAGACGGAAAAATATTTTCTTCCATAAATACTATAAGAAATTACAGAAGAATATGTATGTATAACTTACAGTAGAGTGTCCAAAGCTCACCTTTTATCTCAGTACCTTTTTATTGTAATAAGCACTATTGATTTATTAAAACCAAGTCAAGAAGGTAAAAGCTGCTCCTCTCTAAGGCAGTGGTTCTCAACCTTCTTACTGCCATGATTCCTTAATACAGTTTCTCATCTTCTGCTGATCTTCTAACCATGAAATTATTTTCATTGCTACTTCATCACTGTAATTTTGCCACTGTTATGAGTTGTAATACAAATGTTTGGCAACCCCAATTAGAAGGTTTCTCAATCCAAAAAGGAGTCACCACCCACAATTGAGAGCCACTGGTCTTGAATGTCTTTGAAGGTGACTCGGTCTTCAAAATACAATGAATGTTTTGAAGGGTTTGCTCTTCAAGATATAATATATTATAAAGTACATTCTGTATCATCCTTTGTTTTAGACCGGGTAACTTCTCAGTCTTTTTAATGTAGTTGTGTTTTATTTATTTAATTTCATCGTACTATTTTCTTTGTACCATTAATATTACCACACACAAATAAATAGCAGCATATATGAAGTAAATATGGTACCACAATGAGAACGAATGAATCACAACTCCACTAGAACAGACTCAAAGTTGCTACAGTGGAAAGAGTTCTAGTCACCCCATGTTCTTGCCAACACTAGATAACACCAATCTTTTTTCACTTGAGCCATTGTGGAGTGAACATTAGACTCTTATGTCATACTGATATTACTCATACAAAACAAGGAAGAACCTGTTTTCAATAAATCATATTTCACTTTAATTCTTACTAAAATTTGTAATGTTTTACTATACAAATAAGAGGAGTAAAAATAAAATAAAATATTTAATAATAAAGGAGCTGAATGTGATTATGTTTTTAGAAGATATTGTATAAATCATTCTTCCAGTCATGGCTGCTATATCTCTGTTTAGCTGACAATCCTGAATATTTACTGAGATTTGTGGAGAAAAATATTACATCCTTTTCCACTATAAAATGATATAAGTATCAACTAACCATGACCTCTGGAGTTCCCATAGAGTAAGCCACCAAAGAGAATACATAGCCAGGTTCATGACCCTGAGTACTGACCTCAGTGGGAAAGGATACACCTAATTCTGTAGAGACTTGATGACCCAGGGAAGGAGAACGCAGTTGGGGATAAGTAGGCAGTGGGTTGGGGGGTATATGGAACCCCCCTCTCAGAGGAAAGGGGGATGGGGAATGAGCTAAAAACTCTTGAAGGGGGAACTGGGAGGGGGCAACATTTTGAATAAATAAATAAAACACTTCAAAAATAAATATAGGAAAATGTTCTAATTAGAACAAAAGAACCATTTTCCAAGGTAAATGCATCTTTAATGATATTAGTTGGTTTCATAAACTTTCATGTTGTTCACACATCTTCTCCATTTTCCTTTCAGGGATATTATCCTTGTCAGTAACATAAGAAAAGTATCAGGGATTAATTTACTTATATAATTACAATATTCTGTCCAGAAAACAAGTGTAGTTATATGTCAGGATTCTCCTAGGTAATTTTGAAATCTGGTAAAATGTAATGAATGAATGCATCAATGAATAACTTAATTGGCATTGACATTCATTATTCCAAGGTTGGTAAGGAGCATTGTGAGAAAAGGACTTACACCTCCGTTTTCACCAAGTCTATTGGTACAGAGTATTGAATACAGTAGCACTTGATACATTTTGGGAACTGATGAATTTAAATATTTTCATGAAGTAAGTTGATGTATATTATTCTCATTTGGGGAGGTTAGCAGATACTCAACTACCATCTACTGACTGTGAAATCATCCCATTACTAATGTTTCCATATTACTTGAAGTAGATTATTTCCTATATTCCTATATATACAAAAGATTTTGTAGATTTTTTTGTTTCATTGTAAACTTGATAATTTTGACTTGTGTATCTAAATGCATGCATGCATATGTGTGTGTAAGTTGACACACACACACACACACACACACACACACACACACCCATGCATGCACACCCACTCACTCACACACTTTATATTATGTTGTTAAACACAGTTAAAAGCTGAATATATCTGTTGTTATTTTCCCTGTAAACATGTCATCTCAGTAGAATGACTGGGTGGCTTATAGGTCTATCCTCTGAGAACCTCGGCTCTGGTCCAGAGAATGAAATTCTGAAGCCAGGTATCTGAGGACTCTTTAGATGCTCCTGACCACTCTCCAAATCATGACTCTCCTTTCTCTCCGCTAGTTATGCTCGGCCTGTGGTTGGGAATGGAATCAAAACCCAGTCTGCAAACCCTGAAGTCAGAGTCAGAGGGGCTGATCCTGTGATAAATCAGATCATTGATAAACTGAAGCATGTTATCCAGGTAAGCACAGTTTGTTGTTTTTAATTTTTATTCCATTTATTTTATTTTGTTTTATTGATTTTTACTTTATTATCAACTTTCAACTTTCAGTGGTATGCGAATGCTTTCTAACATATTTGATTTTTTTGCTAAGTGTATCTTATATCCTACCTAAATTGAACTTTGAAGTGATTTCTTTATATCTCTTGTTCCAGAAATACTTTGTAGAGTCATCACCATTTAAACTCAGTTCCAATGGTATGTGTGAACAGTGTACATCTGTGACAAGCAGGACTTCACCTCTTCCATTTCAGTAACCAATCTTTTAGGGTACATTTATCTTCAGTGAAGAAGTTGTAAGTCTAGGGTCAACTATGATCACTAAAGAAAACATAGATCGGACCACAAAAGCCAGAATATCCTTTCATATAGCTATATGAACATTGTCATAAACATTGCAGTATTCTTAACAAAACTTAACTCATAAGTGAAGTCTGCATTTCTGCTATTTATTTATTTCACATTTTACATATTAAGGGTATGATCTTGTTGGTGTGCCCTCATTAAATACTTCTGTTCGCTATTTTATGTCATATACATTGCTGTGTTTAACACATAATATATGAGCCATATTATGATAATTATACAAAAATATTGCATTAAAACTATTTATTAATTGGAACATATTGTTAATAAATATCATCCCTATACTTTGCACTACCTGTTATAAGAATTATTCCTTAAGTAGTAGTCATTCTGTAGCAATTTATGTGTGTATAAATCTTCATTTTAATAAGAGGTTAGTATAGATAATTGATCACTTTCAGTATGATACTACAGAAAATCTAAATAGTTCTGAATTTTATTTGCATGTGAGGTATATCTGAGTAACTTGTATGGAAGTCATCATTTAGAATTTTCAGAGACAGTTATTTGAACTCAGTTCATGAGCTCTTAAATCCCAATGAAAGTCTGTGTGAGGGAACAGAGGCTAGTGTTTAAAGGGCTGGATTTCCCCTGGGAGGGATTGACCCCTGCATTGCTTGTCTATTTGCACACATCTTGATACCTCAGCGCCCCCTCCCCTTTGTTTGCCAGCACCAGAGACAAGTTCTTTTCAGAAAAAAAAAATAAGTTCGAGAGGAAAAAATCTGAAGAACATCTGAGAGCACACCTAACTCCATCACATAGTTAAGGCTAAGAATGCCTTCTTCAAACACCTTCTTCATAGACTCCAAGGTGAAACAACGCGATGCTGCCAGTGACCTGCCTGCTGAGGTGGGCCTTACGATTGCATCAGGAGCTGAAGCAACAGTGAGGAAGCGGTAGTCTGTGGGCTGAGGTCACCTGAAAATCTGTTGCTCAGAAGCAGTCGTTTGCAGACAGCTGTGACTGTACCTCCCACATTTACCAGGAACTCATCCTGGCAAATTTCCTTCTGCTTGAAATTTTTATTTCCACAGCAATAAGAACACTTGCAGCTGAAGTTGATCTAGACTCAGTGCGAAACTAATGAGCCTCAAGAAAACTTAGGATATTATTTTATTTCCTGAGTTTCTGGTGGCTCACAATCAATATATTAGGGACTGTATGCACAGGCTGAGTATACTTTTATTATATGCTTCTATGCATATTTTTTCCTAGGAAAAGATTGTGGTGTGAGGATTTGTGGTTGAGTGTACTGTCAGTCAATTAAGGTACAGGAAATTAACACTGTGAAGGTCACAGAAGAGAACTGTACTGTAGTTGTCCTGGTACAAAACAGAAATCTCATCATGATTCAACAACAACTTGGGTTGAAAGACTCCATCAGGCTGTACATGTGGAGCCTAACAGGCATGCCCTAAGTCCCCTGTATGCACAACATGTTGACTGACTATACTAGGATAAGGATCAGCTATGTTAACTCAGTTCCAATTCAACAGCAACCAAGACAAGAAGAAGACCTGCAGCTACCAGAGTGATTACTCTTGTCAAAGTGACATTGATTGTTTTGTAAGTGTAAGTTGTTTGAAACTATAGTGCAGAGTTGACAAGGAACCAGAATGGCAATAACAATAATGAACTCACTGTACTGCAAAACAAAACAAAACAAAAAGCAGTGACTTCTATAACGGCTTACAAGTGACCCAGTGAGTGTACAAGGTTATCTTTGAGTACAAAAGTAGCAATCATTGCTGAGGTTTATGCATGAGGAGCAACAAATGGCTTTAGAAGTCATGGAGTGCAGTCCATTATCTATCAACCTATATTTATCATCTATTTATCTATCTATCTATCTATCTATCTATCTATCTATCTATCTATCTATCATCTGTTTATCATCTATCTTCTATTTATCTATAATCTATGACATGAAAAAGCTTTATAAAAAAGTATATATGAAAAACTTTGTGGTTCCCAATATGTTTTTAGCTGCTCTTTATTATATAAGCAAGTGCTTAAACCTAAGAGGGTACACACAAAGGAAGGGGTAGTCTCCAATCTTCAGAGGTTAATAAAAGCCCTCTGGAGAATGAATTACTGATCTGTTGCTCTGCAGCATAACATGGCTAAATCCTTGTTACAAAGATATCAAAGCCACATTCTTTTCAAGATTTTGCAAGGAAATGGTCTTAGCTTTTATGCTTCTCCTTAGATTGCACCCTATTCTTTCATCTTTATGAGTATGCAGATTTCAAATTATTCAGTCTTCAGTTTCATTATAGAATTATATGAAAGTATCAAATATATACTGCCTTTGAGGTCTGAATTTCAAGTCTGTTGGGATGATATGGCTGAAAATTAGATGTTTGTAAAAGATCACAGAAAGTCATACCCTGAACAGGTGCCACTGAAACATTAACTTTTTGTGCCTTATATTATAATGTTTCCTAGGCCGACTTTTCTGCAAATGATGAAAAAGGGTTTATTTTTGCCAGACTTCTGACCCCTAGTAATATGTATATGCCCAACAAGGTGGCTGGTGTCATTTGCAACAGCAAAGGACAGTTAACAGGATCCCTGGTGTCATCTGTGAAAAGGGTTCAGAAAGGTTATCTTCTGGTGTGAGAATTCATTACACTGGGAGTCCTGTGGGTTAAGTGAGGGCACGGACATTTGGACATATTTCACAGCCCAGTCCATATATTTCGATGATCAAGTAAGTATTTATATAAAAGTTGTTTTCATTATAATGGATGTTAGCTACACCTGTAACTGTGCACTATGGCAAAATGCTACATAATAAGTGAGATTAATGTGCCCCTTGCTTTTGTCTTTATACAATCATACAATAATAATCTATTCATATCCTTTGCCAGCAAAAATATTACTAATAACTACTTCCATATGTTATTCCTGAAACACCTGTGTTTTTGGCCTGCTTGGGCTGTGACCTCATTTTCTCTGACTTCAGCAATTAATCACTAAGCAAGTGGGTCTATGAGATTTTTACATTGAAATGTCCATATTTTCAATCTCTCTACAGTAGAAGAACTTGGCATATAGCTTTTAACTTCATAGGTTTATGGTAAATTTACACAACAGTGACGCAAAGTAGACACTTCTACTCTCAGTGGGTTTGCACTCTGAGAAAAAATGTAAATTCAGAGCAAGCATAACAATCACTGGCAAGAATTACAAAGAAACACAGGAGACTGAAAAGAGAACTTAGGATGAGTGTGCTGTTGCATGAAAGAAAGGAATCGAGAAAGTTGGTTAGAACTCTGGGGTGAAAGGACTGAGAGAAAGTTTATCATATTTAAGGGCAGAAATGCACAAGGCTGTAGCAGGGTGATTCTGGGTCAGAAATTTTGGTTGGTGTGGGTATGTCCATTTGAGACCCTGTTTATCTATTGGAGGTAAGTAGACTCTATGAGTTCCCTCTCCCCAGTGTCAGGCATTTTGGCTAAGGTCACCCCTATTGAGTCCTGAGAGTCGCTCATATCCCAGGTATCCAGGACTTTCTAGAGCTCCCCCGCCCCATCTCACACCAGAGGCTGGTTATTTCCATTCATTTTCCTGCCCTTCTAATTTCATTCCTGGTCCCCTCTCCCCATACCTGTTCCTGTTTTCTGATTTTATACTCCCCCTCCAATATTCTACCAAAGTCCCTCATTCCTTCTGCCTTCCATAATTATTTTGTTCCCCCTTCTAACTGGGATTGAAGCATTCTCACTTGGGACTTTCTGCTTGTTAAACTTCTTAAGGTCCTTGGGTTGTATCCCAGGCACTCTGTACGTTTTGGCTAATATTCACTTATCAGTGAGTACATACCATGCGTGTCCTTTTTGATCTGGGTTACCTCACTCAGTAAGATATTTTCTAGTTCCATCCATTTACTTGCAAAATTCATGACATACTTGTTTTTAATAGCTGAATAGTATTCCATTGTGTAAATGAACCACATTTTCTTCAGTTGAGGACCATCTGGGTTGTTTCTAGCTTCTGACTGTTATGAGTAAGGCTGCTATGAACATGGTGGAACATGTGTCCTAGTGGTATAGTGGGGCATCTTTTAGGTATATGCCCAGAAGTAGTATTTCTGGGTCTTCAGGGAGAACTACTTCCAATTTTCTGAGGAACCACCAGATTGATTTCTGGAGTGGTTGTATGAGTTTGCAATTCTACCAGCAATGGAGGAGTGTTTCTCTTTCTGCACATCCTCATCACAATGTGCTGTCACTTGAGACTTTAATCTTAGCCATTCCAACTGGTATAATATAGAATCTCAGGGTTCTTTTGATTTGCATTTCTCTGATGACTAACGACTTTGAACATTTTTTTAAATCCTTCTCTGCCTATTGAGATTCCTCTGTTGTGAATTCTTTGTTTCCCTCTGCACCCTATTTTTTTAAATTGGGTTATTTGGTTTTTTGGAGGTTAACTTATTTAGTTCTTTATATATTTTATATATCAGCCCTCTATGGGATGTAGGGTTAATAAAGATTATTTTTCCCAATCTATAGATTGCCAATTTGTCCTATTAACTATGTCCTTTGCCTTTCAGAAGCTTTTCAGTTTCATGAGGTCCCAGTTATCAATTGATGATCTTAGATCCTGAGCCATTAATGTTCTGTTCAGAAAATTTTCCCCATGCCAAGGGGTTCAAGGCTCTTTCCCACTTTCTCTTCTTTTATACTTAGTGTATTTGGTTCTATGTAGAAGCCCTTGAACTACTTTGGACTTGAGCTTTCATAAGATGGTAAATATGGTTCTATTTACATCCTTCTACATACAGACCATCAGTTAGGCAAACACTATTTATTGAAGATGCTTTCTTTTTTCCACTGTATGCTTTTGGCTTCATTTTCAAAGATCAAATGCCCATAGGCGTGTGGATTTATATCTGATTCTTTGATTCTATTCCATTGATCGACCTGTCTGTCTCTCTACCAATAAATTGGTTCTTATCACTATTGCTCTGTAGTACAGTTTGAGGTCAGGGATGCTGATTCCCCCAGAAATTAATTTATTGTTGAGAGTTGTTTTGGCTACCCTAGGGTTTTTGTTTTTCCATATGAACTTGAGAATTTTTCTTTCCATATCTGTGAAGAGTAGTGTTTGAATTTTGATGGTCATTGCATTGAATCTGTATATTGCTTTTGGTAAGATGGCCATTTTCATAATGTTAATCCTACAAATCCATGAGCATGCTTCCATGGATTGTGTCTTTGTGACTCCTGAGGGCTTCTTCAATTTCTTTCTTCAGGGATTTGAAGTTCTTGTCATACAGATTTTTCACTTGCTTGATAAGAGTTACACCAAGATATTTTATACTATTTGTGGCTATTGTGAAGGGTGTTGTTTCCCTAATTTCTTTCTCATCCCATTTATCATTAGTATAATGGAAGACTACTGAATTATTTGAGTTAAATTTATATTCTGCCATTTTGCTGAGACTGTTTATTAGCTGTAAGTGATCTCTGGTGGAATTTTGGGCATTGCTCATGTACACATATCATCTGAAAACAGTGATACTTTGACTTCTTCCTTTCCAATTTGTATCCAATTGATTTGCTTTTGTTGTGTTGTAGCTCTGGCTAGAACTTCAAGTACAGTATTGAATAGATAGGGAGAGAGTGGGCAGCCTTGTCTTGTCCATGATTTGTTTTATAATGAACTTTTGGCTATATTGTGGAACATGGACCTCATGGAGAAAGAGTAAAAGAAAGTCATGCAGGTGGATGATGATAGTAATTGGTAAATTAATGATTCATATAGATAATTATGAGAAATAGAACCTGGTAAGTATTAGAACTGGAATGAGTTTCCATGTAGATTGGAAGTATTGGCAAAGAAAAGACCTGGTAAGGACATTGCTATCAATACTGTAAACCTGCGCTCACAGGAAAACCTTAGTTACCTGGAATAGGAATGAGATGCAATAGCGTTTCCTATATCCTGAAGGGTTAGGTAGAAGTCCAGAAAATGACAGTACTATGGACCATTTAGTGGTGTTAGACGCCAAATTACAGGTTCCTTATCAAAGTTAGCATGAGCAAGACAGCCCAGAGTTAGCCAAAATAAATATTGTATCTTTTATCTATCCTGCACCTTTCCTTATCAGCTAATATTAATTCTCTCTAGTTGTGCTTTGTGTGTGTTATACTGTACCCAGATATATATTCACTTACCTCTATGTGTATATATTATAGTTTAAGTTCTGCACATAAGATTAAAATCTATGTGATTAAAGAAGATATAAAGCTTCGTTTTTTATTTTTTAAATCTTTCCTAAATTTTGTTTATTTTTGTGACAAAGATTACATAAAATTATAATTGCTACTGAAATTATGAAATCCACTTTGAAGCTCCACAGTTTCTGAATGGCTGTCCTAAGTGTATAGTTGATGTGTATAAACTTTGATCTGGCTAATCTGGCTGTATGGGATTTTTAAAAATTATAAATTACTTATAATAAAGTCTTAATTATTTTAGATAAAAATTTTGTAATTAACAGGTGAAGGCTCAATGCCCCAGTATAGGGGAATTTGATGGGGGACACAGGAGTGTGTGGTTGGGTGGGTGGGTGAGCATCCTCATGGAGGCAGGGGGAGGTGGGAGGGGATAGGAGGTTTCTGTGGGTGGGCATGGAGGGAAACTTGGAAAAGAGACAACATTTGAAATATAAATGAAGAAAATATCCAATAAAAAGAATGTAAATACATAAAATATCCAATAAAAAAGCTAAAAATAAAAAGGCCATTTACAAAGAGATTCAAAAGAGAGAGGTTTTAGTATAAATAATCTTAATTTATTTAATATATTAAGTGCAGACTCTATTTCTACTTTCTGTTCTTCAATTCATTGAGATCCATGGGCTGTAGTGAGATAGTTAGTTCCCCAGAGACCATCTCTGGGCCTCACTGTTTCCTTACTGCCTGGAAGCTCTTCTGCAATGTGAAGAGGAATCTTGGAGGGAAGAGAATAGGTCACCTACCCCACTCCCGCCTGGATCCACCTTTGCTCCAGTTACAGGACTAGTCTTCAGTCCGAGTTCCATGACTCCTGCTGCGGAGAGCACAGGGCTGCATCTGTACCAAATTGTCTTTAAACATTAAACCTCTACTATTTAAAAGGAAATGCTGACAGAATCTCAAATACCAACCTCTGAGTACTACTAGGGAAAGTTGATGGTTTGCTGTTTAGAAATTAATTTGCATGTTTTCATTATGGGATGCAAAATACAATGGAATTCAGTTTTTCATTAACTAGTATTTTGTGTCCTCAAACCTAACTCATTTAAGAGCATCAAGTTACTATTAAACATCTGTTTAATATGGATTAAAACTTCTTCATAAAATGTACTTATGTATTAGGTAAATTTTACTTTCATACTGAAAGGGAAGAAATCATAGCCATTAAAGAGTAAAATAACCCTATATATGATAGCATTTTTCTAGTGATCACTGTGTATTACATTCAAGCAGAGATGATACTCTTATTTTATGTAGGGAACATCTATGCTAAATAGACTCTGCCTTGTTTGTCTCTTTTGTGAAACATCAATTTGATGAATAGTCATTTGAGAACCATGACAGAATGAAAGAAATTTAAATCTCAATGAATAGTTATAAAATAGAGTATTTGCAAATACCAAAAAAATAAATGCCAAGACTTTCTAAAGATACTGTTATTTTAAAGTTTCTAAATTCTGAGGAGTTCTCAAGCTACTCTCATTAAATTTACTGTGAAATACATTTTAGAAATTTTCTACTTGTTTTAACTGTGCTATCAAACCGGTCTGTCCCTTAGATCTCAAACGTCAACAGGTTCTGGAATTTTTTTTTCCGTTTTCCTAATCCTGTGGTTCTTCCAGAAAGTGACACTATATACTGACACCTTCACATGGTTCTGATACACACAGTAGTCGTGGCCCCAGGCCTCTGGTATTAATATTCCATAATCAACAAGTGCTCCACTTGGTATTAGCAATGCAACAGCCCTCAAAACACACGTTTGAGAAGAAAGTACTTAGAGTGCACTCACTAACTTTTAATGGCCATCAAATTCGACAATTAGTTTGTTTGAGAAAATTCAATTGAAGGCTGCTTTCTGGAGTGGAAGGTAGGACTCTGACTCCACTACTGGCTAGTCCACTTAAATCAATTGCTAGCATAAAAGAGTCATTTCAATTAGTGTACAATCAACTGGAAACAAAGTCTTAAGAACTCTCTTTGAAAGTAATGAGATTAGCATTGGTCGTCGTTGATTTCTGATTATTTTAAAGAGTATGTAATTGTCTTGTGCTGACTGAGGGCTTAGCTTTGTATTCACTTCAGTAAGGGCGTTGAGCTTACATGATAAAATGAGCAATTTCCCAGATAGAGTTTGCTTTTTATACATATTTGAAAGAACAATGATAACTAGAACTTTTAAAATTATTTATTCTTTTTTATCAATTATTTTATTTTATTTTATTTTATTTGAGACAGGGTTTCTCTATGTAGCCCTGGCTGTCCTGGAACTCACTCTGTAGACCAGGTTGGCCTTGAACTCAGAAATCTGCCATTCCATATTTTATTCCCCATCGCTGTCCACCCTTTGAGTGTTCCACATCCCATACCTCCTCCCACCCCACCCCCCATCTCCACGTGGATGTCCCCAGCTCCCACCTCACCTGACCTCTAAAACTCCCTGGGGCCGCCAGTCTCTTGAGGGTTAGGTGCTTAATCTCTGAATGAGCACAGACCTGGGAGTCCTCTACTGTATGTGTGTTGGGGGTCTCATATCAGCTGGTATATGCTGTCTGTATGGTAGTCGAGTATTTGAGAGATTTCTGGGGTCCAGATTAATTGAGACTGCTGGTCCTCCTATGGGATCGCCCTTCTCAGCTTCTTCCAGTCTTCCCTAATTCAACAACAGGAGTCAGCTGCTTCTATCCATTGGTTGAGTGGAAATATCTGCACCTGACTCTTTCAGCTGTTGTTAGGTCTTCCGGAATACTAGGTCCCTTTTTGTGAGCGCTCCATAACCTCAGTAATTATGTCAGGCCTTGGAACCAACCTTTGAGCTGAATCACACTTTGGGCCTGTCACTGAACCTTCTTTTCCTCAGGCTCCTCTCCATTTCCATCCCTGTAATTCTTTCAGGCAGGAACAACTATGGGTTAGAGTTGTGACTGTGGGATGGCAACCCCATCCCTCATTTGATGGCCTGTCTTCCTGCTGGAGGTGGACTCTTTAAGTTCCTTCTCCCTACTGTTCAGCATTTCATCTAAGGTCATCACCTCCAGGTTTCTAGTGCATTCTGGATGGTCCCCCCAACATCCTATCTCCCGAGGTTGCTTGATTCCATTCTTTCTGCTAGCCCTCAGAGCTTCAGTCCTTTTCCCTTACCCAACACTGAAATTATTTATTCTTATGTGATTTCATATACATATAAAATATTCTGCAATCACATTCCCTTGTTATCCTATTTCCTTCTTTTCCCACCAAATTTCTTTCTTCTTAAGCCTTCATCCTCCTTTAGAGTAGCCTGCATGAGCATTGGTAGAGTGTTATTTGATCCAGTGGGCACAATGACTCTGTTGTATACTTCTGAGGAATATGGTTTCTTCTCCCCTGTGAATCTTTAACTGCCTGCAGCACCCCTGGAAGGCATGGCATTTTATGAACATGATAGAATGCAGGTTGGCCCAGTCATATATAGGTCTTCTGCAGATTGCCATTGACATAGTAAGTTCATACATGCAGCAGCTATGACAGAAGATAGAATTGTGTAGCATTCCTTCTGTGATGGTTTGAATGAGAATGGTTTCCATAGTCTGTGTGAATGCTTGGTCTCCAGTTGGTCAAGTGTTTGGAGAGGATTAAGAAGTAGGGCCTTCCGGATGGGGTAGTCTCTGGATAGTCCATCCTTTCATCTTAGCTCTAAATTTTGTCTCTGTACCTATATCCTTTCATGAGTATTTTGTTCCTTATTCTAAGGAGAAATGAAGTATCCACACAATGGTCATCCTTCTTGGTTTTCTTCTGTTTTGCATAATGTATCTTCGGTATTCCATCAGCCACCAAACCTAGATACTAATGCTCATGCCAGCAAGATTCTGCTGAAGGGACCCTGATATTGCGGCCTCTTGTGAGGCTATGCCAGTGCCTGGCTAACACAGAAGTGGATGCTCACAGCCAGCTATTGGATGGAACACAGGGTCCCCAATGGAGGAGCTAGAGAAAGTACCCAAGGAACTGAAGGGGGCTGCAACCCTGTAGGTGGAACAACAATATGAACTAACCAGTACCCCCTGAACTTGTGTCTCTAGCTGCATATGTAGCAGAAGATGGCCTAATCGGACATTATTGGGAAGAGAGTCCTCTTGGTCTTGCAAACTTTATATGACCCAGCACAAGGGAAGGCCTGGGCCAAGTAGTGGGAGTGGGTGGGTAGGGGAGCAGGGGTGGGGGGGCGGTATAGGGAACTTTCGGGATAGCATTTGAAGTGTAAATAAAGAAAATAATAATAATAATAATAAAAANAAAAAGACAAAGTAAAAAAAAAAAAAAGTATGGCCTTGTTGGAGGAGTTTTGCTCCTGGGAGTTGCCTTTGAAGTTGCAAAAGTTCCTGCCATTCCTAGGTAGCTCTCTCTCTGCCTCACAGTTAGTATCTCAACACGTAAGCTCTTAGCTGTTTCTCTAGCACCGGGCCTACTTGCCTTCTTTTATATACCCCAACATGATGATCATGGACTCACTCTCTAAAACTGAAAGTAAGCCCCCAAATTAAATGCTTACTTTTTTTAAAAAAAGATTTATTTATTTATTATATGTAAGTACTCTGTAGCTGTCTTCAGACACTCCAGAAGAGGGCATCAGATCGATCTTGTTACGGGTGATTATGAGTCACCATGTGGTTGCTGGGATTTGAACACTGGACCTTCAGAAGAGCAGTCGGGTGCTCTTACCCACTGAGCCATCTCGCCAGCCCTAAATGCTTGCTTTTATAAATTTCCTTGGCCATTGAGCTTTGTCACAGCAGTAGAGAAGTAAGATACCTTCCCATTCTCTAACACTAATACTCTTTCTTTCTTCTAAGATTTCATAAGAAATTATGTCCATTGGGGTTTAAATTATTGTAGAAATTATGAAATACAGAAATAATTACACAGTGCATGATTGTCAGGATTATTCTTGCCAACTTGTTGGGTTGAGGGATACCTCTACATGTGTCTTCATGAGTTAGTGAGATCGAGTGTCTCCTAGATCACAGAAGCTCTGACTTTCCTATTGATCTCAGCAGTACACTGCTGAGAGGTGATGGAACTGTGAAGGGCGGGACATGGTTGAAGGAAGTAGGTCACGGTGGACATGCCCTTGAAAGCTACATTTACCATATTTTACACTGGCTTTCCCATGTTACCATTTTACTCTGCTTCCTGTCCATCACGATATGAATCATTCTGAAATGCTCTCCCACCACAGAGCTCCAGAACCTCTGAAACTGGGACTTCATCTTAATCATTCCTCACCATAAATCTTTCTTATCTGGTGTTTGGTCACAAGGCTGGTAAAATTGACAGCTTAATTAAGTGACAATTGTAATGCTTATGAGACCATCACCTCAGTACCCACTGAGGATTTCATGTAACAACAACAAAACAAATCCAAATATAAAACAAAATAAAAAACAAACAACACCCCCCCCAAAAAAAAACAAAACAACAAGAACAACAAAAACTAACCCAAACTTTTCTGCAATCTTTGCAAACTAAGTTTGCACAAAGCAAGTGACTGACTTCTGGATTACAGTAATCAGTTATTTATGTCTGAAAGGACCTTACCTAATTAGCATACTTACTACAGTAGGGTGTTTACTGAGGGCTTGCATAGATAATTTTTCAAATACTGTGCTTGATCATTGTTTCTACAAGGTTTCCTTAGTTTTAGTAACTTTTAGTTCTTCCCTTACTGTTAGTGACTTGGCCTCCTGTATGAGGATGTTGTCATCAGTCTACTGAAGTGTTCTTGCTATACTGACTGCTTATCTTTACTTTTCAGTTAAATATTCAGCAGTATCTTATTAGTAATTATCTCACTTGGCCTAGGAACACTTACTTATACAGCATATTTTTTTCTCTTGGCTCCTCTGCCCTGATTTCTTAGCAATTTCTCTGACTGCTCTCATTATAGGACCTTTATTTTTTTTCCTTCTCTAACATCTTTAAAAGTTATTCTGCAATACCACATGATTGCCTTCTTTTTCTTTCCCTCCACTGCTCATGACTTTCTGCTAATCAACTATTCACCTTCTTCCAACACATTTCTTCTTAGCATCAGATAACTTCAACTTACTCTCATATTGTGCAGGCAACGTGGTGGTTCAAATTCAAGATCGCCATGAAAACTCCATCCTCCATGAAAGACCCTCTTCCTCTGGCTTGCATCCTGTATGCTCATTAGCAGTTCTTTAAGCCTGTAACTTGGTTAGTGCTTTACTTATATCTATGCTGGTATAACAACCCATTACTGCAATCTTAAGGTTTTCTCCTATCTTTTTGTTTGTCGCCTTTATCTCATGACCATCTACTTGGATTAGAGCAACAGGTTTTTTTTTAATTGCTTTTAATTTTGTCTATAACATATCAGTTATCTAGAGCTACCATCTCCAGTTCCTCCCCTGCATTTTTTTTCAGCACATGCTTGTTTCTGGTCTCTGCCATTAATCTTTGTTTTTCAATTTTTTATTAGATATTTTCTTTATTTACATTTCAAATATCTCCTTTCCTGGTTTCCTCTCCAAAAACTCCCTATCCCCCTTTCCTCCCCATGCTCATCAACCCACCCACTATCCCTTCCTGGTCCTGACATTCCCCTACACAGGGGCATCAAGCCTTCACAGGACAAGGACCTCTCCTCCTGTTGGTGCTAGACAGAGCCATCCTCTGCTAAATGTGCAGCTGGAGCCATGGGTCCCTCCATGTATACTCTTTGGTTGGTGGTTTAATCCCTTGGAGCTCTGGGGTACTGGTTGGTTCATATTGTTGTTCCTCCTATGGGTCTGCAAACCCCTTCAGCTCCTTGGGTCCTTTCTCTAGCTCTTCCATTGGGAGACCCTGTGCTCAGTCCAATGGTTGGCTGAGAGCATATGCCTCTCTATTTGTCAGGCACTGGCAGAGCCTCTCAGGAGACAGCTATATCAGGCTCCTGTGAGTAAATACTTGTTGGGATCCACAATAGTGTCTGGGTTTGGTGACTATATATGGGATGGATCCCCAGGTGGGGCATTCTCTAGATGGCCTTTCCCTTCTTCTCTGTTCCATACTTTGTCTCTGTATCTCTTCCCATGGGTATTTTGTTCCCCCTTCTAAGAAGGACAGAAGTATCCACACTTTGGTCTTCCTTCTTCTTGAGTTTCATGTGGTCTGTCAATTATATATGGGTTATTCTTAGCTTCTGGGCTAATATCCACTTATTAGTGAGTGTATGCCATGTGTGTTCTTTTGTGATTAGTTTACCTCACTCAGGATGATATTTTCTAGTTCCATCCATTTGCCTAAGAATTTCATGAATTCAAAGTCACTAGATATCTTTTGTGGAAGAATCTGACAGAAAATTAGCAGTCTTTTAGCACACTGGATATGATACTAACTCTTAAAAAACTTCAGATATCACCATGTGATTATAATGAAATAAAATCACCTATGTTGCTTGGTTGTTTTGTTTTGTTTTTGGATTATGTTTTCTTTTCTAAAACTTTAAATTTGACAACATGGCAACTCTTCTCTAAAGATATTCTAAAATGCAAATTAGTGCACTCAATATACCAATTCATAGAAAAAAGTCTAATAGATTTTTAAACATCCAAATTACATGCAGAGAGGTTTTTTTTTCAAACGTGTGAATGTAATTCACCTTTCAACTCTTGAGTGCATGAAGGCAGCAGAGAGAAGACTCTATGATGAAATGATGTAAATTTCCTCCAAAGTCAATTGTGTTGCATGCTTTATCCCCAGAATGGCATTATTTGAGGATGTTGAAATTCTGAGAGATGAAGTCTAATTGACTGACATTTAGTTTATCAATTGAGCCCCTGAAAAGGACAGATAGGTTCCAGCCTCTTGTTATTTGCTTTCCTAGCCATGGGCTAAAGCTTTTGCTCCGCCATACATTTTCCCACTATTGCCATTTAGCAGTCCCATTGAAGGCTTAAAAGAGTGGGCCCTCCTTATCATGAGTAAGTCCTGTTAATACCCAGAGTCCAGAGCACACTTTTCTATGTGCTCTAGGGGGAACAAAATGACTAAGTGTATCCAGCTATTTACGAAATTCATACCCTCCTTTGAATTTAGCATTGAGGGATGATGGTACCCTAAAGGCTCTCAAATCTTCCACTCTATCACCCACCCACCCACCCACCCACCCAACCAACCAACCAAAACACAGCCTTTCATGTCTGCCCACATCTGACTGTGTGGCTGGAGGAGTAACAGCTTCCCTTGGGAAAGTATCAGAACTTGGCACCTCTTGCCTCAAGGTCTAGTGTAGAAAACATGTCTCTGTAAAGACTGCTTTCTGAGCACTCCTTGCCATATGTTGTTTTTGAATAGCTCACTCATAATACATAATCTTAGCTTTCCCCAGGTATATGATGAGTTCATGATGCTTTACTCATTCAATAAATTTACTGTAACCACTCAACATCAACTTTACAAATGTGCTTGGAAGATTTAAGATGTCAGAGCAGAGCAGTTCCGTGATGCGTTCCTTTCAATGCAGCTGCACTTAAGCCGATGGCCTTCTGTAGCTTATGAACAGGTAAGGCACCTACAAAGAAGGCTGACTTATGAGGGAAGATGGTTGTGGGAGACCTGTTAGGATATTTCTTAGGCATAGAAAAAGAAGATATTGAAGAAGAGAGATAAAGAACTGTGTAAAGATTCATTAGAAACTAAGCCATTTTTTATTAGATATTTTCTTTATTTACATTTCAAATGCTATCCCGAAAGTTCCCTATACCCTCCCCAGTCCTGCTCCCCTACCCACTGACTCCCACTTATTGGCCCTGGCATTGCCCTGTACTGGGGCATATAAAGTTTGCAAGACCTAGGGGCCTCTCTTCCCAATGATGGCCAAGTAGGCCATCTTCTGCTACATATGCAGCTNGAGACATGCGCTCTGGGGGTACTGGTTAGTTCATATTGTTGTTCCATCTATAGGGTTTCCTCAATCTTCATCAAATACATAAACAGTTCCAAGAAAATAAAATGTGCCTCATTCCAATTGAAATTAGAGTTAATTACCAGAAGACATTGTAGAAAAGTGAGGTTACTTAATCAGAACATGTTATCAGTGTGTTTGAAACAATATTATGACTTGTTTATAGTGGAAGTAATACCTCGTTGAAAGAAATAGTTGATAATGACATACATTTGGCAATCTAGTATTGCTGTAATGATTTCTTATTGGAAAACTTTCCTCAGACTTTGGTGGAATTACTCAACTTCTGTTCATTTCCCTGTTATACCAAACTCACCAAATTTAAGACAGTCCCTTTGCAAAGGTATGTCACTTGAAAATAACCAAAGTCAAGCGGTACATAGTTCTATTCTTGGAAGTGATGGAAATAGGGGAGAATGTAAATTTTTGAAGCATGTTCTCTTCTACTAAAATATTAGTTAATAATTTAATTCAAATAATAAGTGTGTTTGTTTGAAAAGGTTGAGCACACAAAGAATATGGGCCAAAGCTATTGTTTATTAATCTTCCACATTTATCAAAGTGTTATGCATTTCCAATTGCATTTATTATTAGGCATATTTTTACAATTATGAAAACTGTATACTTGGAATTTATTTGATAGAAAAATTCTGATCTGCTGAAATCATCATAGAAGTAATAATTCTAGGGGTTTTTGTTGACAGTTGTGTTACTGTGTTGATGGGGAGAAAAACCCTGGGAATTAAAGACATGATTTCTAAGTCATATACTGATTTATTTAACAACATAACATTTAGTCTAAATTACTTAACAAAAACTACATTTGAAAACTAGTAAACTAGTATGATTTACAAATGAAATAGGGTTTTGAGGTTAAACATTTAGACAGTACTTTTCTTTTTGTATTGGCTCATTAAAACATAATTATAACATCAGTGGAAAAACATGTGACATAATTAAATCATTTAAATAATCAGTTCTTAAGGTCTTAATATCCTGCATTTCACACTCCATAGCTATAGAAAGGAATTCTCTGAAAATATAATTCGTTATGAGTACTTTACTCTTCTAAAATGCTAGAGAATTTAAAATTATACATTAGCACATAAGAACAATACACTGGCCTGATATGGATGTACTGTGTTTATCAATAATACAAGGCACAGAGAGAAGATACACAGAACATTTGCAACTATAGCAGTTATTTAGCAACTTTCCCTTTTAACATTTTTAAAATGTTGTTGACATTATAAATCATCTAGATCAAGTTTCAATCTAATTATAAATATTCATACCCTTTGTTCATAGCACAGCAACATTTTCAAGTATCGATAGCTTATGTCTTCTGTTCTATATTGCAGTTTGTTGATCTAAAGTATTAAACATAACAGTTGCTAAGAGCTAGTATTGATGTCATTGTTACCTCCACCCCACACTCCTCTAAACACTGAAAATTCATCACTGGAAAAGGGAAATGATAATGGACTAATTGGAAAGGAAGATTCTTTGCCAATCACTAGTTCTCATTGAAACCATCGCTCAATAGATAATAAAGTATTGAAGTGTTTTGGGGAATTATTCTTCAAGTATGTAACATGCATGTCCACCCTAATAAATTATTATACAGATCAGGGAAAGAGAAAAATTAATTCAGTGCTGTTTAATTTTGTGTCATCATGTGTCCTACATATCCACGTAGCTTCTCTCCATTACTTAACCTTTGCACTACTTAAGCTGTTAAACTCTGAACAATAACAGCAATGTTAAAAGTCTCATCTGTTTCTACTTCTAACACTCATGTGTCTGCACTCTCGTTGCCACCCTTGCCCTGCTCATCTGGTTTCTAAACATCTGGCACACTCAGAGATCCTAGTTAATGTTGTAAATTACTTCAGCGCATATTTACCTACCTGACTTTATGCTACTTCAATTTTAGTTATGGTTGCCATTAAATCAAGCAGAAAGATCAGCATGGAGTATTATTTCTACATTATCCCACAGAGTAAAGAATGTATACTTGTGTTTGAAATGTGGTCAGTTTTATAACGTCCCTCCTATAACTAACTGACTGTGAAATATTTTATCATACCATAGGCCTCAATGGAAATTCCTCACTTTTTATTGGGTTTTGTAGCTAACAATTAGACACATGGCACATTTTATGTTTGCATCAGTGTCTCCTGATGATACAGAAGCTGGACGAGGGGGATGGTTAATTTGGCTTAGATCATTAAAACATGGCCAAAGTAGGAATGAGAGAAAACAATAACAGGAGAAAGACACATTTTTAGAAAGTGGCAAATAGGGAACCCCCAAAATCTCTTCTCTCATTTACCACCCTGGATTTCCTGAAATACACATCTGTTATGTGGAACTGAAATAATAGCCATGCTTAGACTATTATGTAGTGCAATAGCATTTATAAACAAAGTCTGCATATAGGAAGTACACAGAAAGACATTGTGAGCAAAGCCTGACTCAGACCAGAGAGCAAGGCAAGAGGCAAAGAAGGAAACCAAGGGCTGCTAAGGTGAAAGGATGGCCCATTAGAGGTGAGTAGCTTTTACAGTATTTTATTCACAGCATACAGCAGTATTTCATAAACTATCTTCCAATGTCAATGTCATAAATACAGAATAGTTTTGGAAAATAGTTTGGAAAATTTTTCATGATAGTAAAGTAGAGAATAGAACAGTTGATTTCAACATCTATTCTACACAGGCTCTGCCAGTGCCTGTAAGCACAGAGTCCAGAGTTGGGAAAAATGTACATTTCTTTCCCATTTTTTTTTTTTTGCCAATCTCATTTAGACCTAGCTCTATACTTCACATTTAAGCACCCCACTATTTTCTACTCTTAGGTTGTGAACACTGTCATTGTTAATATCATTAATACGGTGCAAATGTAAATGTTCTTGAACCACTGAGTTTATTCCAGAGAGGGGTTATCTTAAAATTGTGGGAAACATTGATATATGTATGAAGTCAGATAACCTTAAAATATTAATGTCACTTGCAGTTGTGAATTTGGAAGCAGTTGTGTGCCACTGGTTTTAGGATGAGAACGCTCTGTGACCTTTTGTCACTCAGGATGATATTTTCTAGTTCTACCCATTTGCCTAAGAACTTCATGAATTCATCTATTTAATAGCTGAGTAGTACTCCATTGTGTACCACATTTTCTGTATCCATTCCTCTGTTGAAGGACATCTGGGTTCTTTCCAGATTCTGGCTATTATAAATAAGGCTGCTATGAACATAGTGGAGCATGTATTCTTATTACATGTTGTAGCATCTTCTGAGTATATGCCCAGGAGTGGTATAGCTAGGTTCACAGACCACATGAACCTAAAGAAGAAGGAAGACCACAGTGTAGATACTTCGGTCCTTCTTAGAAGGGGGGATCAAAATACCCATGGGAAGATATACAGAGACAATGTGTGGAGCAGAGACTGAAGGAAAGGCCATCCAGTGACCGATCATTCCACCTGAGGATCCATCCCATATACAGTCACCAAACCCAGACAGTATTATGGATGCCAACAAGTACTTACTGACAGGAGCCTGATGTAGCTGTCTCCTGAGAGGCTCTGCCAGTGCCTGACAAATACAGAAGTGATGGTTCACAGCCATCCATTGGTCTGAACACAGGGTCCCCCCAATGGAGGAGTTAGAGAAAGGACATAAGGAGCTGAAGGGGTTTGCAGCTCCATAGGAGGAACAACAATGTGAACAAACCAGTACCCACAGAACTCTCAGGCCTAAACCACCAACCAAAGAGTACACAAGGAGGGACTCAAGACTTCAGCAGCATATATAGCAGAGGATGGCCTTGTAGGACATCAATGAGAGGAGAGGCACTTGGCCTTGTGAAGGCTTGAAGCCCCAGTGTAGGGGAATGTCAGGACAGGGAAGCTGGAGTGGTTGGGTTCGTGAGCAGGAGGAAGGGGTATGAGATAGGGAGTCTTTCAGGGGAGAAATGAGCAAAGGGGATAAAATTTGAAATGTATATAAGGAAAATATCTAATAATAAATGAAGAAAGATAACAAACAAACGAAAAGACAACGCTGTGTCTGCCGAGGGTTTGGACTGTATTGCGTGAACTGCCATGGATAATTTATAGGCTATTAGCTCTTTCATTTGTAAAAGTTAAACATCATGGATCTGCCAGTTAATTCTTTCCCTTTTTATTATCCAATGCATGCTCACAGACTGCTTACCTACATCTGAATTTTCAGCATACACTTCGAGCTCTCATTTCCTCATCCTGTAAACAGATGCAATTTTTATTCTTTTCCCTCTCATTGAACACCTCATTTGAGATTTTCACTTGATTTAATTTAACTTTTTAATGGTAGGTACATCTGTTGCTGTCTGTTTCTGGTTGTCATTTTAATGGTTTGCCTAGAAGCTGAAACTGATAGAAGTATATTTTCTTGCTGTTCCCTTTCCTTTGTTTTACATGTATCTATTTTTAAGAAATTGAATTGGTTTATTATCACAATTTGGTTTTGCCTTTCCAGGTTCTTCATCTTTATTCATTTTTACATACACCATTAGAAAATATTTTTGATTAATTGATGTGTAAACTATCAGACTTCCCTTAAAAGTCTTTAATATTTCCCAGATGAATATTAGTAGAGATTCTTAGTGGTTACTACAAGATAGGCTTCATAACAATAAATGTTATTATATGAGGACAATTCACCAATGAAAAGCTTAGACTAATAAACTGGACTTTAGAGATACATAAATAATACATTATCATAATTTTCATACCAATTTAAAAAGGCCATGTAGTCAGCACCAGCTACATAGCCCCCAAGCCCCAAGATAATATGTCACCCTGTTTAATTGCAGGATAACCACATAGGTCAAGACCAGGATAGCACTCTGTTAGCTGAACTACATCTCTACTCAGCTGGTTTTTACATTAAGTCTCATTGACATGAAACAAAGTTTTCAGTAGTCCTTTTAGACTGACAGTTATTACACAGGTCTTAAGCTCAACACTTCAACAGCTCTTTTCCACAGAAGCCTGTTCTTCCGAGTTTCCTGTGTCTGTCTTAGATACCACCATCAGACAATCATTTGGACTTAGGGTATTTGAGATATTCATGTATTACTAAATTATATTTTCCATGTATGTGATAATTTTGGAAATCCATGTAGAATTTAAGAAGCATGAGCCAGGAGTGTATGGTCCTATTTCATATTATATTAGTCATATTTGTGCCTGAAACACTTTTGGGCAAGGAGTAACTTCAATAAACATGTTTTAAGTTTCCATTTTGAAAATATATTTAACCGTGTTAAATACTAAAAAAGATGAAAGCTATATGGGGTACATAAAAATTTAAAACCCTTTATTTCAGGAAAAAATATGATTTAAACAATATGAGCAACATCTGCTTTCTTAAGGTCATTTTCACTGAACTACCATAGATCAAATTTCCAGAAATTCTTCATCAACAGAATCAAATGTAAATACATTGTGGTGTGTTTTTCAGGCTTCCTATAATCGGCATGAAGACATTCATGGCTATTTCCCTGTTTCTATGTGTCCCTCTGTCATCTGCTCAGTTAACTTGGCAGTGTCCGATTTGTATAATTTCCCTATTTTCTTCCTATTCTGTTTTCATGTTCAATCTTTGTACTTTTATTCAGCTTTTCTTCTTTCAAGAAGCCTAAGCCATTTACTATGGATTAGTCTCTTCCTTCAACATTTAGAAAAAGTGACAACTCCCTTTTTTTAACATAATGAAGTACTTAATAATCTTTCCATAGGTTTTTTTCCACATATGGTATTTATATAGCCAACTATGCATTACATGTTTACACATTATTTTATTTAAGCATGCCATTAATCCACAAAAGAGAAATTAAATACACTCACTATTAAGGTTAAAATGTGCTGAGACATGAAGTGCAGATGTATTGTGAGTTGTCGCTGATAGATAAGGATATTGTGCTTTAAACCTCGGACTATTATCTCTAACACTGCCTTCTGTGTCTCACATTCTGTTACACAACTCTTCCTTTTCATTTCCTTTACAGTACTCACGGGATTCTACCACGTACCATAGTTGTTTTGTTCTATTTGGTATTGTCCTGTTTTCCTCTTCTGAGGCATGTTTTCTCTGATATGGCTTTGAACTCAGATGACCTCAAACTTGAATCCTCCTCTTTCCACCTGTGGATGCTGGAATTGCAGCATCACCATGCCTAGTATTCTTACAGAGATGTGTAATCAGGAGCCACTCCCACTGGCATGCAAGCCCTGTGTGATCAGGTGCTGAATCACAACAGCTAAATAGCTATTGTAGTAATCGCCATGTGTGGCTAAAAAAGGTGCTTTTGAATTGGAATAAATCTAGTTATATCCATTAGATTTACATTTCTGATAGGTTTCTATGCGGTGCCTTATAGTTTGTCTCCCTTCAAATTCACCTTAGAATATGTCTGAGAACATAATAATAGGTAACAAATTATAGGTGGTGTTCCAGATGCCTGTCTTCTTGCTTGAGATCCTCCTCCTAGATCCAAAGCTTTAAGGTTGAAAAGTTAGTGAAAAGTTTACTTTCTATAATGATTATAAACATTCAGACTCTAGATACATACACAAAGAATAAAATTATCAGTGATTCTACCAATATAAGGAAACAAAGTTTGAACAAAAGGTCAACAGGGACCCAGAAGCAGGATATTTTAAACAGCTAATTAAATGCATGTTTCACAGGTGCCTTGCTCCAGGAGCAGAATTTAAGTACTCTTAAAAAGGGGCTAAGTATGGAGCAAGTCTCACACATACTTTTCTCTGGTAAGCCCTGGCTGTTGGCTCTTCAGAGTGCATGCTAAATTACTGTTTGTGAACAACATTTGCTCTCAAACACATTATTTAATGTAATAGTGTTCTATGACTGGAGTTGGTTGCCTGACATCACTGGGGATAATAATGTTTCATTTTAACCTTAAAACTGGTTGTCTTCCAAGGTCAACCTTGAGCTTTAAATTTTATTTCAAAGCTAGCAGCCAACTGTGGCATCCTTCCTAATGGGCAAACAAGGCTGATAATTGGTCCATAAATAATAAGGATGTCCTCATAATCATTTATATTATTAAATAAAAAAACTTTATTTTGGTCATTGGTGAAGTGGTCACTAGCCAAAGTGAAGAAAGATGGACAAGAATCACCTTATTGTTTCCAAGGGCAAATGGAACCCAGATGTTCCCCATTTTGTCAAATCTCAAGAGTCTTAACCTCACTTCAAGCTATGAGAGCAGAATTAAACCCAGCAGGAATGAGCAGAGGACATCTCTTCTACCATGCTCTTATCTTCAGAAATGATGTGGGAAATCCAGAAAAATAAATCACTTAATTAAATATCTTTTCTATTTCATTTCCTGTGTTGCAATGATCTGTTGCCTCTGAAGAATACTTTATTCTTGGGTCATATATTCCATTTGAATTTAAGCTTCCAGAATAATGCTGTTCTGGTTTTTTGGCATTGTCTCAAGAAAAAAAAAAGACTTTCTTGTAATTCTTCAAAGTAGATGGATTTAATGCTGGACCATAGTGTGGTTATGACTTTCCCTACAGTTCAGCTCTACCCACAGAATGCTTCATTCCAAAGCCTGAAAATATTCTCTCACTTCAAATGAAGGACACTTTAATCTATGACTATAAAAATCAAACAAGCACATTTCAGCACCAGACTAACAGATTTATATTATCTGTTAGTACATGTTTATTTCTCCATCACAAACCATTTTATTTCTTAATTGGTAATTCACCCTTTTGTATTTTAAATATTCATTGATGTGTTTTTCCACAAATAAAGAAACAGACATGCATCTACCCACCAGGTGCATCCATTCATTTCAGAAACACAAATTAATTGAGCATTATTGGGATAAGTGCTCTTCAAAATCAAAAGGAAAGGAGACCCAGGTGTGGTCCTTTTCCATCCTGAAGCTTAGTTCACTAGAAGAGATGGGATCAATTAGATGATATTATGTGCAATTAGTTTGATTTCATGAAATGAAAGAAAAGTATAATGAGCTGCTAAAAGAAAACTTGCTATGGAGGTTATTCGGGTATCTAAAAGATAATTAAACATTTAAGGGACAATGACAGAGCTACAACCACAAAGGGAGGATGAGAGAATAGGTGCTTGTACTAATATGTGAGAGAAATTTAAAATGAGAGAGATTGTGTGACTAAGTTGAGAAGAACGGAGGGAGTGGGCTGAGTTGACCCCGAGAAGAGCAAATTGTGCCTTGTAACTGAGAATGCTTTGATATTTGCTGAAGGATAGAAGTTCATACAAAAAATTTTAAGTTACTGCATTTTTTTAGATGACTTGTTCAAACAAATCATCGTACAATTGCAGTAAGTGGAATAGATGGAATGGAGACTCAATGAATATAGATGGACAATTTGAGGGATTTTTACTAAAAAAATCATGATAGCAGTGTAGATTAGGAAAGAAAATAATGTCTGGATGTGAGAGTTGTTTAAAAGGTCACTATGGCATGGTGGCTAGCTGGCTCTAATAAGAGCAGAATATAATGGCACTTAAGGTATGAATGATTTTAACCCCTCCCCCAAATCTCAGATATTGAAATGCTAGTTTTTTTCTTTAAATGGTAGTATTTAAAGATAAACCTTAGCATCAAGATTAGGCTACAAGACCTGAATCTTCATGATTATAATGAAAATCTTTGTAAAGGAAACCCAAAACTGACTGACTGAAATAGCAGCTATAAGTCAGAAAAGTGGCCCTCATCCGATATCTACCACACTAGCTCTTTTGCCATACACTTTTCCACTCCCAGCCTTGTAAGGAAGGAATTCTTTTGTTTGTAAACCCCATCGATAGGAGAATTTAGTTTTAATCTATGGACTCATCATAACATGCAAACTGATCATGGAATTTCCCACATTGGAATTCCATTAGCTGATCAGATTTCATCCACACGGAGGGATATAATATATGATGAAGATGGAGTGTATCAATGCCAAGTACAAAATGGACTTTGCAGACGTAGACTCAAAGGATAAGTCACAACAGAAATATAAATATCAGAAACATGTACCCAAAGAGGAAAATATGATAGCATATAATAGATCTAGTTCACAGAGGAGGAGGTTTTAGAGAAGCAAACAGAAACTGCAAATGTTCAGAAGACTAAGATATTCAGCTCTAGAAAAATATCTGTTTTATCTGCTCTTGAACCCTTTAAGCAAACACTTACATTTTGTATACAATGTTCCAGTTACTATTTTAAGCATGTTATAAGCCATTCACTTATTTTAAAATTAGCATTTTGTGTATTTGTTACTCATATCTCCTGTTCTATATTTCTAACATATTTTTATCAAGGCATAAATATTGTGCCATAATGACTTTATTAACTTGGATAAATAAAAGTGCTATTCATAAATCACTGCATTTAGTATATTACTCTGAGTATAATCATCTCTGTCTTCTAATAAAGGCAGATCCTAGAGGTCCTGAAGGGACCTTCTGAGACCAAAACAGTTTCTACTATGTAGATATCTATTTAGTCCTCTCCTATTCATGACAGTTGAGGACTTGTTGGGCTAAATCAGAACATTTTAATTGGCTCATCTTGGAGTAACAGCATACTTTCTGCATATTTTCAATGCAAATTTACAACGTATCTATTTACTTGCAAAAAGTATTGGAAATAATGTTCTCATGGATGAGAAGAAGGAAAAAGAACCAGCGTTTGATGATCACTAAGCATTTGTTTGCCCAGAAATCTAGGATAAGTTAAAGAGCTGTGTAACAATGTATGGGTTTGTTATGTCTTATAGTCATAAAATATAACTATAGACTCTCCTGTAACCCTGAATGTGTTGCTACCTATTGTGCAAGTATGCCTTCTTTTCTATGGAAACTATAAAGCAAAGATTCATCTCATCACTCTAGTAGTTTTGTCATGGTATCTTAACTAATACCATAGATACTTGTATTGAAATTAGCTCAGGCTCATAGAAAATAGGCAGATGGGAAGACATATAAGCTGAGGAGTCCATTTATTTGAAAGTCCATGCTTCTGCAATAAGTTCTTAGACACCATCTGCTGAACAACCTGAGGACAAACACCACCAAGGCTTTTAAATTTTCCCAGATGGTGGTCATTCTTCTCTATCTTCAGAAAGAGCTTTTCAAACCATGCTAATCAAACCATTTCAAGGCTGTCTTCTCTAGGACTGATGGGTGACCAGCTGTACCCCAAGGTTTAGCTAAGTAAACTGGAACACATTCTGACATATGTGTTGCACTACTTTTGTCTAGATGCACCCACAGCAGAATAAACACAGATAGATATTCTTGCATTCCCTACCTAAAATTACATCTTTTTATCATAACAGCATTTCTGTGCCCATCACGTTCCCATATCTATTATCCTTAGCAAATGTAAATGACTAAGTCAACAACCATATAAGAACCAATCACATAAAGTGCCCTCTTGTATTATTTTGACTTATGTTCATTTAAGTGCTCTTACTTTGAACAAGATTAATTTTCAACATTAAAAGAAACCCAAAACACAATTTTGCATTCTTAGTATACACTTTATCTTTAGAGTTGGCTGTGTTTCTGTGCAACAGCAAGTTGGAAACCAGAAAGTGAACCAGCACGTTGAAAATCTATGGCACAATGTTGAAATCTCCACAGGTAAATGCCTTAATATCGATCTTTCGTATGGCTGGAGGAGCTGTCACAATGATCTATTGACTTATGTGCCTAGAGATGAAGGTTACAGATTCTTTCTCCAGATTGTATTTCCCCACACACAATTTTATAAAACTATAGCTAGACTTAGTTTGAAAGGCACATTACGAGAGAGAATATATTTTCTGCAATTTGATATACAGATACACTGGATTCCATTTTTTACTTCATTTCAGATTGTGTATGGGTTTATTGAAAGTGATAAAGACAAACAAATGTTAGAGGAAATTAGAAAGATGAACCTTCAGTTGGGAAAAGCTATGATTTGAAGGAGTTCCAGAGCTATATAACCTATGAAAGAAACAGTCTAAGCACGTGTAATTTTTCTGCAGGAGGAGAGAATGACAACCTTGTAAGAAGTACATGAAATCTACCCATGCTATATTGGTTAGAGATATGCTCTGCATTTGAGGGGTATTTTATGAGCTGTGCATTTGTGGGACACTTTTGTATATGTTGGGAGTCTATGGAGTCTTTTGAAGCAAGTGGAATTTACTACAGCCTAAGCTATGGGATTTCCTCTAAGAGTAGTCCCTTCCAGCTCATAGCTTTAATGATATTGTGATACACTGCTGCTTTACAGAATAGGGGCCAAAGCTACTGACAATATATAAGAATCTTCCTGCACCAAGAAAAGTTAGGGTTATAGAGTAAGGCTGTATATAACTTACTTTTAAAATTGTAGAGTGCTTAATTCTTTCAGACTATATTTTATCTATCCATATGATATTTGTATACTACTTATTTTAATGGCCAAATGAAATTTATACTTAAGAGTCATGCTACAATACTCACATAAAATTTCAATATTTGTGCATATATCTTACATTGAATAAAATAAGGAAGATCTTTAAACACTACGGAAAATATTATTGCAATGAAATTCCATTTCCCTAATAGTTGTGACAGATAATATGTTTATTGATTATAGTTCTTATAAACCACAATACTGCAGTTTCTGTGGCAGCTGACCCTTCTGATTATTAGCTATGATGAGTTTCATAATTGAGGTAATATAGTATTAAGGACTTATTTAGCAAAGATATCACTATTAACCACTATTACATAATCTTTACCTTACTTTTTGCTTTTATGCTAGTATATAGCAATGAATACCTGTGTGTTTATTGTGTAATTAGTAAGAGACAGATTAAAATGTAAACAGCAGTATTGGTATGTCATCATGTGCAAGAAAAAAATGAATCTGTACTCATTATTTGCACAAACTTACTAGATTTGAGATTTTATCTTTATATCTTTTACTATTGATTTAACTGCAAATTTCCATAGTGACGGCACTGATATGAAGCCACCTCATACACATCATCTGCTTATTTTTCTAACATACAAAGACCAAGACTCAGGGCTGTCTTACATGTTCTGAAAGTATTGGCTACTATATTTTTTATTTTTATTATATATTTATTAGTTATTTGGCTAGTATGTGAGTGTGTGTGTGTGTGTGTGTGTGTGTGTATGTGTGTGCAGCTGCCAAGACACATGTGTAGAGATCAGACAAGTAGCAGAAGTTGGTTCTTCCCTTCCCCCATGTAGGTTCCCAGGATCATTCAGGTAATGAAGCGTGGCAGCAGGAACCTTTTCCAGTGAGCCTTCTACAGGTCTGAATATTTGTTACTTTAAACCATGGCCACAGTAATCTAGAGCATAACACTAGCTTCAATCTCTTTTATCACATGGACAACCAAGGAGCATATATTTTTTGCCAGTTACTGGATTAACTCTCATTCTTAAAATGACCCCTTGAATTAGATGTTTATAGCTGTGCTTACAAGAGTTCATGTTTGCAACTTTATTTATTCGACGTACGCATGTTTGTATATGTTTGTGTGTATATGAACAGGAGATGAGTATACAAGGGTATTTATGTGCATATGGAAGCCAGAGATTGAGATCAAGTGTTCCTCATTTGCTCTCCACCTGATTTTTGGAGACGTGATCTCTCACAGACCCTGAGACTCCCTGACTTGCTAGGCTGATTGGTCAGCTGGCTGTAGGGATTCTTCCAGTTCTGCCTTCACTATACTAACCTACAAGCTCCAACTGCTGTAAACAGGTAGTTAAGATCAAATTCAGATCTTCATGCTTGCATGGGAAGCACTGTACTGACTAAGCTATCCCCACATTCCTTGTTACTTTAAATACAGACTTAATCAGGCAAATTATCTTATTAAATCTACACATCTTGGAGATGGGGGGCGGGGAGGAGGTATGGGATGCAGAGCAGTCAGAGGGCAGACCAGGAAGGGGATAAAGACTAGACTGTAAAAAAATATTAAATTAAAAAAAATTGCTCTGAAATTTCAAAGATGAAGTGATACTGGAGAAAGGCTCTTGATAATTCAACAGAGTAAGTACTGAGATAAGGATGAGGGCAAAAACTATGGCTTTGGTACTAGGATGACAAAAGGACTTAAGGGTTCAAGGCTGCCACACTGAACTAGTGGCTTACAGGTCACACTAGTTGGGGAGCCAGCAGTACTCTTTCCTAGACATCATAAATCCCACCTTTCTAACCTCTTTTTAGCTTACTCACATGTTCTACTGACATCTCAATTTGGGTCCCAGTTAGAACTACTCTACCTCAATGTGGAAAGGAAAAGGTCCTGTATTTTCATCTTGCTTAGATAAAGTGATCTGTCACTTAAGAATTTTGAGAGTTTCTTAGCCATTATCTGTCATTTCACTATCTAGAAAACCCTTCCTACATTCATAAAGTAACCCTGGAATGCTAGGAAATCTTGAAAAGAAAGTATAGTAGTGTGAACTGTAAGTATGTTCCAGGTGAGCGACCCATAGTGTTACAAGTATGTTCCAATATGAATTCTCCATGCAGTATTGGAAATATGTCCCATGTGAAACTCATATTCCATGTTTTTTATTCGGTATTTTCTTTATTTACATTTTAAATGTTATCTCCTTTCCCAGTTTCCCCTCCAAAAACCTGCTCCCCTTTCCCCCTTGCCTCCTTACTCTGATCACCAACCTACCCACTCCCACTCCCTGGTCCAGAAGTTCCCCTACACTGGGTCATCAAGCCCTCACAGGACCAAAGGCCTCACCTCCCATCGGTGCCTGACAAGGAATGGTGCTACATATGTGGCTGGAGTCATGGGTCCCTCTTTGGTTGGTGGTTTAGTCCCTAGGAGCCCTGAGGATACTGGTTGGTTCATATTGTTGTTCCTCCTATGGGGCTGCAAACCCCTTCATCTCCTTGGGTTCTTTCTCTAGCTCCTCCATTGGGGACCCTGGGCTCAGTCCAATGGTTGACTGAGAAGATCCACCTCTCTATTTGTCAGGCTCTGGCAGAGCCTTTCAGGAGACAGCTGTATCACGCTGCAGTCAGCAAGCAATGGTTGGCATCCACAATAGTGTTTGGATTTGGTTACTATATGTGGGATGGATCCCCAGGTGGGGCAGTCTTTGAATAGCCTTTCCTTCAGTCTCTGCTCCACACTTTGTCTCCATATCTCCTCCCCTGGGTGTGTTCCATATGAGCTCCCCATGCAATATAAAAGTATGTTTTATGTGAGCTCCCTAGGCAGTGTTACTAGTATGTTCCTTGTGAGCTCCCCCAACCCCTGCCATCTTTTTCTTTCACATGGTATGTTTGATCCTTTCCTTTTATCTGAAGTAGCTTATATAGCTCTTCATGGACATTTCTCCTGCAGCATTTTGTTTATGTGGTGAACTATCAAAGCTTTCAATGTATTCTTTCATCAACTCTTTATTTCCCTGTATCCATGAACACCTTTATCTTGGATGGCAGAAAGACTGTTGAATCTTCATGGTTGTGTTAGTATCTCTGAGAAGCAAGCCCAGGTCTGATCACTTCAGGATTCAGTTTTTCTGGACAATATTACAATGACTTGTTACATCACAGGTGGCCCAACAGGTGGCCCAAGGATCTTGCTGCTGCTGTTGCTGAGAATCCTGAGTTTTATGGTATGACGATATGGGTTGTTATTATAGGATGTGGAGAGGAATTGGCTTTTATTTAGCAAAACACAGAGTTTCTAGAACCTTGTTCTATCTGTGTCCTTAAAACTTTTTCTGAATCACTTAAACAAAGAAGTGGATAAATATCAGTGTCAAAACTCTAGACTGTCGCGTGCAACTTGGTTGACAATTACAGTAATTTGTAGGCATATTTTCTGAAACCTCTGTTTTTTTCAGGAAGACAAAGTTACATTATGATCTCTCTTTCCTCCTTTGTTGAGGTGAAATAGAAACATAAGAATAGTAGGTACATAAGGTTTTGACTTGAGGTATGTAAGCTACAATTTGTTAGGTAATTATACACTGTGAAGCAATCAGCAAACTCATGCTAATTTAGATTTTCATCATATAATATTTAGTATTACATGCCTACATACTTATATGCTATATATATATATATATATATATATATGTATATATATTCAATTTCAAGCCTTCAATATGGTACATTACATTGTAAGGTATCACGTTCTTAATATTTCTCATGTAAATTTTGTCTAATCATTTTCTATAACTATTAAGCATTTTCGTGGCTAAAATTGGAGCATTTCTTTGAGAATTCTATGATGTGAAACTCACTCTGTACCTTTAATTTGATAATGGACTTAATTCTCCTACATCTTTGCTTACTGCCTCTCAAATTCTAGTCATTTTATCATTCACTCTGCTAAGGCAGTCCATCAGGTCTCTAACAAGAGAACAATGACACAAGAAAGGGAAATCTATACTATGAACAGGTCTTATATCAGCCCTTCAGATTAATTCTCCCCTCTGTTCTCAATGCCTGACCCATCTTGACCAAATCAATCAAAAAGCTATTACTTTCATACTTGGAAGTGTTGCTTTGAAAAATCAATAAAACACAGCTCATTTTTAATATGCAATATATTAGAAGGATAAAAATTCCCATTGACTTGAATTGGAAATTTAACAAAAAGAGAGTTCTGTATTTGGAAAACTATATGTGTATGTGTGTATGTATGCATGTGTGTATGTATATGTGTATGTGTATATGTACATGTATATATAATATTTTATGTAAAATTTATCACAGTCTTTATGGTTCATCTCATGATTAAAATCATGATTATTATACAAGTGTGTACATAGTATATGCCAAAAAATAATTTAAGGAATATAATGAATTATTTCTTCATAGAGAATTATTGCTCATGCCATGCATCTGAATCTTATAAAATAATGAGTTGGTATCTTTCTTAAAGTTGTAACCACAATTGATAATTCAGTATTAAAAAATCACATTTTCCACCTAAGAATCTCTAGGGAAAAAAGTGTGTTTAAGCTCTGCAAAGGAACAGTTAAATATCAGGCTATATGACTGTTAAAAATCATTTATTAATGAGAATAATTAGAAACTATGATTTCTATTGGCAGATGATTAATTGGATTGAGCATCTGCATAGAGAAATATCTGTTTTCTGTCAAATCTTCATCACTGTTCACCTTCACTGCTACTGCAGATGCACATGCTTCTAAATGTGAAACATGAAAAATGTTAAGGTCACTTTTGTATAAGATCTGCTTACACGTTTCTTTTTAATCTGTAAATATGGAATGAAGGTGCCAAAGAAATGGTTCAGTGGATAAAGCACCTATCAGACAAGCCAGCACTGTAATGAGTATCTCTAGAACTCACATATCAGTTATACTAGGATGGGGACTGCCTGTGACCCAGCACTTAGGAAGAACAGACAGAGCACTCTGGAGCAATCTACATTTGATGGAAGTCATGAGTTCCCGGGTAGGTGAAAGCCCCAAGCCCAGTGAAACCAAAGTAGAGAATGATCTGAACCGTTTCAAGAGTCACTTTTGGGGCATTGCATGCTTGCACTCCTGTGACAATTTCTCCTCTCACAGACATTATATCAAAAGACATGTGCATAGGCACATGGCATATTCCTGCATACCACATGTGTAAACATGGGAAAAAAGGAAAATCAATGTAACTAATATGAGATGTGCATAATCATGCATGATGTAAGGTATTCTCTTATCAGGAAGACTTAACACTGTGCTCTGACAGTCAAATGAGTGTTGTATTAGGAATCTTACAATCTTGGCTAATGTTTACAGTGTCTCAGATGTCCTTTTTACTGACATCCACGTACTTTCTCTATTGTTCCTTTGAGTATTTTCATAGGATCATGGAGAAGTTTTAGGTGATTCGAAGTTGACAGCTTTTAGTGGAGTGTGTGTGTTTCCCTGTAAGATAGAATTGGGTTTGGTCCATGGGTGATAGATGAACTTTTACTGTATGATGGATAGCTGCTCGTTCTGCTAATGGCATTTCATCTATCAAGTGTTTTTGATGTGGTTGATCACAGGATGTTGCTAACTCAATTTGGGAGCATTAACAAAGGTGAAAGTGACATGAGTTTGAAATTTCACTAATACACATTTCCCCTCTTGAGAGTAGGATGAATTGTGTTATTTGTCCAGACTCCATTCCACCTGAGCACTTAACTGCCAACTCTCTTGTCCTGTCAACCACATCTCATCAGTATTAGCTGAAATAGAGACTTAGGTTCTTAGGTGATTTTTCCATGTCAGCGAAAATTTATGACTATAACTCTCCATTTCTACTGGAAAGTTACAAGTATCAAATAACTTTGTTAAGAAAGTTAGATAGACTTCTGATCCTCTGGTTGAGAAAGCCCTCTGCTGCCTATCTGTCACACTGATGTAATTAGTAACTTGAAAATTGCAAGGAAAAAATAAACACTAAGTAACCAAGGAAACTGAAAATGAACAACAGTAGCATGATATTGAAGGGTAGTCAGGAAAGGAAGAGACTGTCTTCTTACTGCTCTGAGTGGCTGTTGTATATTTTTCCAGCCAAAACAGCACAACAAACCAAAACCCATTATCATGCAAGTCTCGAGAAAATTTGGTACAAGGGCAAAATAAGATCCAGATGGTTAGGAATATCATTAAAAACAATAAAATAAGTATTTTTAAAATATTGTAACAAATTTTTGATATGAAATATGAAACATAAGCAACTAAGATCACATAAAAATAGCCTGATCACTAACTCACTAACTCACTCAGCATGGCATTTTTAAAGATCTGAAAGCATTTGATTTTAATACATTTCTGGTCTGTATATATGTATTGTTTCCTAATACTATTAGAAAATATATTGTTAAAATGACTATATTTTAATTTATGGAGCTAATCTATACTTATAATTGTCATTTTTATAGTTGAATCCACTTTTAAGCCTCTTCACATTTAGATATTTAAGTCTTGATATTTGACAATATCACAGGCTGACTGGGACCTGCAATGAAATTAGACTCTGTGCCATTTGTAATTTCTTGACTCCTTTTGTGCTATTTGATTTTGTAATAGGATATTTCTTAATATTTGTCTTAGCCCTGGTTAATGAATTTGTAAGTTCTAAAAATAACCTGCCATTTTCCCCTGTTACAGACCTGGCAGTCAGAAAGCTAATTCCTTCTTACTTTCTTCATTTGTCTTTCCTCCAAATGTTCATGGTTGGATCATTTGCACCTTATAAGGCTCATAAGTACAAAAAGGTTTAAATATTCTATGATATATTTTATTAGATCTACAGACAAATCTATTTAATATCTTTTGGTTTACTTCAAATATGAGCAGTATGCTGATGTGATGGTTAGTGTTTGATGTCATATTGATAGATTCTACAGTCCCTTGGAGGACTAAGTAGCCTTTTGACTGCCTGTGGGGGCATATCTTGAATATATAAATTAGTGAGGGACTTGCTACTGTGGGTGGCACCATTCTCTAGTATAAGTATAAGTATAAGTATAAGTATAAGTATAAGTATAAGTATCCTGGACTATATAAATGAGAACACAGAATTGAGCAGCAGCATGTATTAATTGCTATCTGAGCTTGATTGTAGATGTAACATGAGGATGCCCCTCAGAATCATGGTGCTCTGAATTTCCTGCCATGATGGATCTTACCTTTGAACCATGACCCCATATAAACCTCTCTCCCTTAGATTGCTTCTGTCAGAGTATTCTTTTCAAAGCAACAGGAAAAGAAACTAAGAAAACTGACTGAGTTTTGTCCTGGCTAGATTCCTCAAGAAGTACTTATTCTGTTTTCTGAAATTATAGTTGGTTGCAGCTATAGATCTTAGAGTTGATAGATATAAAGAGTGAAAAGGATAAATCTTGGACTTCTCATTAGCTTGTAGGTATTTTCTTCTTCTTGTCTACTTTAACTGTGGAAAGCCAAATTGATTTTCATTTTTGTAAGCAAAGTGTCCTCTTTGATTAAGTCCTGAAATGATTCTCTCTTAACTTGATTTCTTTTCTAAAGTATAGTTTTTATTAAGTACAATCATATACGAAGATATTCCTTTCAGGAGAACATTTTAGATGTAGATATATATCATTAAGATAAAGACCTCTACATTAAACCAGAGACACTGAAATTGATAGAGGAGAAAGTGGGGAAAAGCCTCGAAGAAATGGGCACAGGGAAAAAATTCTAAATAGAACAGCAATGGCTTGTGCTCTAAAATCAAGAATTGACAAATGGNACCTCATAAATTTGCAAAGCTTCTGTAAGGCAAAAGACACTGTCAACAAGACAAAAAGACCACCAACCGATTG
>NC_034597.1:102887826-102888922 GCF_900095145.1 Mus pahari
AGGGTATAGGGAGCTTTCGGTATAGCATTTGAAATGTAAATAAAGAAAATATCTAATAAAAAAGTACAATTTTTATAAAAAGATAATCAATTTGAGAAAAAAAAAATATATATAGTTTGGCTTCTTGTCGACAATACTGTTCAGCAACGACTTCTATTTAATGTTGCAGGAAATAATAAAAATGTACCAGCATGATCCAGTGATTATGCTGTCATGCCCCAGCAACTCTCTTAGCAGTGGGCTGGCCAGCCCTTCACATGGCCGGAAATGGCCACCCACCTGTTTTTATCTCGAGGAGACTCTGGGCCAGAGCTCCTGAACTAGTGAAGTTCCTACTGGAGGGTCATTACCACACCAGCACCATGCTTCAAATTCCCCATGGTTTTTGTGGTGCATATTTGGCAAACTCATGCTTTGCTGCCATACCTTTCTCTCTTGAACCCAGATGAGCCTCAGGTGGCAAATCCTGACAGATCTACCATTGGAACCAGGAGACTCTAGTAACTACATCTTGTCCTCATGCTATGCTCGACAAAAAGATGTAACTGTCTCCTGCTTCCTCTCTTCCCCTCTCCAACCCAGAAGTCGTGCCCAGTGATTGGCTTCTTTATTTATTATTGGTTCACAAGAAGTCACCTGAGTATGACTCACTCCTTGTCCACACCCTGCCCCCAGCAGAGTGGAATTAGCATCAACATACAAACAGCAAAAAGCCCATCCACAACATTTTATCTTTTAGATTAGATTTTTGTTTGTTTGTTTGTTTGTTGTGGTTATTGAGACAGTGTCTCTCTGTGCATAGAAGGCTGCTCTCTGACTTGTAATCCCGTTTCTGTTCCCAGTGCTGAGATTACAGCATGTCAAATATTATATGAGGTCTTCTTTTCCTCCTCCTCTTTCTTCTCTTCTTCTTCCTCTTCCTCCTCCTCTTCCTTCTTCCTCATCTTCTGGGAGAGAATTTATTTTCTTTCCTCATTTATCTTTGTGATAGCTCTTATTCGTTCTCTTCTTCTTCTTCTTCTTCTTCTTCTTCTTCTTCTTCTTCTTCTTCTTCTTCTTCTTCTTCTTCTTCTTCTTCTTCTTCTTCTTCCTCTTC
>NC_034597.1:102889032-102894418 GCF_900095145.1 Mus pahari
CTCTCTCTCTCTCTCTCTCTCTCTCTCTCTCTCTCTCTCTCTCTCTCTCTCTCTCTCGTAAATATGTGATCATCTGGTATATAGGTACTAAAGCACATAAAATGGTGTAGATGAGAAGACCAGAGGTCAACGTTTGGAAGATGCTTTTCATGTTCCGCTGTGTTGCAGCTGGATTTGTATCATCTATGGTACTTTGCTATGTACATCACCACGCTAGCTGATGGGAAAAGGTTCTGGGAAATTTGCTATCTCCACCTCTCCTCTTGCTATAGGAATGCTCCCTGGGTTTTATCTGGGTTTCAGAGTACGAACTTGGGTCTTTAAACATGCATTTTTTTTCTGCTTTTTACCAGATGAGCCATTTCCCCAGTCCTGTTCTCTTTATTATTTGTTATTTGGGGAAATAAAATTTCCCTAGAATTTTATTTTCGTTATGAATTCCACCATTTTATTTCACATTCTCTCCTCTCCATCATTTTATATGTTGCTTCAAGGTATATTTATATTTTATTATATGTTTAAATTTTATGGTAAAATATCCAAAATTCCTCATCTGTTTTATAACAGTCTATTTCTGATGTTTAGGAGTTAATATGTCTCTTTTATTGTTTTACATTCATGTTTATATGACTGGTGAGCAAACTCCTTTGTACCTGTCAACTGTAATCAGGGGCTGTTCTTACCAAGTGGAACCCGGGAATTTTCTCTTTGAAGTAAGAAAGCAGTCAGAGCTGGAGGGCACTTTCTGAATTTTCTAACATGAGTTTGCTATATGATTTATTGAACACTATGGTGTTCTCTAGTTCTCTTGTCCTGCTTCGCAAAACCCTCTCTGACTCAGGAGAATTGTATCACATGTGTTTTATTCTCCTTACCACCAAACTACCTTCCCTAGGTTTTAGAATTCCTGTCTTATTGATGTGTTCTCTAGGTTTTCCGGTTTGGGGGTATCCTCAATTACCCCACTTCTCTTCTCAGTATCCTTCACTCTGACTGAGCAGTCCTGACTGTGTGGGGACTTGTGCTTTGTCCACAGTTTTGCTTCTAAGTGTCCAAGGTTTACAACCACTTGGACCCCTTGCTTCTCATTATTATTGCTGCCAAGGCCAAACTTCCCTGGTACTTCCAGTTCATTCCAATACTTTCTGTGACAGAATGTCATGTAAGTTGATATTGTCTTTTGTGCTGGTTTCCATGAAAATAATGTACCCTTTTGTAGGGGATTTGTTTGTTTTGTTTTAACCCTTCCCCGGAGATGACTCAAAACCAAGCCACTACCATGGAAATATACAAATACTTGAATAGATTTGTAGATGAAGTATTAAAATTCACCAAAAATCCATGTTTCTATATCTACTGTTATTCAGAAAATTTTGTTTGTTATCTCCTTTGGTGTAACATTTAAACAACAAATAAATAAACCATAGTGCCAATAATAATAAACATCTGTGTTTTTTGTTTTTGTTTGTTTGTTTTTATAGGCAGAATATCAAAGCTTGACAACTTCGAAACCTCATTTTGTTTTCCTTGTTTCTTAGTGTTTCTGACTAAGGTCAATGTTACTGACGTGACAGCACTTTATAGCTGTTCCTCAAGGCATAATTGCAGCCTCTAGTGTAAGCCTTCTAAATGAACAGCAGATGTCACTGTTGGATGAAATGAGCCTTTCTGTTGAGTTCCATCCCCTATTCTGAAAGTTGCATTTCCAGAATCCAAAGTCTGGAGTTTAGTGATGGGGGTGTGGTCATCTTAGGAATTAGGCCAAGTTAGGAATCTGATTCAAAGATTCATGTTTTTTCCTGACTTGGCCTGGTACCTTAGAACAAAGATATAAACCAGTTCTGCAATGATCTGTACTTTTCATCTCAAATCAAATCATCTTTTCCATTTACCCTATATGATGATATGCTAGACCCCAGGGTTGGAAATGCTGCTGTTCAGTTGCATAAATTAAACACAGTGGGTTGAATTGGATCCTGAAGTAGCATGGGCTAGGTGGCAGCACTGAGTCATGATCACAGTTATTGCAATGGGCAGCATAGCAAAGCAATGTCCACAGTGGCCTGACCCCTGATGGGAAGTACAAAGTAAATTTTATGGTGACAATACTCATTTGATCTTTTGGTGATGGCTAATCAATCTTAGTGTTTCCAGGCATGAAATGGATAAGAAGTCTGCTGCATTTTTGTCTGATCAGTGTAAGTAGAAAAAAAATCTCAAACAAAGGCAAGCTTTTGTTGGATAGTGGCCTGTGAACCAATTTCCAGATTTGAGCCATTTTGCAGACCCAAAACCCTTTGAATTAAGGGAAGTTCAGGTCTCCTTGAGGAAAGATTTTGGTAAAATACGTAAGATATTTTACTCTTAGCCATTTTCCTTGAGTAGAAATAGGGTTACTCTTGACATGATGAAACACCATGACCAAAGACAAGTTGGGAGGAAACGGTCCATTTAGCTTACACTTCCACTCTGCACTGTAGTCCATCACTGAAGGAAGCTCGGACAGAACTTAAACACGGCAGGGACCTGGAGGCAGGGAAAGACGCAGAGGCCATGGAAGAGTGCTGCTTACTGGCTTGCTCCTCTCAGTTTCCTCAACTGGCTTATTATAGATCCTGGAACCCACAAATGGGCTGGGCCCTCCTTATCAATCACTAATTGAGGAAATGGATCTTATGGTGGCATTTTCTCAGTTGAGTCTCCCTCTTTTCAGATGACTCTAGTTTGAGTCAAACAGACATAAAAATCTCCAGCACAGGTAGGAATAAGCATGTGGGTTCTCCTGTCTTATTTGTGTTAGTTTTTCAATCCTTCAAGCATATACTTGGTGGTTAACTCTAGAAACACCCCATCTGGTTATACCCTTCCAGCTTACACAACAACAATGATTCCATTGCTCAAGAATGATCCAGGTAATATTAAAATGGTGATGTAAACAAGTTTGCAATGTTTTATTTTACATAGTTATTACTTAATTATCATCTGCTAATGTATTTTACTATATATTGTTTACTATAAAGTGATCATAGCTTAGTCCTTATTCATATGAAGGATTCAAATCTGGAAGCTTAAAATTTTCAGAGAACCTTGTTCCATTTACTAAAGAGAAACTGATAAACCATTCCCTGAGTGTGACTATGCTACTTGGAACCTCATTTGTTGACACCTCCTGCTACTTATCTCTGGTGAATTTTCAAGTAACTTTGAATATTCTGGATCTGAAAATCTTCTAATATAGCTTGCTTCCAGTTGGTAGTGTCATTATTGGCCAGTCATGTCAAGCTGCTATGCCACGACTAGTCAGTTGTTTCCATTGGCTAATTCATGACTGGCCTGTTGTTTTCAGGTGCAATGTCATGGTTTGTCAGTTACTTCGAGGTGCTAGGTCATAGTTGGTTAGTTATTTCCAGCTGATATTTCATGACTGGTGAGTTGTTTCCAGGGGCGATGTCCTTACTAATCAGTCATGTTTCATTTTTATTTTTGTGTTTTTACTCCATAATTTATTAGTGTTCAACTATTTTAGGTTTGCTTCACCACCCTTTCAAAAGAAGCTGTGATTGAAGTAGTATGGCACCTCAGCCTTTATTGCTCATATCTGCATAGAGAACTCTTGCTCTATTATTGCCACTGTTGCTGTCCTGAAAAAGTGACACATTAAAAACTTGGAATACTCAGCTAAAATTATGTTGATGTTTTGCTTTATAAAAATAAAGATCAACTATTTCCTGTTACATTTTTTATCCCACTATACATTTACATTTTGTTCTTCAGGAGCAACATGGGTGGGGTTTGTTTTCCTTAACATTGCTGAGCACTGTGCTGGGCTTGGGGTAGACTTCAACTGGTCTTGACTACGTGAAAAGCCAATTGAATTGATCTAGAATAATTGTAATTTCATTTCTGACATTGTTAGCTTAAGATGGCATGTAGCATGTCAAAGCAGAGTTTTAAAAGGAAATGGCATTAATTGAGATACCTCAGTAAGTGACCACTCATCAGTAAATGGACCTCCACTGAACTACTGTAGGCATTACTTCAGGTTGGTGCTGTGACAGTGACTCATACTGAGTTTACAAGCCTTTGGTTTTAACTTTGTTTTTATAAAACAGCAACGACAACAACAACAACAAAACAAGTGACTAAATATTTCTATATGATAGTTATTTGTAATAGTATGAAAAGAGCTATAAATTTATAAAAATATGTTATGGAAAATACATAGTATTTTAATAATAGAAAAAATTATTTAACTTGATAATAAGACTCTCTTGGTTACACTGTGGTCAGTATTCTCAGACCACATTGATGAGTATGTAATATAACAGAAGAGGATAATACTGTAGTAATAAATATGCATTAAATATCAGGAAGAAAATGAAGGTTCAGATTCAGTGAAAATTATCTGTGCCATGGCATAGAGACAATTTGGTTGTATCTTGTTAGTACATATGTCAGCTATGGTTTCATTCTTTCTTTTAATGAGTTAGTCCCTTCTAAGTGAGACATATGGCATGTCACCGGTACTGCTTATTAAGGTGTTTGAGGAAGAAATATTAAGAAGGTGCACCAGATGGTATTTAGCTCTGTAAGATCACAAATGATTGCCAGGTACTTGCTACTGCATTTTATTCTTAGTACTCAAACAGCCGACACAAAGCATATAAGCTTTGAGTTCTATAAGCAAAGAACATTTTAAAGATCTACTTTATTTTTCATTTACCGTTAATATTTTTATTTCTGTATATGTGTGTGTATCTCTATGAATATACTATGTATATAGGAGTACACACAGAGGCCATGAGCATATTCTGGATCCACAGTAACATGCAGTTGTTAGACACCTAATGTGAATGCTAGAAAATAAGCATTGTCTTATTAAAGAGCTGAACAGCCCCTGTTTATCTGATTTGGAAAATTATATGTCTGTGTCTGCATGTGCAGCAAGGGTGGGAGGTTATATGTATGTGAGAATACAGGTGCTCTAAGATTCAATAGAGAATGTCTGATATCCTGGAGCTAAAGTGCTTATGAGCCATTCTGTATGGGTGGATAGAACTAAATGAAATTTCTGGAAGAATGGTCTCACAACCTGGGCTATGTGTTTAGCCCCTTCAAAACCATTTAGATACTAGCATAGCTTTTTAAATTTCAACATTTTTTTCCCAATTTTTATTAGGTATTTACTTCATTTACATTCTAAATGCTATCCCCAAAGTCCCCTATACCCTTCCCCACCACTCACCTACCCACCCACTCCCCCTTCTTGGCCCTGGTGTTCCCCTGTACTGGGTCATATAAAGTTTGCAAGACCAAGGGGCCTCTCTTCCCAATGATAGCCAACTAGGCCATCTTCTGCTACATATGCAGATAGAGACACAAGCTC
>NC_034597.1:102896875-102904588 GCF_900095145.1 Mus pahari
GAGTTTTTCCCCCACTTTCTCCTCTATAAGTTTCAGTGTCTCTGGTTTTATGTGGAGGTCTTTGATCCACTTAGACTTGATCTTAGTACAAGGAGATAAGAATGGATCAATTCTCATTCTTCTGCATATAACAGCCAGTTGTGCCAGCACCATTTGTTGAAAATGCTGTCTTTTTTCCACTGGATGGTTTTAGCTCTCTTGTCAAAGACCAAGTGACCATAGGTGTGTGGGTTCATTTACCAATGGAATAGAATTTCAACATATATTATTGATCATTATTTTGATATTAATTTATTACTTTTTTTACCCTGGTACCTTGTAAAATTGAAAGAAATCTCATATTATTGTGTTTTAAGAATTGAAATGACAAAAGACCTACTATGACTGCACTCTGAAAGACCAAACAAGCAGCTGAAAGAGTCAGCTGCAGATATTTCCACCCAACCAATGGACAGAAGCTGCTCACCCCTTGCCCGAATTAGGGAAGGCTGGAAGAAGCTGAAGAGAAGTGCGATCCTATAGGAGGATCAGCAGTATCAATTAATCTGAACCCCCGAAGTCTCTCAAATACTGAACCACCAAACAGACAGCATACACCACCTGATATGAGGCCCCCGACACAATACAGTAGAGGACTTCCGGGTCTGTGTTAATTCAAAGGTGATGTACCTAATCCTCAAGAGACTGGAGACCCCAGGGAGTTAGAGGTCGGATGAGATGGGGCGTGGGGACATCCACATGGAGACAGGGGATGGAGAGGAGGTATGGGATATGGAACAGTCAGAGGGTAAATGGGGGGGGGGAGATAAAATATGGAGTTTAAAAAATAAATTAATTTAAAACAAAAAAGAAATGAAATGAAAAAATGTCACCTATAGACTTAAAACTATGACTATCATATACTATATATATATATATATATATATATATACATAATTAAATACTATAAATATAACTAAATTCAGCTGTAAATATTAAGAGTATATTTTTCAAAGATTAAAATATTCTTAATACAAAGTCTGCTTCTAAAATGTTATGAAAGAATGGAGCTAAATACGTTTTAAAAAGAAAATATTACAAAAAAAATTTTGTTCATGAAGTTCCTTCAAAAGCACCAAGAAATGTGAAGAGAGGCTTCAAGAAGTAGCTTCTGGTTTTTATAGAAGTTAACAGAAATAAATAATAAAAATTGTCCCATTTTATAGCCTGGACAGCAAAAGCCAGTGTAGAATTTAATACAACCACTCAAATCCAGTTTAGAAAAATGGGAAAGAAATCCAACTTCAGGCAAACCTTAGGAACAAAAGCAATAAGTCAGCCGGATGCAATTTTGAGTGCAAAGTTAATGTGACATCATACTAAGAATTATATATTTATTTCAGTGCGGAAAGAAACATCTAATGTTTAATGTAATGCTCAATTTTCAGCACCACTCCCAATATATATAAATAAAAGCTGGTGTAGCCTACACAGAAAGAGACTGATCCAAATGATTTCATAGATTTTGTAATTGTGGATTCTGCTTTGTCTCTTACAGATGATGCTCAGAATGCTTCCATGACAATTTAGTCTCTAAGACTGTTCATGGTCCTGAGGGCTGCCTCCCACCAACCCTGAGTAAAATGAGCTTGTTCTTCCCCATCCTGGCTGACTCATACTTTTGTTTCAGTTCTCACCGAGTCGCTTTTCTCTATCGGTTTTGTATAAATTTCCCCAGGAAACTTTTGTTTTATTGGTTTTACTAAGTGATTGGTTGACAATATGAGTATTCAATAGGACTGACCGGATTCCAGGGCTGCATATAAATCATTGTGTAAACCTGGATAAATCACTAATATCTTTGAACCTCTATTTTCTCTTCTTCAAAACTACAATGAAGACTGAGGTATATCCTAGTGGTTAAATGCTAGCCTATCTCATGCTAGGATCTAGGTTTAATCACCATTATTTATTGCAAAGTAAAATAAATTAAATAAATAAAGTAGACTAATGATGCTCTTGGGGTATAAGAGCATCATGAGATGATGCTTGCAATCGCATTTAGTATTGTGGTTTTGGTATTAATGCCACTGAATAATCTTAGTTCTTTTTTTTTCTTTTATTGAAAATAGATTCTGTTCTCATACATCGTATCCTGATTATGGATTTTCTCTCCCTATAATGCTCGTAGCTCCTCCCCACCTCCTTTGTTTTTCAGATCTTCTCCATTTCTGCCTCATATGAAAATGGAACAAACTTATAACACATAATAAGCAATGTGGCAATGTAAACTATAGTAAGATGAAGCAAAGTGGACATGGGAAACTCAACAGAAGGAAAGAGTCCCATGAGCAGGCAAAAGAATCAGAAACTCACTCATTTTCATAGTCAGGAGCCCTAAAACAATACTAAGATAATAGTTATAATATGTACGTAGAGGACCTAGTGTAGAGTATAGGATGAAATTTAAAACGGGTAGGTTTTTTTCTAACCTGGCTAGATCCCAGATATCTGAGCTGGAGACCGATCTATTTGTTCAACAAGCTTTAAGCACAATAACTGAGCAAATATTTCCAATCCTCTATGCCCTGAGTTACTTGCATTTAGTCTGTCCTTGGGCTGGTTGGCTGGTGTGCCTGCCTATCTTCATAGAGACTTTGGCAGACTCCTCCACAAGCTCACCTTCATGGCCACCTTCTTCTTCTAACTCCATCTTCTGGCTCTTCTTCTGTTACACTCTCACCTGCCTTGTGGAGAACTCTTTCTCCTCAGGACTCCTGGCTGGGATCCCGAAGTCCAGCCTTTCTATCTCCTCTGTCCAGCCGTTGCCTTTTCGTCTTTTTATTAACCCAATGAGAGATAAGTGGGATATATTCTTTACACCACATTTATCAGGAGATTCTTCAATATTCATGACAATGCTTGTGTCTGGTTGTAACTAGTTCTCTAGGCACAGAAATTAGCATGTGACCCCAACCTTGTACCTGCTGCTTCAGACTCTTGTGACCTCATATGCACTTTGCTTAGTTGATTCAGAGGGACTTGTTCTTCTGGTCTCCTCCAATCCCTCTGATGCTTACAATCTTTTGGCTAACTCTTCTGTGGGATTCCCTGAGCTCTGAGGGGAGAGATATCATGGACACCTCCATTTTAGCCTCTCTTTCCATATATTGTCTTGCATGTGGGTCTCTGGAAGACCTTGTTCTCATCTGCTGTCAGAGAAAGGCTCTCTTAATTATGGTTGGATGAGGCAATGATCTATTAATAGAGCAGAATATCATTAGAAGTCAATTTATTGATTTTTTGGAACCAGTGATGCTTACATTTTTAATAGTTTTGTATTATTTTATTTGTATTCCTGTCATTGCCCCCACCTTCTCGGTACCCCTCCCGCAGTTGTTCATCTTGTTCTTACTCTGCCTTGCATCTAAGAGGGTGCTCCCCATACCAGACCTCCCCCTTCCATGGGGCCTCCATGTCTAAGTGCATCCTCTCCCACTGAGACCTGACCAGGCAGACCACTGCTATATTTGTGCCAGGGGTCTCAGACTAGCCCATGTTTGCTCCTGGTTGGTGGCTCAGTCTCTGGAAGCTCTCTGGGGTGTGGGTTTGTTGAGACTGCTGGTCGTCTTATGGGGTTACTCGTCCATTCAGCTTCTTCAATCCTTCCCCTGATTCAACTGTAAGGGAATCCAACTTCAGTCGAATGGTTGGGTGTGAAGTATGTGTTTCTGTCTCATTCTGGACCTTTCTGAGGACTGCCATTCCAAGCTCCCACCTGTAAGTAGATCATAGCACCCATAAGTGTCAGTCTTGGTGCTCCCCCTATGAGATTGATCCCAAGTTGGACTGCTCATTGGGTCATCTTTTCTTCATTTTTGTCTCTGCAGTTCTTTTAGACAGGAACAGTTCTGGGTCAAAAATTTTGACTGTGGGTCACACACTAGCTCATGTCCTCTAATAAGCATGACAAATAAGCAGTTATCTCTTATTCTATATATTATTGCTATGTCAATAAAACTTGTCTTCATGACATTTCTCATTGTCTTTCTCTGTCTCTTTGTCTCTCTCTGTCTCTGTCTCTCTCTTTATGCATGTGCGTACATGCAGTATCAATGCTGTAATGATCACTTTACATAGCTTGTTTTCATTCATCATAACAAATATTAGTCCAATGCTATTGCCATTTCAAGGATAAAAATATCTGAGGAACAATGATCTTAAATAATGTACTTTAATAGCTAAGGAAATGGATGACCAGGTTTCCAATGTGCCTTTTGTGTAAGGATGAGGACCTGATATAGAATTTATAGCACCAACATACAAAAAGATGGGGAATTGTCAAGATGATAGGCCACATACAGAAGAGTTACAAACTGTTTACTCAGATTTATTTAGTGGTTATAGCCTCTCTCTGAATCCACATAATGAAAAGGTAGCAGACATTTCCCTTCAACTCCCATGAAGCTATCATGCACTGGATGAATATTACCCAATGAATTGAGTTTAGATTTGTTGACCATGAACTTCATGGGACTTAATCTAACATTTTAAATTCTGAGGATTCTGTGATAACTGCTAAAAGCATTTTTCTTTCTTCTAAGTCCATGAGGCATATTTTTTCTTGGATGAAATATATTTCCCTAGACCTACAAGTAGGCTAAGTCTTTAGATTCTGTTAGTTCTTTGTTGCACATAAGAATCAGAGTATACAAAACACTCTCTTCGTTGCATAGCTGTAAACCATTAGTAGATTTACTTGGTGGATAAACTCCTTAGCTCTTAGCCTTACCTCAAAGGGTGTAGGTAGTAGATTCATGCTGCTGACACAGCCAAAGTGACTCCTGGCCAATGAGATGGGACCAGCAAGGGCAGTTGCCCCAGGATGCTAGTACTCCAATGGGAGACTTGAAATTCTCAGATTCTAATTGGAGTGGAAGGCCCAGTCACTTACCATATTCAATAGAAACATCACAAGTGCCAAATTCTTCCCTTTGCATTATTCTTACATTGTCTTAAAGGTAGATTAAAACTTATATACATATAGGTTAGGGACAATACTTTGGCAGAGATCTATGTGCCAGATAAATTACTGATCCAGTACTAACTTTGCATAGCCAAAATTGTGCTTGAAATAAATTATATTATAAACTGCCTTCAAATGGGATTTTCTTTTGTTCAGATTTAGTTTATAATCACTTTTAATTATAAAATGGTTAACCCAGTGCATTGATTAGTTTTGTGCTAAAACTTTCAAAAATAAGTATTTTTTGTTTTTTTTTAATCAATTATTACTTCAGATTGAGGTTTAAAAATATCAAATTTGCATCACTTTCTCAGTTTGTCTGTGGTAATGTATGTAACTCTATGTCATCTGGCTTCCTGAGATGACATGGCTAGCTTTTGCACTTGGCTCATTCAATTTTACAAAGTGGTGGTCATCAAATGTGTGCTAAGCATTGGCTAGTCACTGAAGTAGCATTGTTATACATTCAAAGAATGGAAATTCAGCCTATTATTTGATACACTGTACAGAGCAAAATCAATTGAAATGTAACCATTTCTTCAAATGCCCATTTTTTTGGATATCATAATTTGACATAGTTAATTCATGTTAATTTTTTGGAATTGTTTATTAACAAGTCAAATCTATGATTCTAATGTTCTACAAGTTCCATTTTACTATTAATGGCTTGAAATTAAATAAGAAAACTATACTGATATTAAATAAGAATGCCTGCCATTTATTACAACGTATAAGAATTCTAGAGATCTAAATAACAAAATGTAGCATGTATATGTTTATGGTATATTTAGTAAGTGGAAAACATACATCAACATGGGAACTTCACATGAAAGCATACTTATGTGAATGATCACATACATACACACACACAGAGAATAATTTTTTTAAATATTGTATATCTAAGTATAATCACATTCATTAAAATATCTTTAAAAAATCTAAGGATGCCTATGATTACTGACTCTGGCTACTACATACACAGTCAATCTAATAAATCAGTTTTTCTTAAACCATTTGAAAGAGACAGTCTATTTTCTAACTTAAGACAGTGATAACAACAAAAGCAATAAAATGATTATATTTGTAATTGGTATGAGCTCTGAGATAGATTGACTAAGAAAAAAAATAAAATGTCAAATACATTTGAAATGCATACACTGCATATGACTATACTGGTCATTATGTTATCCTTGCTATTATTTTCTAGTTTGTACTTATAATTTCTTATCTTCAAACATGCAGTTGCATCACTTTGTAAATATTAGGGATAATCTCAAGGCCAGTGAGTGGTGCAATCTCCATTCAATCATGCCTATGAATGGAGAAATGTTACGATAAAGATGCCTAAAAGCTTTACTGGAAGGAGCATAAAATTTAGATATCCCATATAGAAAGCATGATGACACATGACTCAAGCTGTGTCCTGCTGCCATGCTCCCCTTCATAATGGTCATGGACACTCAGCCTCTGGAACCAACTTAAACACTTTCTTATATAAGTTGCATTGGTCATGGTATTTTGCCACAGCAAGTATAACTAACACAGAAAGAATTAAACAAGTAAATGCTTTTAAAAATACCTGAACACTGCCCAGCATTTTGTAACACAATAATGCTGAAATGTTTATTCAATTATGTACCTTCCTTAGCTCCAGAGGTATCTTTTAGATTTGTGTACTTGTTTGGAATAGTAGTTTAACCTCAAATTACTTGCTCATCTGTTTTACTCTGGTATCAGTAAATGAATGGTTAAACTCTTTTTCTGATGTTCTTACTTAACCAGTTCTTCTTTCATAGGAGTGACAAAATATTCAGAATTTCACATATAATTATATAGAGAGTCCAATGCACTTCAAGAAGAAAATGTCACATGTGCCATGTGCAAAAGGGATTTTAGCCAAAGTAAATGAATGAATGGGTTTTAATTCACAAGGGTTCAGATTCATTTAGGCCTGTCATATCCTACAAAGGGAAATCATCAGCCAGAACGGGGTAGCCAGGCATGATATTAAACAGCTGAGCATGTCAGAATAATCAGTCTGTGCTGTGCAGCTCCATGCACACTCTTTCTGCCTGAGCTGTTGGCACTGTGTTGGATTCTTCCTGATAAATTGATTTGTTTTTCCTAATATAATTATCATAAAGTTTTCTCTGAAATGCAAATTTGAATAGAATAACTCCATGGAGTTGTAACTCTTTGAATAGTTGAGTTAAACACTAAGTAAAAATTTAATTTGTAAAGTAGGCTTCCAGATGGGAGAAACACTATTTTTTGATATTTATTTGCTCAGGATTGGATTGGATGTACTTACTACAAAATAGCAGTTTTCTTCACAACTTTCTGAATTTCTAAGCAGAAATAGTGAGAGGACTAAAAGATACTTTATTGAACACATACTTAAAGGCTACTGTTTATGTGCTTACTCTTAAAGGTGAGAGATACGTTGCCAGAAAGGCTCATTTTTCAGGACATACAGCAACTTGATAACTGTATATTGAAAAGTTTGCTGAATTATTAACAAGAAAACACTTACATTAATGTTTCCCTTTAGAGTTAGAGTATAGAAAAACAGAGACAAACATCTATGAAATATATCCTATAATCAAAATTGTGATGTTAAGAAAGAGGCTGTATTTCATGAGACACTTTTTATCAAGTGATTGGAATGTATTTTGTTTCAGTCAGTAAGAGTCTATTTAAGCACCAAA
>NC_034597.1:102904748-102916875 GCF_900095145.1 Mus pahari
CTGGAACTCACTCTGTAGACCAGGCTAGCCTGGAACTCAGAAATCTGCCTGCCTCTGCCTCCCAAGTGCTGGGATTAAAGGCGTGTGCCACCACTGCCTGGCTGTTCCTGAACTCTTATCGTCTCAATATTAAAATAAAGACATACAGACAGGCATGGAGAAAGGTGAATATATCTACTAAAAATGTTTGTGTATAAAACACCGTTTCTCCTTGATGTTCCCTTGCACCTTACATATATTTATTGTTTGTTTAGCAATACTTACCAATCAAGATATTACGTCTATTACCTAGGTAGGTTGTGCATTCATCAGCTTAGTTCTCTTAAGCAGATGTTGATGGTCATTGCATGAGCTACTTTGCACAAAGGATTTTGCAATAAAAGGCTTGATTTATGTAAAAATGGATACTTATATTTTCAGAGGGAAGGAAAACACAAAGACTCAGAAGGGCTCCATCTGCACATGAAACATTAAATGCAGACCACATTTACAGTCTGATTATACAGGAAGTGATGGATTCCATAAATTACTGTACATAGTAATGAAATACTTGAAAACAAAATCTGTTACCTTCGCATGAAAGGTACTCGAGGGTAGAGAAATAGCCTAGTGCATCAAGTACTTGTCATACAAACATAAGGTCCAGGTCCAAGCCCCAGCACCCATGGAAAACAGATAGGCATTGCTATGCACATGTTAAACTCAGCACTGGAGTGGAGGAGAAAGACCTGATATTGTGTGTGTATGTGCTGTGGGTTTAATGAGAGACCCTGTCTCACAAACAAAGTGGAGTGTGACCACAAAGACTCCCAGTGTTTATCTCTGGCTTTAGTGTGCACACACACTAACATATAAGCACACAAATAAAGTCAGTCTAATTTTCTGCTGCATTCTATTGATTTTGTTCATTCTTTGATTTTATATTTAATAACATTTTAATATTAGTATTATACTATAAAATATACTCATTGACTACAATGAATTCTGAAAGGCAATCAGGAAGATATCAAAATCACCTACAATTTAAAAACTTATCTCATAGCTAATTCTGCATTATATACTTGCAATTTGCTCAGATATTAAATGCTACAATAAATGATAGTGTGTGAGTTAATAAGCATTATAATCTTTTCATAAACTATATGTATATAGTGCCATATTCTAATTCTTATATATTTCATATGAAATATATCAGTTGTTTGGTTGATTCTGGCTAGTTGATATATCATTTTTCATCATTGTAGGTAGAAAATATAAAGTAAATTTTCAGAAGTCGAATAACAAAACCATTGTGAAAACAGGAAAGCTTAAATAATAATATGCACAAATAGGTATGCTATTTTTCTAAGGAGACAAGAAGCAGACATGTTGGGTTTTTGATAGGATATCCTTGTATGTTTCAAAATTATTGTAACCTATGATTTTATCCCTCTGTAATATTTAATGCATAGTGGTAAGCATATTTTATAGTGTTAACCATTCCTTTAAATTGGACAGAACAAAGAATTTATTATAATTAAATAATCAAAGAAGCACCATTTTAATTTTTTAGTGTGATATATTAGTAGTTTTCTAAAATTCCTTACACTATTTGCCTGCTCCAGACACCTTCCAGATCCATCTATCCCCTAATCACACAAGATTGTACACCTTGTTTTCTTTAACACCTTTCAAGTTCAAATTATTGCTTCTAAGAATATATGGTCTTTCTTGGCTTTCCATCCTATCTTGGTGACTTACTAGGGACCACACACCTTTAAAATAAATCTTCTCTCATACATTGCATCCTAACCATAGTTTCTTCTTCCTCCACTCCTCTCAGTGTCCCCAACTTCTCCCCTCTCCAAGTTCCACCCCTCCTCTATTTCCCATCAAAAATAGAGCAGACCTTTTATGGATATCAACTGAACATGGCATAACAGGTTACAGCAAAACTAGGCACAAACCATCATATCAAGGCTGGACAAGGCAAACCCTTAGGGGACAAGGATCCCCAAAGCAGGTCAACGAGTCATAAACTTCCCTTCCTGACTTTCACTCTTAGGAGTCCCACAAGAATACCAAGATATATAACCATAACATATATTCAGAAGACCTAGTCAGACCCATGTGGGCTCTGTGATTGTCACCTCAGTCCCAGTGAGCCCTATGAGCCCTGCTGATTTGATTATATGGTCTGTGTATTCCTGGTATGCCCAACCCTTCTTGTTCCCTATATACAAATGACTCTTCTAAGCATGGATGAACTGGCAATAGCTCCTTCTCAAGGGGTAAGATTTCATGCCCATTTTGGGTCTTGGTCTAGCTTGAACTTACACAGGTCCTTTATGTCCTATCAGAACCACTGTGAGTTTATATGTATAGCTTCCCTACTGGGTCCAGAAGTTCAGAGGACTTTGTTTCCTTGTAGTCATTCAATGGCTCTTTCTAGCACTTCTTCTACAATGATACCTGAGCCTTCAGAGAATGAGATATTATATCTATCTATCTATCTATCTATCTATCTATCCAATTTATATATAATTTATAGCTGAGCATTCTATAGTCCTTTATTTACTTTATCATGGCCAGGTATCATATATGAGCAGTAGGATATACAGTAAGTTGGGTACCCAGTTAGGAGTGGTATAGGTGGATCATGTGGTAGAACTAGTTGTAGCTCGGTGGAAACCCTTCCCAGCTGATTCTCTTAGTGACTGCTGCAGGTTGCACTCTCCCTGGCAAAGAATGAGTGTACCATGTTCCCCACATCCATGCCAGCCCCTTCATCTTTTTTCATTTATTTTTATGTTAGCCACTCGAATGAGGGTAGGATAAAAATCTCAGTGTTGTTGGAGTTTTGTTTTGTTTTTTTCTTCTTGGGAGTGAGTATGCCCCTTTTACTCCTTAATATCTACTGGGGCTTTCTACCCCACTTCTTTGTACATTCTCAAATAAATGACACAGAAACACTGTAAATTATTAAAAGCTCTTGGCACTGAGCTGGGCAGTCTCTGAGCTCTATTAATCCGTCCACCTGTTAAAACTCACACAATGACAGTCATTTGCCAATGTGATGTCTCTGGGCTGCTTTTGCTCCATCAGGCTGTCCTTGGGGTGCACATCTCTTGGCTACTTGCTCCCCATCTGTGCCATCTAATGCTGACTTCCTGTTCTCTCTGTCTCCTTTCTTCTCCTCTGCCTCATGGCCTCTCTCAAGATGCCCCTATCCCACTCAATTCTAAGGTCCACTTCATGTTCATCTGCCCAGTCATAAACCCTAGCCATTTATTGATCAATCAAGAATCAAACTGGGAGCAAGGTTTGCACAGGAATTTCTAGTATACTTGTGAATTCTCTTATCTGGATGTCAACCAGACCTTGGGATTCAGATTACATAGTACTGGGCAACCCCCAACAACTCAAAACAATTTTAATTAACATTTTCATTATTGATAAGGATGTTGCATATAAAAAATGTTTCTCGGGCATTTGTCTTTCATCTTTTAAGTATTCCTTGTTTAGTTTCATGACATGCCTTTTAATTGTGTTGTGTGTTTTCTTGGTGTTTATTTGTTTTAATTACTTTTTGTTGTAGATGCTAAACCTCTGGCAGATGGATACTTGTATTTCTCCTTTTGCAGGCTGCTTTTCACTGCAGTGGGGATTTTCTTGTTGCAGAGATGACTTTTAGTTCCGTGGTGTCCGATTTAATGCTTACCTTACACCTGAGCTCTCTTTTCTCCTCCATAATATAAGTGTGGGCCTTGATTGATTTGGAATTGAGTTTTCTGCCGAGTTAGAGACAAGTATCGAGGTCCGTTCTTCTGTGTTTTAAAGACAGATACTCTAATTTCTAGTCATCTCTTTGTGGACAGATACTCACTATGTTGGATTTGTAAACGTCTTATGTTGGATATGAAGATGTCTTTAAATATAGCAGTTTAGCATGAAGGTTATTTTGAACTATAAACTATAGAAGCCCAGAGATAAGGAAGTATCAATCTCTATTTCTTCATGAAATAAAGAGAAAAAAACAAAAACAAGAACATCAACAAGACTAAAAAAAAAGCCTTTTGGAAAGATTCCTTTCTCAGCACATTTTTCTTAATGTCAGTCTTAGAAAACTCCTGTGTCATATGAACTTATTTAATCCAATTATGGCTTTGCAATCATTTTATCAAAAGTGGATTCTTAATTCCTATTGGTATGTTTTATGCAAAATTAAACCTCATAGCTACGTGAAAACTCCCAGAAGGAACAGGGAAAGTTTTGTCTTCTCTATATCAGCATTCTCTATTAATACTTTTTCAAATTTCCATATCAGATACTCACTTATGCTTTGAATACTCAATCTCCATTTATTTATTTGTTCATTGTCTTCGTAGTTATCTATTTTCTCCTATATACCTGGAATGCTTTTAGTTATAGGAATAGTAGATCATATATCAGTTAGATCACTGCTACTCCTGCCAAGCTTTGTGCTAGAAGTAATGAAGATAGGTGGTGGTGGTGGTGGTGGTGGTGGTGGTATGTGTGTGTGTGTGTGTTTAACTCATGGAACTAAGATTCCTGTAGATAAGATGAGGGAGAACTTTTCTAAGTGGCATTTGATTTGTGAGCATAAGACTACAGGGAGATACCTGATTTCTCTGAAGCAGAGTCTTCAACTAGAGCCTTGTGGTTCGTAGACTGATGGTATGTTTGACTTTGAATGTACTAAGCACTTGTCAAAATGGGTTAAGAAGAGGAAAGCCATCATTTAGGGGAGAATGGTTTCCTATGTCAGCTATAAGAAAAAAATGGAATAATATAGGTGAAGATTACTTATTCCAGTAATATATAATGATAGAAATAATGAAAGTAGATTATGACTAGATACGGGGAGTTCTAGGGAGAACTATGATCTGTTTTTGCAGAACAGGTGGATATAATTAATTCAAAAAGTGAAAGAAGCATGGAAAGTAGATACTCCTTGCTTGCTCTGTTTGCTCTCAATGGTATTCCAGTAATTGATAAGGGCAAAAGATAGGCTTGAGTAGAGGTAGGAATCTACTTTTGTTCTTATTATTGAATGGCTAAAGATCTGTCAACAGAAAGATATAAGCAGGTAGTTACATATTACACTGACTCAGAAAAAAACAAAGACAAAGATGATTAAGAGCACAATAATAATTTTTAAAAATAGCTTCCACTATTTCATTAAGTAGCTTCCAAAGTCATGTGCCTGCTTTTTTAAAAAGAGAAGTAGAATATAAATGATGGTAACTAAAACAATGGTTCACTACGAGAGTAATATCACATTGATCTGGGTTATATACAGTTTATATTAAAGCATTTCCCTCATTTACTGAATGTCTTGGCAGTCATGTACCTATATATGTATATTAAATTTTTTTCAATGTTGTTGCTTTTTTGTGTATATGGCTTAGACATAAACAACAAGCTCTATCAACCTCTTACATAAGTCAACAATTTTTGAATAAAACTGATTACAGTGTGTCTTATGGTTTCTATTCCTAGACAAAACATCATGACCAAGAAGCAAGTTGGGGAGGAAAGAGTTTATTCAGCTTACACTTCCATACTGCTGTTTATCACCAAAGGAAGTCAGGACTGGAACTCAAGCAGGCCAGAAAGCAAGAGCTGATGCAGAGGCCACGGAGGAATGTTCTTTATTGGTTTGCTTTCCCTGGCGTGCTCAGCCTGCTCTCTTATAGAACCAAGACTACCAGCCCAGAGATGGCACCACACCCACAAGGGGACCTACCCTCTTGATCACTAATTGAGAAAATGCCTTAAAGCTGGATCTCATAGAGGCATTACCCTAACTGAAGCTCCTTTCTCTGTGAGAACTCCAGCCTGTGTCAAGTTGACACAAAACTACCCAGTACAGTTGACCCCTTGTCAACTTGAGACACAAAAACATCACTAGTAAGCCTCAACCCTTAGTTTCTTTTTCATACCCAGATGTAAATAATTTTAAAAGTCCCACAGTCTTGTATATTAAATGTTCAATCCTTTTAAAATATCCAATATCTTTTAAAATCCAAAGTCTTTTTACAATTCAAAGTCTCTTAACTGTGGAATCCACTAAAATATTTTCTTCCTTCAAGAGGGAAAAATATCAGGGCACAGTCACAATCAAAACCAAAAATTAAACTCCAACTGTCCAATGTCTGGGATCTAACTCACAATCTCCTGGGCTCCTCCAAGGGTTTGGGTCACTTCTCTAGTCATGTCCTTTTTAGCACACAGCTTGTCCTCTAGGCTCCAGCTGCCTGTACTTCACTGCTGCTGCTGTTCTTGGTGGTAATCTCATGATACTGGCATCTCCAAAATGCTGCTATCTTCCACTGTAACTAGGCTTCAACACTAGCCTTTCATAGGCTCTCTTCATGGTGCCAAGTCTCAAATCCTTTGCATGACCCCTTCAGTCTTGGGCCATCAATTGCAACTGAGGCTGCACCTTCGCCAATGGCCTTCCATGGCCTCTCACAGTGCTGAGCCTCAGCTGCTCTTCGTGACCCCTTCATGCCTTCAAAACCAGTCCACCTGGGTAACTCTTACACATTACTAAGTCCAGCCACAGCACAAGGTACAACCTTGGCTATCTCTGGAACACAGCCTATGTGCTCTCAGAAAACACTTCCCAGAAGATGTCACCTCAATGATGCTAGTCTCTCTCTCTCTTTTTTTAAATAATTTCTTTTTTTTTAAGATTTATTTATTTTATTCTATGTAAGTACACTGTAGCTGTCTTCAGACACTCCAGAAGAGGGAGTCAGATCTTGTGACAGATGATTGTGAGCCACCATGTGGTTGCTGGGATTTGAACTCCGGACCTTCGGAAGAGCAGTCAGGTGCTTTTACCCACTGAGCCATCTCACCAGCCCTTTTTTTTTTTCTTTTCTTTTTAAGATTTATTTTATTTATATGAGCACACTGTAGCTGTCTTCAGACACACCACCAGAAGAGGGCATTGGATCTCATTACAGATGGTTGTGAGCCACCATGTGGTTGCTGGGAATTGAACTCAGGACCTTTGGAAGAGCAGTCAGTGCCCTTAACTGCTGAGCAATCTCTCCAGCCCTGCTAGTCTCTTCTTAATCACCGCTAATTTCTTAGCTCCAGCTAACCAGCATCAATAGCCCCAGTAAGGAAAAGTTTTCACTTTAGTAATTCTGGTATCTTGTTAATCACAGCTGATTCTTCAGCCCCAGCTAACCAGAACCACAGAATCTTCACAATCAAAATAGCAATGGCCCTGAAAAGAGTCTTTAAATTTTCCTCTTAAATTTCACAAGCCAGACCTCTATCTTCTGCACTGTTCTCAACATTATCTTCCAAGCTCCTACACAACCTTCAACAGAGCTCTTAACACCAAATGGATCTTCTGGCCCAAAATTCCAAAGTCCTTCCACAGTCCTCCCCAAAACATGGTCAGGTTGTTACAGGAATACCCCACTATGTTGGTACCAAATTGTCATAGTCAGGGTTTCTATTCCTGGACAAAACATCATGACGAAGAAGCAAGTTGGGGAGGAAAGGGTTTATTCAGCTTACACTTCCATACTGCTGTTCATCACCAAAGGAAGTCAGGACTGGAATTCAAGCAAGTCAGAAAGCAGGAGCTGATGCAGAGGACATGGAGGGATGTTCTTTACTGGCTTGCTTCCCCTGGCTTGCTCAGCCTGCTCTCTTATAGAACCCAAGACTACCAGCCCAGAAATGGCACCACCCACAAAGGGACCTCCCCCCTTGATCACTAATTGAGAAAATGCCTTACAGTTAGATCTCCTGGAAGCATTTCCCCAATTGAAGCTCCATTCTCTGTGATAACTCCAGCCTGTGTCAAGTTGACACAAAACTAGCCAGTACACAGTGGATATTGAGAGTGTAATTTTTCTGGTATTGTTAATAATATATGGTAACATTCCCTCAAACTCTGTGATAAATTCATATATCAGCCTTAGAAAAATTCAGACCTAAATATGATTTTGTTTAATATGACTAAGTAACCACAATCATGATTTTTTAATTGTTTGTCCCTTTCAATAAATAGTTTAATACACAAGGAATTTGAGTGCCAATGATTGTCACAGATAAAAGACCAAAGGTAAACCAGAAAAGTAAAGTCTCTGAGCCCCCTACTTATTAATGTAGAATGGTTGGGTTCTAAACTTTAGAACAAATCTTTAGAACAAATCTTTAGAAATGAAATACTGTGAAAGGGAAAATATAAAGAGAAAGTATGCATTACTGAAAAGTATACAGTACTAATGAGAAAGGCTTATATACTAAAGAATGATAAATACACTATTTCAACCTTAGGCCTGTTACAAACAGTTTGTCTTCTTGTTTTTGAAGTAGATACAATGTACCAGACATATCATGACAAGTTGAGAAGGTAATGATGTTAGCATAGAAGGCAAATTGGCTACAAAATATTGCTGTAGTAAAGTGGAAATTTCTGGTTTTATTGGAAATTATGTTGTTTCACATGATGTTTTCCTGCAAGCTGTCTTGTGAGAGGAAGCAGACATGTGAGAGGTCATGTGTCGTTTTGCTAGGACAGACACTAGAGAAATGTGTGATGTTTGGAAAGAGAATAAATAGAACCCCTTAAACAGTGTGAGTTTGTTGTTGCATTGATACTGTGCAACACTTTGATGTTCTTCACTGGTCTTTGTTGGTCTGCTCTGGTCTTCACTGGTCTTTGGTGGTCTTCCGTGGTCATACAACACTTTGCTGTTCTTGCTTCTTCACTAGTCTTCCCTGGTCTTCACTTTGTAGAGAGAAATGCCCCAAAGCACTTTAGGTGGCATTCTGGCTTATTCTGGCTGTGTCTGCTGACTTGTGTCTATTCAATGGAGCCTTGAAGTTTCTGCTGGATCATGTTATCACTACTAATTTCTGTTTGGTGTTTGCTATTGAACTGGACTTCTGGCATATTGAAAACAAACAGTAGATTCACCCTAATAAACTACTACTAAACAGGTCCATCTTTTCTATTAACCTTCTTTTCTCCCTACCTCTGGTCAGTAGGCAAGAAGGGAAATAAAAGCATTTAAAACCCTAAATTAAGGAAGTTTAGAGAAAAATCTAAGCCTATGTTGTTGGCTGTTTGAGAGACATGTACAATGATATGGTGCCTTGGAGTTGGGGCATGCAATCTTGATTCACTTATTAATTTGTCTAAATGTGGTGTGGGTATTTTTGTTTCTGATGTTAGCAAGATGCTGGAAAAGCAACAGTGAATAATGAACAAGAGTCAGCTGAGGAAATGGGAAGTGATTAAGGCCCATAACAGGCTATGTTAGTCCCGTGAAGAATCTAGTGAAAATAAGTGGGCAAGAGTTTAACTGGACTGTACAATATCCTCCGGTTAGTAGAGACACTAAGTTATAAAATGCAAGGAAAGCTGGAAAGGAAGGTGGAAGAGGCATGTATGGCCAGGCCCTGAATTAAACAACTGCCCTGGCAGGAAAGTCAGTCAGGTTAGAGGAGACAGAAGGAAAGCCATGGCAGGAAAGTCAGTCAGGTTAGAGGAGCTAGAAGGAAAACCACTGCTCAAGAGAACATCAGGAATGACTATTGACTCAAGGTCTTTGGAGGGCACTGACAGTTTCTGTTGACAGTAGAAAATACTCCTTATCTTAGATGAATTCATTTCTGTTTTTGTCTGCAGTCTCCAAATATATTAAAATGTTTCAGAGGTGTCATACTATTTCAAATAACAACTATTTCAATTTGGTGCCATTTTAGGGATTAATTGCATGCAGAAATATCTATATGATATAGGTGTGAAAATACTGTTGTACATGAATATATAGTAAAAAGGAACTTTAAAAGGTACCACTAACATCTCAATATACCCAATAAGATGTGCTTGGAAGGGTAGATTTACATATATTAACCCAGAAAGAATCCTATAGAGACAAAAGGTACCAGGTAACATTTAAGTAGCTATATAATAGTTTCCATGGAAAATAAGATACCTCAGAAAGTAGAGGCTCGACATGATCCTGACTTTCCCCTAAGCTGAATTGAACACAGCCTGTTCTTTGCTAACATTCTAAAATGAGAAAGAACAAACTTAACTCCATAGAATCCAGAATTGGCTCTCCAAAACTCACGTCTGTTCCTTGAAAGCTTCTTAAATAGAATTGTCTCCAAAGTCTTAAATGATTTCAAATTGCAATAATTTCCCATTTTGTTTTGCATGTGGCATGAGAGCATACTGTTAACTTCTATCAAGGGCATCAGGGATATTCTGTTTTCTATAGGCACCACAATAGGAAAGCAATTAGTCCTTGATTCCATACCATGATATGGATATTACTGGGTCTGTCCAACAAATGCTCCCTCCCTCTTTCAAACCATTTAAGAAACTTTCTACTTTGTAACTTTTCTTTGCTTTCACTCCAGCCTGTTGTGCTACTCTGTCATATATATCTATATCTATATCTATATCTATATCTATATCTATATCTATATCTATATCTATATCTATATCTATCTATCTATCTATCTATCTATCTATCTATGTATATATATATAATTTTCTTGTTAGAAAATTTTTGAATATACTCTAAGCAGTAGCTTCAAACTAGCAAGTATCCTCCCTAGACTTCCAGGGTGCTAGGAGATTATGTGCCATAATATGTGTATCTATATTTTGAAGTTGTATTATTTGCTGCATGTGCCAAGGACCAGCCTTGGCTTGGAGAAGGGTTCTGAAGAAGAGGTGTTTGGGAGTGCAAAAGAATGACTTAAAGTCAATCACAAGTACAATCTAACACCTTGGGTTCTGCTAAGCAGCTCTCCAGAGATCTCCAGACAGCTCTTTTTCTCCAGACCAAAAGTCCGGTCTTTTATTTACATATTAATTCAATCATTTATCATAGGTTCCTTTTTGACCATCCTATGCTTCAGCATTTCATGACCTTAATCACTTAATTCTTAGAAAAAGACACCAAGTACAATTTTGGGTTTTTTTGTTGTTGTTGTTGTTGTTGTTGTTGTGATTTTTTTTTGTAGTTTCTGTTTTTTTATATTTGATATTTTCTTTATTACATTTCAAATGTTATCCCTTTTCCTGGTTTCCCCTCTGAAATCCCACTATCCAACCCCCCTCCCACTGCTCACCAACCCACCCACTCCCCCTTCCTGATCCTGGCATTCCCCATTCTGGGGAATCAAGCCCTCATAGGACCAAGGACCTCTCCTACCATTGATGACCTTCAAGGCTATCCTCTGCTACATATGCAGCTGGAGCCACGTGTCCTTCCATGTGTACTCTTGGGTTAGTGGTTTAGTCCCTGGGAGCTCTGGGGGTACTGGTTGTTTCATACTGTTGTTCTTCCTAAGGGGCTGCAAACCCCTTCATCTCCTTGGGTACTTTCTTTAGCTCCCCAATTGTGGACTCTGTGCTTATTGCCCTCAGCAATCATTGGCTGAGAGCATCCAACTCTGTATTTGTCAGGCACTGGCAGAGCCTCTCAGGAGACAGCTATATCAGACTCCTGTCATCAAGCACTTCTTGGCATCCACAATAGTGTCTGGATTTGGTGGCTGTATGTGGGATGGATCCCTAGGTAGGGTAGTTTCTGGATGACCTTTCCTTCAGCCTCTGTTCTACACTTTGTCTCTGTATTTTGTTCCTCCTTCTAAGAAGGATGTAAGTATCCACAATTTGGTCTTCCTTCTTCTTGAGCTTCATGTGGTCTGTGAATTGTATCTTGGGCAATCTAAACTTCTGGGCTAATATCCACTTATCAGTGAGTGTATACCATGTGTGTTCTTTTGTGATTGGATTATCTCACTCAGGATGATATTTTTTTAGTTCCATCCATTTGCCTAAGAATTTCATAAATTCATTGTTTTTAATAGCTGTGTAGTATTCCATTGTGTAAATGTGCCACAATTTTTGTTTGTATCCCTCTGTTGAGGGACGTCTGGGTTCTTTCCAGTTTCTGACTATTATAAATAAGGCTGCTATGAACATAGTGGAGCAAGTGTCCTTATTACATGTTGGCACATCTTCTGGGTATATGTCCAGGAGTGGTATAGCTAGGTCCTCTGGTAGCATTATGTTCAGTTTTCTGAGGAACCACCAGACTGATTTCCAGAGTGTTTATACCAG
>NC_034597.1:102916985-102923508 GCF_900095145.1 Mus pahari
CATTCATTATTCCTCAGTTGAGAATTCTTTGTTTAGCTCTGTACCCCATTTTTACTAGGGTTATTTGGTTCTCTGGAGTTTAATTTCTTGAGTTCTTTGTATATATTGGATATTAGCGCTCTATCAGATGTAGGGTTGGTTAAGCTCTTTTTCCAATCTGTTGGTTGCCATTTTGTCCTATTGACAGTGTCCTTTGCCTTACAGAAGCTTTGCAATTTTATGAGGTTCCATTTGTAAATTATTGATCTTAGAGCAAATGCTATTGGTGTTTTTTTTCAGGAAAATTTCCCCTGTGCCCATATGTTTGAGGCTGTTCCACACTTTCTTTTCTATTAATTTCCATGTATCTGGTTTTATGTGAAGGTCCTTGATCCACTTGGACTTAAGCTTTGTACACTGCTGGCAGAATCACCATCCCTGACCTCAAGCTGTACTGCAGAGCACTTGTGATAAAAACTGCAAGGTACTGGTACAGTGACAGACAGGTAGATCAGTGGAGTAGAATTGGAGATCCAGAAATGAACAAATGAAACAGTAGGTTTCCTGCTTTTCAAACCCTCTAAGAAACTTTGCACTATGTAACTTTTCTTTGCTATCCCTGCAGGATCTTGCGCTACTTTGTCATATATTTCATGTCTACATATGTTATAATCCCTGCAGGGGAAGCACAGCTTGCAATGACTAAAAAAAGCACATATTATAACTTCTTTAAGATAACTTAGAAATGTTTCATCCTGAAAATTCATAGGAGATACTTCCAAAAAGATGAAAACAAAAATACACATTGTCTCTTTGCAGTGTGTGCACTCAGGCATATGGAGTTCTATCCCTGACAAATCCCTCAAATGTATACAAGAAATGAACTGCCTTAGTCAACAAGACCTTTGGCAGTGTGTTCTAATATAATTTCCCAAGTTTTAAAACTTTATATGATGTGATTGAGGGTAACAATGGTGATACTTTTGGACGAAATATACCTGTCTACTTTTCTGCTCTTGTGTTTGGCTGCTTCCTGTTCCTAGGCTTATATTTTCATATAGTTCTGTTGCCATGTGACTTCGCATCTGTTGTTCTAATCTCTTTAGCAAGCTTAGTCAGACTCTGAAGGGGAACCTGCCACAGTGGCCCTGTTTCCTTGTTTTCCTGGTCATTACTCCACAAAACAGCTTTGTAGACACATACATAGTCTTACTCAGAAACATTGGTCCTAAGACTCCAAAAATGATCCTTTATACATTCCCAACATCCTCCATCACAGTGAAATCACAGAACAATCAGTTGATGTATCGACATTGTGTGTATAGTATATACATGAGTAAAACATCAATTTTGCAACAACACTTTTAAGATCAAGGTAATTCGCAAGACTGTCTTATCAATGAATTCCTACACTGACACAAGGTGACTGCTGCTGAGTGCTTCATTAAGCAATGGGGGTTGAGTGCCATGGGCAATATATCAGGGATTAATTGTCAGTTGGTAAGTAAATTAGGTAGCAATCAAGGTTACATAAACATTACACTGTCTTAAGGATAAATGTTAGCTGGGAAGTCATAAATGAACAGATAATCAGGTGGGAAGAAATTGTGGCAAATGAATATATTTTCTTAAACAACTTTTATAACAAACACAATTTTAATAAGATATCACCCCTGCTCCCCAGTCAATAAAATTCCGTGGAAGAGTAATGAACCCTGCACAAGTGATTGTTGCAATTCTGCAGATGCCAACAGAGCCTCGCAGGAGGCCTGCGATGCTTCTTACCTGCCTCTTTTCCTATTTACAAACATAATTAAAATGAAAACAAATAGTCTGCCTCACTGCTCTGCGACAGTGAACACTGAGAGGAGAATACCTTTTGAGACCTCTGTGACTTACTGTTGTTAGAAGACCGGCTAGCACCATTCTCCTGCTTTCAGGAAAACATCACACAAGGTTCTGATCAACAATCTTGGAAAAAAGTGGTGCCCTTTGATCTCTTTGCCTTGCCTTCCCTTGCCTTGCCTTGCCTTGCCTTGCCTTGCCTTGCCTTGCCTTGTCCGTCCTTTCTTTCTTTCTTTCTTTCTTTCTTTCTTTCTTTCTTTCTTTCTTTCTTTCTTTCTTTCTTTCTTTCTTTCTTCCTTCCTTCCTTCCTTCCNTTCCTTCCTTCCTTCCTTCCTTCCTTTCTTTCTTTCTTTCTTTCTTTCTTTCTTTCTTTCTTTCTTTCTTTCTTTCTTTCTTTCTTTCTTTCTTTCCCTTCTTTTAGGGGGTGGGGGGAGGTATTTTTAGTTTTAAAAAAATTGTTATTCTTCTACATGACAAATGATAATTTCTCGGGAGTCCTTGGCTAAATCCCAGGTTCATTTATTGCTTAGCTATTTCTTATGTGACCAGGAACCCTCCATTTTGTTGTTTTCCTTCCACACACTGAGCTTTAAAGCTTCTAGATGGGTATTTCCATCTCATTATTCTGTTAGAATTAGAAAGAGATGTGAAATCTGTTAGAATTAGAAAGAGATGTGAGGCCTTCACCTTTAAACCCATGAACAAACATTAATTTTATACTAAAGCAGGGGCATCCTGTTTTTATATATGTATAACAAAAACATTGCACGGAATGCTATGATCATGTAATCCTGAGAAAGCTTGAAGTTCATGGAGCAATACAGAGAGACTGGATCTCTTTGCTATGTTTACTTCAGTTTGTCCAAAAAGTAGTGCATAAGGCAGCAGAGAAACCTCCAACTTGAATATCTGTTTCAAAGACCCCAAGGGTTTCACACATGCAGTTGAAAACCTATTTTCTGCACAGGATTCTAAGCAACAGGAAATCTCATTCTTCAGATGAAAGCCTATTAGAACCAGACAGAGCGGCAGGCTGTCACAGCAGACCAGACGTTAAGCAAGAGAAATCACAGCCCATGTTACAGTGCAAGACAGATACTGATTGTTTTAAGATCACAGTTATCACAGGAAACTCAAAATATGTTCAACAAGCCAAAGAAAGATAAAATGTAGACCTGTGACAGGAACTAATTCAAGGAGCAGAGACAATGTTATAACATACATTAGGCAGTCTATTCTGATGAGGCTAAAAGTGTCTTTTTCTTTCTTTCTTTCCTTGATTGACTGCTTCATGGTCCAAACATCAAGGCAGTATTTATTTTTACATTGTTGCAGTAGACAGATACACATAACCTCACTTGAGAACTGCAGTAATCGTAGTTGACTTCTAAAATATGTCTTTACCCTTTATATAGTTAGGATAATTAGCATTCAAAATAGAAAGGTACTTTCTTGATGTCATAAAACAGTAAGAGGAAAGAAAAATGAAGTCAAGGCTACAGCTTTCTATGCATCTTTCTACCCACTCCCCTGTCTTATTATCTTCGTTTGAGAGCTGTAACTAGAGTGTCTCATTGGCCATATGCCTTCTTCTCTCCGTAAGAATCCCCACTTCTACCAGGAGGCTTCAGAAAATGAGTTTCTAAATTTGTTCCTAAAACCTGTCTCATGCGAAGAAAAAAATAATCTGTTAAAGAAATATTATGGAAAGTAAATGGTCTTTCTGTTCTAGTGTCCTTTGGTGTCTTATATGTGATTTGCAGTATTTTAGACAGGTAAGAGAACCATAAACACACTTCACTGAGATTACAACACTGGAATCAGAAGAACAAAGGGAATTAATGAAACCTGCATAAAAAGATTATTAGTCTTATTAGTCTTATGATTCTTATTAGTAAATGGTGACTTTGAATGCCACAGATGAAGTATCCTGATGGTCTTTTAATGAATATACAGCTTTTACTTTGGGAGAAATTTATGCATTCAAGGATTACTAGTAATTGAATGTCTTCGAGTACTTATTACCTGTCATGTACTAGAAATAGGAGATGTGATAAAAGGCATGTCATCTAGTCTCTCAGTGCTTTAAACACCATGCCCTACCTCATTAATAAAGGGCTATTAGCCATTATCATTAACACAGAATACTATGTAATTATCACTCTGCGAGAATCATCCTCCAACATGCAATTGTTATTGTAAATACTGCACAGTTGTTAATGCATTACTCTATTAGTATAAAATTGGAATCCATGTTGTCAAATATATATCTATTATCATAGACTTTCTTACCTATGTACTGAACTTGACAATGTACACCAAAATAAAAAGAAAATCTGAGAATAAGCTGTCAAAAAGAAGAAAAGCAACTTGGGTAAGAAAGGTTTTATATAGCTTATAAGTTATAATTGTCATGAAGAGCTGCCAGGTAGGAGCCCAAGTTGGAACCTGGAGGCAGGACGTTGACCAGCAACCACACAGGAATGTTTGCTTATTCATCTACTTTTATATTCAGGATGGTCCACCTGCTCAAGGAAGACAGGTCCACAGTGTGCTGGGCCTGTTAACGTAAATTAGTAATCCTCCGAGTATGCCCACAGGCCAGGCTAGTAGAGGCAATTCTTCGGTGGAGACTCTCTCTTTCTATATATGCCCATGCCTGTATCAAGTTGACAGAAACTAATCAGTGTTCTCAAGTAGTTTTTGCATTTTTTTTAATTCCAAAGTCCACAACTATATGTATGACTGTGTATGTTCCTCTGTCTCTGTCTGTCTGTCTATGAGTAGGGTGAGGGTGTGTGGGTATGCATACACTTTAACACACAATTAGGAATGTTTGACAATGTTGCCTTGGGATTTATCTATATATACATAGTGAATTATACTTCCATCAAAGTGAATTTTCTATTAAATAGGTGAAAACCTGGTTCCTTTCTTTTTGATCTGATCTCAAAGCACAGCATATACTTGGTAGGAAATCTTCAGTGCACTTGAAATTGTCAGTTAGAGTGCAGGACCTCCATAGTCCAAACCTTAGTTCTTATCTGGGATATAAAAAGATGGCCAGTATTCCTCAAAGATCATGTATTAAGTGGCAGTTGATACAAGATAACCTATAAAAGCAGTCAAAAATGAGAAGACAAAAGCAAATGCAATAAAAACAGACAGGGGAACACAATTATATAAATCCCAGAAATGATTGTATAGTCAGTGTGTGCTTTACACAGAAACCAGAACAGAAGCAATTGTATATACAGGGTGTGCTTTACACAGAAACCACAACAACTGCTATAACTAGGAATGAAGAATGTTTTTCTGAATTTATCAACAGTGTGACTGCATTGTGAAGATGTTACTCATGAATCAGTGGTTGGCTCAAAATAGTAAAAGTCAAGAAAGAGAAAATGCCAGTGTCTTCAGAATGGAAAACTAAAACTAATATATGTTTTATCACCTTTTAAAAAATCTTTTATTTTATTTATTTATTTACACTCCAGATTTTATTCCCCTCTTGGTCCAGCTTCCAACTCTTCCACATCCCATATCTCTGTCTGTCTCCATGAGAATTTCCCCACCACCCACTGCCTACCCTGCCAGACCTCTAAACTCCATGGGGCCTCCAGGCTCTTGAGGGTTAGGTGCATCTTCTCTGACTGAACTCAGACCTGGCAGTCCTCTGCTGTCTATGTGTTGGGAGCCTCATATCAGCTGGTGTATGCTACCTGGTTGGTGATCCAGTGTTTGAGAGATCGTGGAGGGGGGCCAGGTTAATTGAGACTGCTGGTCCTCCTACAGGGTTGGCTCCTTCTCAGCTTCTTCCAGCTTTTCCCTAATTCAACCACAGGGGTCATCAGCTTCTGTCCATTGGTTGGGTGCAAATATCTGTGTCTGACTCAGCTGCTTGTTGGGTCTTTATCACCTTAGTGGAGGAAAAAAAACTTTTCACATAAATTTTCACTGAAAAATTGTTATAGCACCCAATACTTCTACTTTCTTTCACCATTTCATGTATCCACAAAGTATCAGACACATTACTAATAAGTGATTTACGTTACACATGCACATAATATTCAGAGCAACTAGTCAGAATCCCACAGATATTAATTGAATGCTCTAATGAACTGGGATAAATCAGAGGAACTCAAAACTTTGAGAGACTTCAATTATTGATTCTTAATTAAATTCCAAAAACATTGTTTCTTTCAATCACATAACTGCACCCAACATACTGCTATAAAATTCACCATCTTTTCTTCTTCCAAAATATATGATAAAAGGCCTCGGCTCACCCAAGACATGATGCATATTCTAGTTTTCCCTCAGATTCCCCGAGATTGCCAGAGCAACGGAAATGAGTATTTAGCATACTGAGGCTCACTCATTCCATTTTTAATTGCACCAAAGTCATCTGTTTAAAAAATCTGTTTCAGAATTTTGTCTGGAATCAACCTTGGTTTCTGTTTTGAGAATTGCTTTTCCTATATAAAAATAAGTTTAGTTTTGTATATTCTGGAGTTTCTTTCTGTCCATTAGCTGTCTAGTTTTATGAACTTGTCCATTCAGGAATTTGCTTCCTTGATTAGTTGAGAGTGTTTTCATTTGGAAACCTGTCTATGAATGACTTACACCATGTTTTACAATTTCCTTATCCAGCTTGCCTTCTCCTCTCCTCCTCCTCCTCTTCCTCCTCCTCCTCCTC
>NC_034597.1:102923548-102951068 GCF_900095145.1 Mus pahari
TCCTCTTCCTCCTCCTCCTCCTCTTCTTCTTCTTCTTCTTCTTCTTCTTCTTCTTCTTCTTCTTCTTCTTCTTCTTCTTCTTCTTCTTCTTCTTCTTCAACAACAACAACAACAACAATTATCTATCTACATTTGAAGTCTGAAGATGGCTTAAGTAAGCCAGTAAATAATTGGAAAAAATAAGAGTTTGCTTTGGTTATGATGCCAAACTGGAATCAAGCCTCTAGATCTCACAAACCATGGGAATTACTACCTAAGATCTATATGCTTTTGTTCTCTGCTCTAAATAATGGGGTAAAACAATAAAATTCTTTTGAAGTTGTAAGTTGAGTCTAATGATTCTTATGTAAGTTTATTCTTATGAAGTCAGTTGATGTATAAGATCTTATGAGTTAGGAGAGTAGGAAAGGAAGATTCTGATTTCAGAAAGCCTGTAGTAAATAAAATGAATTATCTTTGTTATCAAGAGTATTTAGGTTATTTTACCCCATCAGTTTTATATTATATTATTTGTATAGCTAGATATATTTGAAGCTGTAATTTGGTTCATTCTGAATAGTGCTATGCATTGTACTGCTATATTCTTAGTCAGGATTTCTATTCCTACACAAACATCATGACCAAGAAGCAGTTGGGGAGGAAAGAGTTTATTCAGCTTACTCTTCCACATTGCTGTTCATCACCAAAGGAAGTCAGGACTGGAACTCAAGCAGGTCAGGAAGCAGGAGCTTATGCAGAGGCCCTAGAGGGATGTTCTTTACTGGCTTGCTTCCCCTGGCTTGCCCAGCCAGCTCTTTTATAGAACCAAAACTTCCAGCCCAGAGATGGCCCCACCCACAAGGGACCTTTGCCCCTTGATCACTAATTGAGAAAATGCCTTACAGCTGGATCTCATGGAGGCATTTCCCCAACTGAAGCTCCTTTCTCTGTGATAACTCCAGCTTGTGTGACACAAAACGAGCCAGTACAGCTATTAAACAAAAAGTAAGTGCTACTCACACAGTACTGAGAACAGTAAATCACTCTCAGTTCTGCCTGCTACTCACACAGTACTGAGTGTTAGCACCAGGACATTCCAAGGCCTGGCCCAACCATGTGACACTAGACCTGCATTGCCAGGACAATGACCCTCAATCCCACAACTCACCTAGCTCAGTCCCCACCCCCATTGGTGTAAATCACTCTCAGTTCTGCCTGCAAGAAAGATGTTGAGCTGTGTGCTTAAAAGCTGAAGCTCTTTGTGAGACAAACTAGCCACATCTTGTTCTCATGGAATGGTTTTGGACCAGCTTTTAACTTCTCTCTGCATTAGTGCTGAGACTTTCTCTGGGGTCACACTTGCAATCTTGTGTTATAACCCTTGAAGTCCATGCAATCTCTTATGCTGACCCATATACTGATAATGAGACTTAGACTGGACAGCAATTGCTAATCAAATCATCTGTGCAGATATTAGAGAATAGAGAATAAGTAATATAATTTGGACTTATATGAAAAAATATATTATCATAAAATATATAATAACTAAGGAGAACTGAGGAGTCTTTCACATTAAGGATTGCCTTCGAAAGATGCCAAATGTCAAATGGAAGCTTATCTATGTCTGCCCTTGGATGTTGTCTCATTATCTTCTGACATCACTCCTGTGAGGGGTCTTGCACACTCCTCTTGTGCTTTGCTGAGGGAGATCTATACTTTATGTTCTCTTTGTTATTGGATTTTATATTTTATTATAAGAATCTAGACTATGTTTTTTTAATCCACATAGAATTTGTGAAATTTCATAAGTCTTGAGCCTGATGCTTAGTGTGTACTAAAGCTGAAAGGTTTGCCTTTCCCATGATTCCCTCTGCCAGGTCTCATTTTGTCCTCCACTTATATAAGTGCGCACATTCTCTTAGACATCCCTGGCTCACTTTTCACCAGCTTGTTTCAAATATTCATCATTGCTCTACTTGGTTTTGCGTGTTTCCTTCACACATATCTACCAGGTAAATATTTTTTTATACAGTGGTGTCTCATCAAATATCAAAGCAATTCATCAGCTTCTTTATTCTAGTATTTTCCATGCTAGGCTTGTTTTACAACCAACAGTTTATAACTTTTGTATACAAATCTTTTTATTCTTTGAAAACTGTACACATTTATACACTGTATGATGATCATTTTTTTTCATTTTTATTTTATTCTTTATTGGATATTTTATTTTTTTACACTTCGAATATTGTCTCCCTTCCCGGTTTCCCCTCTGTAAACCCATCCCATCCCCCTCCCCTTCACCTTTATGAGGGTGCTCCCCTACCCAACCGCTCATTCCTACCTCACCCCTCTAGCATCCCCCTTTACTGGGAGGTGAAGCCTCCACAGGTCCAAGGGCCTCCCCTCCCATTGATGCCAGAATCAGATCTTGTTACGGATGGTTGTGAGCCACCATGTGGTTGCTGGGATTTGAACTCCAGACCTTCGGAAGAGCAGTCGGGTGCTCTTACCCACTGAGCCATCTCACCAGCCCCGTGTATTTGGTTGTTAGGTTTAGTCTTTTTTTTTAATTTTAATTTGTTTATTTCCACATGACTGCATTATCATTTTCAATGCCATTTAGGGAAGAATAGAACTATGACATAGTATTTAAAATTTGTATTTTATTTTCCTTAAACTTTTGGGGGCTGGGGAGACAGCTTAGTAGTGAATGGTATGTTTTTCTTTTGCAGAGCACACAAGTTCAGTTGTAAGCACCCACAGAGTGGCTCACATCCATCTTGAACTCCAGTTTCAGGGAATCTGTTGCTCTCTTTTGACCTATGTATATCCTGCCCAGACACATAATGCAAGCAAGACACTCATATATGTAAAATAAATAATACTAAATCTTTTTTTTAAAAAAAAGGTACTGGATTTTATTTTGTTACAATTTGTTCTGATTTTTTCTTTATATTTTGGCTCAATATGCTGTTTTCCTGATAATCTATGGTGGTTTTTATTTTAAATACAGTAGCTACAGGCTCAAAATTCTCAAAAGCAAAATGAAACCTCAACCAAATAACCAAGCTAGTGAGTTCCCCTTTGTATATAGACTTGGCAGTGTTTTAGAATATTGTCATAATTCTCAGAATCCACTTAGAACACCTAAAGTGTATTTTACACACACATATAAATGAAATGGCATTCTCAGATCAATGTATCAATGTATAGATATTGAAATGCCTAAATGTTTCTAACTCCAATTTTCAATATTTTAAGTTTATAATAATTCAAGGAGTTATATTAAATCTCAAATGACCAGAATGACTGATTAGTGCAAGAAACTGCAGAGTTCTATATCTAATTCCTGATATTTCTGTGCAACTAAAATCCGGCTAGTGATCTCTGGGAAGCAAGCTCAATTCTCAAGAGCTTCTATTCTTCATGATAAAATCGGATCTAACACTTTCAAGAATCTAATCTTTAGTAAATCCTTTAAGGATAATAATAACTGCCATCTGTTTCAACCTGCTGAAGTGCCTCACTCCTAAGTAGTCATTTTCGTTTCTGTTATTCCCACAGTAAATGCATGACAGCATGTGCTTCTGTGAGAGGTGAGGTTTTTAGAGATACTGAACACAAATGCTGCGTGCATATATCAGTTTCTAAAAGCCAGTACCACATCTGAGTGGAAAAAAACAGGTACTTGAAAGGCTGAAAAATACTGTGAATTTATGAGATTCAACTTTTAGTCAAATTAATAGATATCAAGCCTATAAGCCAAGAGAAAATGAATCTAATACACGAAACATATTAGAATGTATCCTTGCTTTGTTTTTAGAAAATCGCAATTAGCGTTTGAAAGATTATAGGAAACTCAGTGTTTGGTTGGCATTCTGCCCTGTCGAATATTTAACTGCTCACTTTCACTGACTTTAGGTGTGGATGGTTTCCTTAAGGCATTCACTCACTGTCGTTGAGTCGCTAACATACATGTTGTCTGAGGGCCCTGTGGATGTCCAGATTCTCTAGGAATCACATGGCTCGTCACCAAGGGAGACAGGTCTTCAGGTACTGGTTAAAAGGCCAGCGCACTTGTGTTTTCTGGTACCTACCATGCTCTGGAATTCCGAAGGAGCATAACGTTTATAATTTCGGACTTGAGCAAGAGTCAGTAAAGAACTGTTTAAGGCAAGGCAACGTGACGGTCTGTGCTAGGTCCGAAAGCTCTGAGATTATTGTTGGCTTGTCCTGCCCATTTAGAGACTGTGATGGCAGCCACATGGAAGGAGGCAAAGAATGAAGTGGCCTCTGTCAGCCTTGAAATGTTCACCACACCCAGCACAGTGGCAGGCTCCTATTAGAATTTTAGACACTGTATCTTTCTTGAATACCTAAGTGGAACTTTGGTTTTATCCTGTCTAGCCTCTCGCTTTCCAAACTACAAGTGGTTTAGTTCGTTTTAGGAATTTGCAGGTGAAATTGTCAGTGCTGTTGCACATTTGAGGTACTGTTCCAGGGAAATTGTTCCCTTATTACCCCCAGCTTAGTTCCACAGAAGCAATCACTGCTGGTAAAATGATCTCTTATTAAAACTTATAGTATGGCCCAAAATATTTTTGGTTTATCTTGTAAATACTTGTATGTATTTATGCTTGGTTCAACAGAATGCACAATGTTAAGCTTATTTGAAGGATCACCTTGCTGTCTCAATATGAGAAGGCTGCTATTTTGCAAGCTTTATGTTGCAGACTAAGTATCCCTTCATACACATTGAGCATCTCTAACTCACATACATAAAAAACTAAAACAGCTCCAAAAGCAGAAAATGTTTGAATACCAATAAGACAGATAGAAAGTTCACATTATCTTACAAGTGAGACTTCATTTCATGGATAAAATAAAATTTTAAATGTGTAAAATTACATCCAGACTATGTGTATGTGAAACACTCATAAATTTTTTGTTTAGTCTTAGCTATAACCCTAAGACATTTTATTATATATACGGAAATATTTTAAAAAACTGCAAGTATCTGAGGTCTTTAAAGCTTCTAGTTCCAAACTTTTCAGATAGAGGAAACCTAGCTTGAACTACTGTTTTCAAATGTTGTCACCTTCAGATAAATTTTTTGCCTATTAGGGAAAGCTATACTATAATATACCAGCTGATATAAACAAAGAGACTATATTAATATTGCTAATATAACACTGAGAGATTCAATTTACACTAAATTTTTGAGAAAACAATTGTTATATGGTAATTAAAGGCAAATGCCTTTAAATTAAACATAAAAACAAAGGTAACATAAAATTGTTTATAAAAATTAATTTGGATTTTGTGTTATTTTAATATTATAATAAAACCATATATGGGAAACTCCTCTTTTTTTAAAATAATACTTTATTATCATAATAAGTGGGTAGAAATAATATTTGTATGAATGGTTATAAACTGAAGTTTTTGATACCCTTTTTCTTAATAAAGGTTTTTAGCTAAATTGTTTACATATAGGCTATGTCATGAATGTTCCCATAGTCTGCATGATGAACAAAATTTGAAATATATATACTGAAACTGAACAGCTTCCAGTGTGTGTGTCAGATAATGGCAGAATCAATTTAGAGAAACTGTCAGTAAATAATTTCTTCACTGTGCAGATATCATACTGTATATTTACAAGTTAGGAATAGGAAATCAGATCTTTAGATACAGTCTCCTGTTCTACATACAGCTGAAATGGCACTGTGTGGCATTTGCTCACAACTTTTCTGTAACTGCACACAATGTTCATACCTTGGGGCCTCTGAAGCTCACTGTGCACAGGAAGATAACTGAATGATAGATGACCCATTACTTGCAGTGGGTCAGGAGAGCACTGTGAATTATGAGCTTAACTCCCCGAAGAGTTGTCTGAACACAGGGAGCAGAGAGATTCGGCTCAGAGAACATTTTATATGCATCATCACCTGCAGAAACCAGCACATTCCTGAGCATGCTCAGTTCAGTATCTTACTTTTTGAACCTCCTCAGTAGAGACTGTAGCATTCCAGTACAGCTTTCCTGAGGGAAGTGCTAGCTCATCTGCAGACTGACTTGGTGATGTGGGTCCTTACAGTTTTCTTTGGCAGGCTTTCTGAGAAGTTAAATGTATAAATAAAACAAAATATTCTGAGAAATGTTCACAGCTTCTTAAAAGTCAGCAACTCCCTCTTCCAAAGACAGGATTGCGACCACCTGCTGAGCAGGTGACATTTCCATCACCAGTTAATGAGATGGGGATTATCTTTGTCTTCCAAGATTTTAGTTTTGGCAGCTATTTTATATTTTTAAGGAATTTGAAATGTGGTTCATAGATTTTTGCATAGCAGAAGACATTATAGAGTATCCCAAAATTACTGTAAAAAATATAACAAGTCATTTTGTTTTACTGTACCTGCTTTCTCCATAAAATTCCTTGTACATATATCAAGAGCATTACATACCTTGGGGCAACTGAAAAATGACCAGTTCTGCTGCACTCAGCAATTTAATGCATTTTCTCCTTGAATCCCAGAAAGAAATTTTAATCTGCCCTGAAAAGGAAATAAATGTCTTCTTTCCATGCTGAACTCAGAGCAGAACACAGACTTTATATTGAGAAACAATCTGTGAGCCACAAAGTGGAAATTATACTTTACTGAATTAATAAGCCAAGCAGACATTAAAAATAGTTTGTTAGATATTTTAAAGGCAAAAACATTCTTCACAATAATATGTCACAAATGTAGAAAGACTGGATAAATGGAAATAGGCATTAAAAAATGAGGGGGTAAGAGTATATACAAAGAATAAGAACCTATGTCTTCCAGTAGTCAAGTTTCCCTTTAAGGTAAACAAACAAACAAACAAACAAAAAACCGGTAGTCAGGAGGCATATAAAAGTGTATCAAAATTTGTCTTCAAAGAGTGAAGACAAAGAAGACTACCATCTGCTAGTTCTTTCCACCAACAAAAGGTGGGTGTGTGTGTGAAGAAAATACAAAAAACAAAACAAAACAAAAGAAAACAAAACAAAAGCGACCTGTTCTCTCCTCAGTAAATATAAGCTCAAAATACCCATGGAGTCAATCTGAGTAGATGCCTGTAAGAAGGATGACTCTGAGCCACAGTGCTTACCTGCTATGTTAATGCTTAGGAACAAAGAATCAAACATCCCAGAGTTCTGAGATCAGTGTGGAAAATCCTAAGGTGTTTAATACTATTTCAAAGTTGCAGAAAGAAAATGGCTAAGTTTAATATGATATGAAAGACAAGTACTAAGCACTCTGGGGAACAATGTCAGAAATTTATTGTCTGATGCATACAATTATTTCAGTGTCACTTGTTTGGTTTCTCATTTAAAAAAACATAGAGTTATATTCCATATGCAATATATGTATACATACTAACAATTGACCAATTTTAGCTGGTTGGTATTGTAAGCTTATTAACCCAAACTATACAAGTGTTAAGATGGTCATGTAGAACATCTTGTTAAACATTTAAGTCTTGAATTTGACTTTAATAGTATGCACCAAATCTTTTTAATCCTCTTTGTTGTAATCTAATTGTATTCTTTCCTTAGGAGACAAGCAGGGAAATAAATAACAGATTGTTCATATTTACTATACACACAAGAGCATGGGATAGTGTACCACCATGTTGATCCATATTGATGAAATGTTACACCTCAGCGTTTAGTCAGCGGAACCACAGAATGAGAGAAAATTAAACCACAGCCTGTGCGCTGTGAGAAGATTAAAAGAAGCCTCTTGTAATCTCTCTCCTGTTGGAAGTAGATTAAAAAATTAAAAGGTCCTCTTTTCCTCCCCTCAGGAGTTTCCAGAAGTGTAACCCAGAGTGATCTTTAGAATTTGATGCAACTTGCTGACAGAATAAATCTGTTATCCACACAGAGTCGTATATGTCTCAGAAGTTCATTCATAGAAAAGCAGTTTTCTCAAAACTTTGATTCTTTGTTATGTCCTTAGTAATGACAGCATTACTTCTCCAGATATGAGGATCCCCTATAGATGCTTGTCTCTATTGATACAATTTTGTAGTAATGGATATAAACGAGTACACATTAAAAGGGTTATGTCCCACACTTGCACTGACACAGGCTGTATTGGGAAGTTCCCCTTCCTCACCTTCTGTGCCTGGTCTAGGAAAGTGAAGGCAGAGCCTCAGAAACAGGTTCTTAACTACTTTACCCTTAAAAATAATACTTGTGGTTTTGTATAGTAATGAAATATTTATATTAAATAATTCTACAATAGAGTGATTTCATATCATTTTTAAGAGGAAAAAAAAGAGCTCAATAACTTATTTCCCTAGAACAATTTTTACAAATGCTTACATTTTCTATGTGGGTCAGTGTGACAAATGAACCTAGTAATTCATCCATCATGTTTAGTTCCTCCTGTACTAATCGTCAATGGAATTTAAAAAGTGAGCATGACTTTCAAAATAATAGTCACAAAGAAGAATAACACATGTTGGTTTATTTTGAAGTGTAAAATAGTTCTCATTATTTCAAGACGTAGGAAGTTGAAATCACATGTCTACCCCATGCACATACTGTCCACAAAAATCTGTGAAGGGTTTGAAACTCACAAACCATTAGCATCATGTTCTCTTTCGTGACTCATGTGTCCTCTTATCTTAGCTTCCTGCTCCATCATCATTTAACACTGCCCCATCTTCATTTCCTTTTTTAGTTTTTAGACTTTACCTACTTTTTGACTAGCCTACATGTTTACATTTATAGATTAAAGTGTAGGATTCATAACCAATCTAAAACTATGTAATCCAAAGTCTGTCTGTCAGTCTCTTTCTCTCTCTCCCTCTCTCCCTCCCACCCTCCCTTCCTCCTCCACCCTGCCACACACACACACACACACACACACACGCACACACACACACACACACACACACACACACACACACACACACTGAAACCAAGAAGGCTCTAGACAGAAAGGAATCAGAAACCTAAGACAATATGTCCATGGAATACAGCTGAGCTGACCTGCAAAAAATACCAGATCGGGTTCCACTCTCCCCCCTTGCATCCCCCAGTCCACTTTCCCTCTCAGGTCCCTCCCTATTGCCATTGCTTTCTTCTCTCTCCCAAGTGGGACTGAGGCATCCTCACTTGAGCACTTCAGCTTGTTGACCTTTTTGAGTTCTGTGGACTGTATTTTGTGTATTTAGTACTTTTTTTTTCTAATATCCACTTATTAGTGAGTACATACCATGCATATCCTTTTGGGTCTGAGTTACCTCACTCAGGATGATATTTTCTAGTTCTAACCATTTGCCTGCAAAACTTAGGATGTTCTCGTTCTTAATAGCTGGGTAGTATTCTGTTGTGTAAATGAATCACATTTTCTGTATGCATTCTTCTGTCACGGGACATCTAGGTTGTTTCCAGCTTCTGGCTGTCACAAATAAGGCCGCTANGAACATAGTGGAACATGTGCCCCTGTGGCATGGTGGGGCATATTTTGGGTATATTCCCAATAGCTTGGTCTTCACGTAGATCTATTTCCAATTTTCTGAGGATCCTCCAGATTGATTTCCAGAGTGATAGTACCATTTGGCAATCCAACCAACAATAGAGGAGTGTTCCTTTTTCTCCACATCCTCTCCAACATGTGTTGTCACCTGATGTTTTGATCTTAGCCATTATGATTCGTGTAAGGTAGAATCTTTGATCACTAAGGACTTTGAACATTTCTTTAGGTGCTTCTCAGCCATTCAAGATTCTTCAGTTGTGAATTCTCAGTTTAGTTCTATACCCCATTTTTTTTTGATTGGGTTGTTTGGTTATTTGGTGATTAATTTATTGAATTCTTTATATATTTTAGATATTAGCTCTCTATCAGATGTGGGGTTAGTAAAGATTTTTTTCCCAATCTGTAGGTTGCTGATTTGTCTTATCGACTATGTCCTTTGCCTTACAGAAGCTTTCCAGTTTCATGAGGTCACATTTATCAATTTTTGATCTTAGAGCATGAGCCATTGGAGCTCTTTTTAGGAAATTTCACCCTGTGCCAATGAGTTCAAGGCTCTTTCCAACTTTCTCTTTATTAGATTCAGTGTATCTGGTGTTATGTTGAGATTATTGATCTATTTGGATTTCAGCTTTTTAAACAAGGTGACAAATATGGGTCTGTTTTTGTACTTCTACATACAGACAGCCAGGTAGACCACCACCATTTATTGAAGATGTTTTCTTTTATCCATTTTATGATTGTATATTTTTGTCGTCTTTGTCAAAGACCAAGTAACCATAAGTTTTTGGCCTGGCATTGGGTTAGGAAAAAGGACTGAAGCCCCGAAGGCTAGCAGAAAGAATGGAAACAGGCAACCTCAGGAAATAGGAGGTTGAGGGGGATGCATTAGAGTGCTAAGAGGTAAGAGTCTCTCAGGAATCAAAGGGAGGAACCTTAGATAAAATGCTTGAGAGTAGGGAGAGGGAACTTATAGAGCTCACCTCCAGCAGGAAGATAGGGTATCAAATGAGGAATGGGATTGCCATCCCACAGTCACATCTCTGACCCATAGTTGTTCCTGTCTGAAAGAATTACAGGGATGGAAATGGAGAGGAACCTGAGGAAAAGATGGTCCAGCAACAGGCTCAAAGTAGGATATAACTCAAGGGGAGGTCCCAAGGCCTGACACTATTACTGAGGCTATGGAAAGCTCACAAAAAGGCACCTATCATGACTGCCCTCCAAAAGACCCAACAAGCAGCTGAAAAAGTCAGATGTATACATTTGCACTCAACTAACAGACAGAAGCAGCTAACCTCTGTTGTTGAATTAGGGAAGGCAGAAAGAAGTAGAGAAGGGTGATACTGTAGGAGGACCAGAAGTCTCAATTAATCTGGACCCCCAAGAACTCTCAAACACTGGACTACTAAACAGACAGCATACACCAGCTGATATGAGGACCCCCAACACACATACAGTAGAGGACTTCCAGGTCTGTGTTCATTCAGAGATGATGCACCTAACCCTCAATATACTAGAGGCCTCAAGGAGTTCAGAGTCCAGGTTTGGTGGGGGTTGGGGCCATCTACATGGAGACAGGGGTGGTTGGGAGGACTTTTGGGATGAGGAAAAGTCAGAGGGTAAATGGGGGTGGGGGGGAATGGAATATGGTGTGTAAATTAATTTTAAAAGGGTGTTTTCTATTCTAATATTTTCATAAGAAGAAATACCTAGTCCAGTCCAACCTGCTAAAGAATGTACTCTGCCTAAGCACATGTATATTATGAGAAAAACATATTCAAGACTTCTAAAGAGAAATGGACAATAAAATAAGTATCTTGTCTTCTGACACAGTTATAACAGTGACATCAAAAAAATCATCAAAGAGGATCAGGGTTAAACTAAACCATTTCTCTGAAATATGAGGGTTAGTTTTTCCTTCACAAACTCAAAGTTATTTTATCTGGGACACTGTGTACTTCTACGATAAGCAATTAACAGTCACCAGGGCTGAGAAATTGTGTGTTTTTAAAAAGTAAATATGTATTGATTTCTGTCTGGCTTTAACACATTTTGAAATTCTGTCTAGCGCAAGAGTTATTCACCCTTATTTTGTCTTACACTAGGTTCTAGTTCCTCTCCTAAGAAGATTCAAAACCAATAGAATTCATGATCTTGAGCAAATGTTTGGAAAACATTTTCATTTATGCTATTTCCAGAAAGTATAACTCATAAGTTGTCAAATATTATGGGCAAGAAAGGCTGTGTTAATGGATATTTTGTATCAAGGTATTACAATGAAGATTGCAACACTCTTCACAAACACACATGCTCAGAAATTTAGGAGAGGCATATTCTTTATTAATTTGTAACTGTCTTAGATTACAGACTGGGAGAACAATCAAGTCTTCTGACTTTTGCTGGTCTGCTCATTTGTTAATTAGGTTTGTTTTATCACATAGCCCATTTTTATAATATTGTAGCAGATATTATTTTAAAGGTTATATATTGTACTTTGAAAAAATGAATTTATTCATATTGCTTAATCAAGTATTCATAATTAAATGTCTTATAGATCATTTCCTTCTGATATTTAATATGATAAAGGTGGACCATAAAACATCAGTTAGGCAATATCTATACATTTCATTTCAGCAAAAATAATGTTAGCAGGTTTTATGGTCTAATAATGAATGTATGATAGGATTTCTATTTACTTTCACATCTCATTATGACTAGGACAACATGCATACTTTAAAGGGAAATCCTTGTTGACACTACTTATGTATTTAAAACCGTGTTTTCATTGCCTCATAATTATCGTCATGATAAAAATATCTTAAAATAATCTATAAATATTTTGAGAATTTCATAACATGAATTCTTATCATTTTCACACTCGAGTCACTCCCAAGTTCACTCTCATTTTCTTCCCCACCCTGTTTCCTCTTTGTTTTTGTTAAACCCATGCAGTCCTGTTTGTGTTACCCAGCCATGACTAGGAGGTTAAGAGGAAGGACTTACCCAGGAGTGTCCTAGAGCTACCAGGGTTCACTCTGTTAAAGCAAACTTACTCTCCCTCTCTCAACAGCAAAACATGCCACTAACTTCCCATCTAGTGGTGGGATTTCATTTACACCTTCCTCTGTCCCCCTGTCCCTGATGGGATTCTGTCTGGCTTGAGGTTGGGTGGATGTTATGCATGCTTTTATAAGCACTATAAATTCATCTGTACAGTGCCCTCTTGTGTTCCCAAAACACTGTTTCCTTGAATTCATTTTTAGGTTCATAGAATCTTCCCAACTGTCTTCATCCAAGGTCCATGAGCTTGGAATGAGGGGTTCGATGTGTTCACCATATTTAGGGCGGAGCATTCCACAATTCTTATTCTCTACAGGTTGATTGGTTATGTTGGTCACTGTCTACTAAAAGATGAAGCTTCTCTAGTGAGCGCTGATGCATATATACAACGCTGATGCATATATACAATGCTGATGCATATATACAACGCTGATGCATATACACAACAATAAGTTATTGAGAGACATTTTAATACTGAATCTATGTAGCAGAATAATTGTAGCAGGTTCTCCTCTGTGACCTATGATCATAGGATCTTGTTATCATCAATGGTAAAAGGTTCCATCTCACAAATAAGGTCTGAAATTCAATCATAAAAGTGGCTGATAGTATCAGTACTACTCTTGGACTAGCGGGTGTATCTTTTCAGGCTAGCCATTATTGTAGTTTTAAAGATTCAAAACCTGCATGAGATTACTGATTTCTTTTCTCATTTGGGAGCATGCATAGCACGTTTCAGAACTATGAAATCTAGCTAGAAATGTAGGTTGCAGTTGAGTGAAAGCAATATTTTTTCTTGTTTTACAATTTAATAATATGATATCCTCACCAATATGGTCTAATATAAAGTTGGAACATCATTGGCCAACAACTCAGAAAGACATAATCCATTCCTATAACTGGGGTTTTAGGTTGACAGCATATACGTCATCTTAACCATTGTTCTACTAAAAATATGTATGTAGTTGAAAGTTGAAGTGAAAAAAAAATGAGATTGCTGTGATTTCAGCATTTAGAAATCATGTAAGGGATTGATACAGGTTCAAAGCCAGCCTGAACAACTTAGGAAGACTTTGTTTCAAGGATTAAAAAAAAATGAAAAAAACATTAAAGTAATAAAAACCTTCAGTTAAAGAACAGTCTTCATATATAATAAGTTAAGCTGTTTCCTAAGAGCAAAATAAAGTTTTATTGAACTCATAAGTTTTTAAAATACATCTGTAAAATATCAATAAATATTATGTGAAGGCAAATTAAACAGGTTTGTCCCTTAAAACAGATATTGTATCTTTTCTCCATTTTAATAATGTTGTTTATCGCTACAAATTGTCTTCTAGGCTTTGTTTTGGCTCTGGTCCACATTTGATGTTACATTTTCATTTCTATTGTTTTTAAGTTTTTTTAGATTTATATTTCTTTATTAATACTTATTAGAACTGCAGTTTGATTTTAAATATTGAAGTGTGTCCTCTTAATATTTTTGGAATTAATTTACATTTAACTTGATTTAATTGAAAGTATACTATATATTATTTATGATGTCAATGAAATTGTTTTTCTGTTAGTGATACAAATTCTGCTAGTGTTGAGGAGAATATTTATTGAATGGCTGTACAGTTGGGGATATTGGCAATATTATTTTATGTTTTGTATGCAAATAAATAATTTTATATCAACTAAAGAGAGAAGAAATGGTAATGTCTCCTGTTAGAATGATTGTTTAGTCTGTTCTTGGTTCTACTCATTAGTCTTATTCCATTCATTGCATGTTTGAATATTTGGTGACTATATATTTAGAACCTTTATGTCTCCATCCTCTATTCTTAAGAATCTCCATTCCTCAGCTTGCCTCAGGTTTTGATGGACGCTTATCAGTAGAGTTCCTCCACCCCAATTATGATGGGGATGTCATGAATAATTCACCACTGCCATCAGTACTAATGCTAAATTGTTCACACCAATCTTTAAGTATTTTGCCTTTTAGCTAATACAGAATTGATTACTTTTAAAATAACATTTGCCACTCTCTGCCTTTTAGAGCTCTCAGCCCATTAATTTTCAAGGGATTGTGATTCAGCTGTGTTAAGTCATAATCCCATTTGGGATTTGTTTCCCCTGCACTTTCTTTATTTGTGTATTATGAATATAACTTTTTGATATGGCTTCTCTAGGTTAAAGAATGTTTTCAATTATTGTAGTCTGCCATTAAGATATTACTTCATAGCACTATTTCTAATTGCCTTTAAAATCCTTGCTACAGATTGTTATGTAATTTTTTTTACATACTAAACATCTTGTAATACATGACTTTCCATTTTTCTATAAGAGGTGCATAATATGTTAAAGAACAGGACAACTAAGAAAATGTTTTGGGGCTTCCTGTAGATTTAAGTGTGCTCATGATTTGCTCTCTTCTGTGGTTTGTTTTCTATCTCAACTTACTGTCCTTCCTCATGAGGAACCTTCCCTGAGTCTTTCTCTGAACTTTTACGATGAAAAAATTTATATTTTTCAAACTGAATATTTAAGTAAATTTGCACTAGCATACAATTCTCTAATTTCATTTTCTTCTAGCTTGCTTGTAAGAACCAATTCATCAGTAGTTACTAGTTTGGGTTGATTTGGACTGAACTTCTTGAGTCTGTGATAGTAGAGTTTTCAATAGTATATCTGCAAAATATTCTGCTTTCCTACCTCTCTTTAAAACTATAGTGCCACATTTATTTTACAGTGTCTCAAAGACTCTTTGTAGGTGTCTTCACATAGCTTAATCATTTCTTCTGCATTTTTAAATATTATTCAAAAAACTCTGTTTAATTATCGTTTTAAGATATATTATTTTCTTAGGTAGCAAGTCATGATTGCATTGGATATTCAATATCTTGACTAATTATTTCAATTTTCCTTTATATATGTGAACATATTTGTAATGCCAACTTTAAGATCTACCACAATTCCTGTCATTCTGGTGTGTGTGTGTGTGTGTGTGTGTGTGTGTGTGTGTGTGTGTGTGTGAGAGAGAGAGAGAGAGAGAGAGATGTGTTTTCCTCTATTTTGCTCCACCTTATATCATGAGACCTAGTCTTGCTGTATTTGATGCTAACTGATTGTCTGAGCTAAACAGTCTGTGAATTCCTAAAATGTTTCCGTCAGCTCAAGACTACATATACATTCTTCATTCTTCCACACATGGCTTTCTATAGCAGTACCGCGGAGCCAACCTTGGTCCTTTTAGTTACACAGCAAGCACTTGGAGGCCCCTGTCTAGACCATTTCTCTCTTTTCAAATCCTATTAAAAGATATCTCTCCATATTTAGAGTCATATGCCCCACCTACTGGGTGTGCTGCCTTTCAAAGCTGGATGTCCAGGTGCACCTCCTTTTAGGTGACAAAAACGATCAGAGTAAATGAGTGACCTACATGGACGCTGTATGAACCATTTTGTAGGCTTGTTTGCAAACATCCCCACGTTGATCCTGACTGGCTTCTAAGCTACTTCCACTCACAGTGGCAGTGTCTGAAATCTCTGAAAACCATTCAAAAGAACTCTTCTTCTTTATGGTCTAACTGCAGGGTGTCTCAGTCTATACACCATTGATATCTGTTCATGACTGCATGTGTTTCTGTGTTCTTTTCATATGTGGCATAGCACTCAGCAACAGAGGGAAAGGCACACCCACTCAGTGTTCTATAATTAGAGGTCCCTTCCTCCTTCTCCCTCTGGCTTTTCTCCACAAGTTCAGCCACCTCCACCCTCATCTAGTCTTCTGTCTTTAAACCATTACACCATGACGCTTGTTTTGGTAATCCCATTCCAAAATCAGATTTTAGAAGTTCCTTTCAGGTAGAAAGCCAAGAAAATCAAGAGCCTACCACTTCATTTGTGTTTTCTTACCCTTCACACAGTTGTATTGTCTACCTTCCAAATTTAAATATTTTCCAAACTGAAAACCATTATCTAATAGATATCCTCAATTTTCTAATTATTTTTGTCAGGAGGACAAATCTGTCTAAATCCTAACCAGAAAATTATTATTTTTTTGTAAACAGAGTACTTGATATATACAGAGAGCTATAATAAAAATAGACTGAACAAGAAAACTAGTAAACAAAAATATGATGGTCTAAACATATTTATGCTTAGTTGCCACACTGTGAAACATACTTTACTACTCTACTTGAGATTTTGTCCATTTCTATTATTGCCTTTTTTATTTTAATGTATATTTTATTGTTTTATATAATATTATTTATCAACATTGCAATATAATATATATTTTATATATTTATGTTTATATTTTTTACTTAACTTTTCTTTTTATGGTACTGGAAATTGAACCAATGTTTTTGCCCCCTTGAGTATTGTAAATAATTGCTCAACCGCTGAGCTCTATTACCAGGTTTCTTTTACTCCTTATTTGCATTGTTGTACTAAGTAACCAGGGTTAGACTCATCTCACTGTGTTACCTAGACTAACTCTGAACATCCAATTCTCCTGTCTCTGCCTTGTTAGTATTCAAGACTTGGGCCTGCGCCACAAAAGCTACATTTTTGTTTGTTTGTTTGTTTGTTTTTGAATTGTCTACTCTCTTCTTTCTCTTAGATTAAAGTTAGTTAAACATGTACATTATTATTTTCTGATACATTAACTAGTCAATCATTTGCAAACTGTATTAAATAAAATCACGTTATCAAGTAAAGAAAAAAAATCAACACAAGTGTTTAATTTTATTGGACCTAGTTGGGAAGAGTTATTTGAATTGTGCCTCCATATCCATCTTCCAGAACATACGGTGTCTCTAATATCCACTGGTTGATACATTGATCCCACACTGATTTTAATAGGAGATGGGACATTGTGTTAGGCAGGGCTTGAGGACAGGTAAAAGAAGAATGAATGTTTCCATATTTTAGAATTTATATTTAGTAACTACTATTTGCCAAGCATTTTCTATATGGCAGGCATGATAATTTTAGTTTTATTCATAACTCATGAACAAATCTAAGAAACTAGAAACTCTGTATCGTGCAGATAAAAGTGGAAAACCTTCCTCTATAACAAAATATTTTGTTCAGATAAACAACTAGCCTGGAATATATAGATCACAATTTTCCCAGTGCTAAGGAGCCTGAGTCAGGAAGATGGTGAGCCAACTAGGTAAACATATTATTAAGTTTTATCTTTATCAAATCTCCTGTGGTTGCTAAAACTTTAATTTCAGGTGAACAACCTATGGTTTAGCTATTGACTCTACAATTTTCATTGAATTACTTTTTGTATTTTGTTTAATTTTGAAGCCCTCAGTTATCCCATCTCTATATGGAAATAATGGAATTTATGACAACATAATGCATAAATCTTTTAGTACTCATTAAGTACCCACAAAGCATAATATTAGCCAAACAGTATTTGCATCTTGGTTTTAAGAGCTATTATTCTTAGTATGTAAAAACTCACTGAACTATAAAACTCACAGGATGACATTTAAAATAAATGGCTTAGTAAGTAGAAAATAGTTCTATACTAGACATAAAACTAAGCATTAAATGTATACTAGCCGAGGCATAGGAATAAAATTAAGAATTATCTAGCACTTATTCCGTAACTGTACCACTGTTCAATCCTCAAAAAACATTAAGGACTATGTTTATGATACAACTTTAACAAGGCTTTCATAAACTTGATTAACTTACAGAGACCAGTCTACACTAAATGAATCAAATTAATTATTAAAATAATATATGTAATTAAAATAATATATGTAATAAAATAATATATATAATAAATAATATATGTAATAAAGTTATCTGTTGAGATAAGTATTATTGATAAAATCACCTCTTGGATTTCAGTTTTCTGAAAGTAATTATTTGGTTCATTTTCTTTCAGTTGCCAGTATTAAACACACACCCATAGAAGTAATTTATTATTTTCCTGGCATCTGTGTGATCAAACATTAGCTTCTGTTTCACTCTTGATAATGGAAGCTACATATTCTCTCTGACTTTTAGTTAATATTCCTGCAAGTAAATCCAATTTTGTTGTTTGTTTTAATTTGTTTCACTCTTTGATTTCTATTTCTCTTCTGGTTTTCATTCCTCATCGGCATGTTTTCCCCTCACAGGTTCCTTTTGCTTTCCTAGGCTGGGTGTCCTACTGGGTCCTAGTGACTTTAACACTTTCCATCTTCATGTAACATTTCATCTCAGCACTAGTGTGTGTGAATCTTACATTTTTATTGTAACTGTGGAGTCGTCTACTATTTTACCTTGGAAGATTTCCTTAGTGAGTTTTTGTTTTCACTTGAGACTTCTTTTTTAATGTATAGTTCATAAAAGTGTGTTGTGCACTGTGTTGTTTCCATATTTTTGAGGACTCTCCTGATATATTTATTTCATCTATTAGATTCTAGCTTGATTTTAATGCGGTTGAAGAAAAGCATATTATGAATTCAATTATTTTAGATGTGTGTCTTGTTTATATCGTAGGACCTCATGTATCCTGATATATATACCACAGGCACCTAAAAAACTGTGCTGCAGTTATTGGATGTTGTTCATTCATGCTGCTGCTAAGTTGGTATGGGCACACTAAAAACTCCAACTATAGCTACAGATTTATCTAAAGTTTTTAGTTGTTTCAGTTTTTTTTAATATCTCATTTTTAAATTTTGTATGTGAACATGAGCGCTGTGCTCACAGAGGCGAGAAGCATCAAGTTTCACTGAAGCTGGAGTTAAAGTGGCTACAAGATAACCAATGTAGACCTGGGACAAAACTTAGGACCTCTGCAGCTCTGTTCTCCTAACTGTAGTTCCATGTCTTTATCCCAGTTCTTTCTGCTTGTGCTTACCATATTTGTATCTCTGTTGCTGAAGGTTTATTATGAAGTCTCCATATGTGAAAAACACAGTCCAGCAGGTGACATCAAATTAGTCAACAGCAACATGGAGATAGCATAAGATAAATGTCCAGCCATGAATGCAAACGGACTCTCTCGAAATTCCTGTATCTCTTTGGATTCATGTGGTATTTTCACCTACAAAAATGATATCTGGCTCAGTTATTCAAACAACCAGAATCAGTAGCTGTGGAACGCAAACCTTAGAGGGAGTTCAGTGCAAAATTTATACATTTATATTTTCTAAAAGAAAAAAAAGTCACTTAAGATTAAATTTTTAATTCAACATTTTTAATTGTGTGCTTTGCATTTTAATAATTTCCACATCTGTAAGAGGGGATGCTAAATGTAAAGTGTACATATTTTAAAGGGAAGTTTAGTTTTGGAAGGTATATTAGATTAAGCTGAGGAAAAAAAAAAGTGAGGAGATTTAGTGTCATTTTTCAGCCCCGATGCCAGAACCAGACTTAACCCAGGGACAACTCCTGAAATTATTCCTTATGTACTGCTAGCTTAGAATCTCTGTTCGGCTTTCAGCTCGATCCCAGTCAGCATGTGTGTGTCATGTATCAATAGGAAATATGAGACAAGACAGGCTTATTTTATATTTCTGGTCATCTCCAAGGCTCAAGGTGGGGCAATTTATGCTGCATATTTATATAGTGCTTAAGGAAAAAATATACCAGAATGTTTAAAATTGCACACACACATTTGCACATAAAAACAAAAACACATCAAAGTCACTTTTGGGAACCTCTTGTTTGGGGGCTAGTTTGGATCAAAATTAATGCTAATCATAAGGATAGTTACTCAATAAAATCCTGGTTGCTGGAAAGAGTTTATCAATTCCTAAAATATAAATTAGGCTACGTATAAGATGGCAAACAGAAACCATAAGAAACCTTGTTGGTTTTGTGTTTGTTTATATAATTAATTTTTAATAACTAATTAATTAATTATTAGCACTGAGTTCAAAGCCCTGTAGCTGAGCTTTCACTGGGTTTTTTCATTTCCTCTAATGCAGTTTGAATTATTCTCTTCTAAATAATTGTGCATTTTATCATCCCCAACTTGAAGTCCTATCATACTTAAATAGCATTTTCTCTTCCATGTTATGGATGTGTGATAAATGATATTTCATAGAATGCCTATTTTAGATAAAATTGGAATACATTATTTGATAAACTAAAGGACCCAAGGAGCTGAAGAAGCTTGCAGCCCCATAGGAGGAACAACAATTTGAACTAGCCAGTACCCCAGAGCTCCCAGGGACTAAACTACCAACTAAGGAGTACACATGAAGGGACCCATGTTGCATGTGTAGCAGAGGATGGCCTTGTTAGGCATCAATGAGAGGAGAGGCCCTTGGTCCCAAGAAAGCTCAATGTGCCAGTGTAGGGGAATGACAGGATAGGGAAGCAGCAGCAGGTGTGTTGGTAAGCAGGGGGTAGAGGGGATGGGATAGGGGTTTTCAGAGGGGAAACCAGGAAAGGGGATAGCATTTGAAATGTAAATAAAGAAAATATCTAATAAAAAATATTAACCTGTACAAAAACCTGACAGAGATAGCCAATATTGATGGCTTCCTTTGTGGTTCATCCTGCTTTTAGATGTGAAGTAATAGTTTCCATGAATTTGAAACAAAGATTCCTTTTGCTAGTACCTTTAAAACTGGACTCCCCAAACGTTCACAAGTCCAGTTGTCATTTGCTTGGATTCCAGGTACTGGAACACACAGTCATTTTGAGAACTTTGTGAGAATGTACATAATTTTGCGTAGCTATGGGAACTCTCTGTGCATAGCTTGCCACTGTTCAGTGCTGGCTCTGAGCATCCCAGTGACTTGAAAATAAGCAAATTAAATTGATTTAAATTCGAGTGCAGGAAGTTGTTGAATTCACAGAGGACCTATGTGAAGAAAGTTGAGTGTCAGATATGGGGCACCATCTCTAATGCTAACATGTACAAAGTGTCGTTTTAGGAGAAAGGTAAAATGAAAGATTTGTGAGGTTTTAAGTGAAGGAGAACTTTCTGGTTGCTAACGTCTGCTTATACCACTTTCAGCTTGGAGAGTAAGCTGTATGCTTTTCTTCAGACATCGGCGACAGCACAGAAATACTACATACTGAACTATAGTTGAAACATGAGATGACTTCCCATGCATTTTACTGATCTTATCAATTTTTATTTTCAAATTATTTCTGTTATGCTGAATGGGAATTATTACTTTTTAGAAAAGCAAACATCAGTTTTATTGATTCAGTCAATAAAAGGAATTAAAATGTAAAGGCATATACAACACACAATATCGTTCACTTTTCAAGAGCAGAATCCAGTGTGTTTTTAATGTCTTCACTGATATGAAGTCATCATCAGTGTCTAGTTAATTTGGAACATGTCTTGTCTCAGGAAAAACAAATCACACACCCACTGGTGGTTCCTCGTCTGTACGTTTTGTCCCAAACCTCAGAATCTACTAATCTTTTAGTTCCTAGTTATTTCTTCTCTAACAATTACTCCACAATTTCCCATACCCTTCTGAAAGGAGTTTGCACAATATCTTATTGTCTTGAACTAAGTAGTCCCAATTGCTCAGCAACCTAGCAAGTGAATGGAGCCTTTGAATGATTCCCCTGAATGAACAAAGGCAGTAGGTAGTCTTAATCCAGATCCATATCTCCAGTTTAGAGAAAAGGCTACTTTCCCTTGACCCTCTAAAACACAAATGTTAATATCTCATCTTACATAAATCACTGTTACAGAAAGCACTTTTCAACAGGAATGTTAAAGTCAGTATAACTAGCAGGTACGGATTCTACCAATTACTTTTCAAACGTAGACGAGATTTTTAAAAGATGTCAACCTGACAGATGTTGATGTAGAAGGAGAAACTACTGCTGGCAACTTCATAATGAGAACTTCGGGTGATGGCTTGGCTTTGTATCATAAACAGGTTCATATATGAATGGAACACACCATGATTAACACTTTGAAAATCGTGCATATGTGCTCTACTGAGAGGCATGGTCTCCCTGGGAGTTGGGGAAAAAACTGCTTAGGACTCATTAAATCAATGGCACTACAATAAATCATAAGCCTGTTAAAAGGAAGTAGATCAATATAGACAGACCAGGTCCAGCTGTTTCAATATCATATAGCATATGGAGCTTAGTAATTGGGCTGAAATGATAGCTGTTAAATCATTTACACGCATGTGAAGCATTAGACAGGACAAAATAGTTTCTATGTTGTTACTAGGGTGAGTAATATGCTTTAAACTACAGGTGAATACCTCCCAAATTAACATCTACTTGTTGGTTTCCATGGAGTTCCTTCAATGTAGAACCTCAAGCATATTTATTATGGGTCACTTAATGGTATCATTTATTCTATAATTTATTCAGCTTTACACTAAAACTTTCATCATGTTTTTATGTTATCATTTTATATTCTGCTTGCTTGTTATTTTAAAAGTGAAAGGATTTCTACTTTAAGACAAAGTTTACTTAAAAGCCCAACATTGTTGCCCTGTGAATATCTGTGGTAAGGACAAGATGGGGGAGGACAGTGCAAAATGATTTAGTTTTAAAATCCTTATAATAAAAAATATGAGTTAGCTACTAGAAATACTTCTCTACTGCCAGTGGGGATGTGAGATATGCATTATTAGCTAAGCAAAAGAACAGTAATGGTCTTACTGTACAGTTAGGTATCATGTAAAGCAGAGTCGACTTACTCCACTGTGAACAGACATTTTCTCTGAGTATGGATTCCCAAAGACAACCGTTCACTGGATGAATTCCTTGCCCTAATGCCAACTTTATTTTATGTGAGACCTATAAGCTTTAATCTACACTTACATGTTAGCGGTGTGGGATAATATGGGTCAAGTCATCTGCAAGAGTTGGACCCATGCTCCTTTGAGAAGGAAGAAGAGACACCAGACTGTTTATCCACACTACCATGGTTCCGTGGTTGCAGTGTCAGCTGCCTACATGTAACATGAACTTAGGAAGCACCAGGACACTATTCCTTGGTCTTGCCATTGTTTCCCCAGTTCATAGGGAGCATCAATTCTTTGTCTCTAGTCTCTAGGCTAAGCCATTCTCTGCTTTCTGGTTTCTTAGTTTTTCTTTCACCTGCTTAACCAGTTCCCTTGGCTGAATTCTCTTCATTTTAAACACTTAGGATAGTTTCTGTTGTTGTAGATGGATCCTGACTTGTACAATCTCAAGCATCAACTTGATGTTTCCAGAGGGATGCAGTAAAGCAGATGAGGCATGTCTGTTTCCCCCACATTAGATATCAAATGTGACAGTGTAGATACTCAAATGCAGCCTATTGAAAATTAACGATGAATCCACTGCTTGCAGAAAGAAATTGAATGAAAAATTACCAGGGAAATTGGATGGAATCATAATGATTACAGGACCCACGACAGAGCAGGAAATGAAGCCCAGCTCCTGAGAATATTTTCTGAAACTGGAAGCCCTATATTTGTACTCTGGTGAGCACGCAGCACAAATCAGCTGTCAAACTAGAGCAAAGAAAGAGGAGGAACAGAGAGAGAAGAGGAGTGCCTGCCTCTTTTCTGAGAGATGGAATCTGTATTTCAGTGTGGTTTCAAATTTGTGGCAATCTTCCTGTTTCAGTCTCCCAAGTTCTAAGATTACGTAAGGGTCACCACACCCTCTACAGAAGGGTGCATTAAGGGCAGTTTTGAGGATTTGACTCAGATGATAAAGATGCTTTGGAACTTTCTGTTCACTGCTTAGTCCCGGAGAATAGAATCTTCACGTCTTCCTGCTTCAGTATTGAAGCTCCCCACTTAGCTTTCCACTTTGCCACCCTAGTTGATGCAGTGTATCCTTATTTCTCAAGCCCATTTCTTTGCCCCATATAGATTACACCAACATCTTAATAAACTTACCATCTTTCTAAATTGTATATACATTTTCTCTTTCCTCTACACCCTGGTCTAACTATAGCCATATCAGTCCTCTTAGTTAAATCTTCAAAAATGTTTTCTTTAAATATTACCTTCTTCTTATCTTTTATTCCTTCTAACCCAAACTAACCAGGCTACCTATGCAATCATTACACTAAGCCATTCTCAGTCAGGTCACTTACTTGTGTCTAAGTTTCATGGATACAATCAGCTAGCATTTTGTTCATGACTTCTCAACAGCTTTTGATTTCCTTTTTAACGTTTTTTTTTTTAAAGTTTGAGATTATAATTTAATCTTATCATTTTATAACCAACATTTTCCTTCCTTCAAACCCCACCCCATGTACCTTTCCCTTCTTAAATTCCTGACCTAATTATTTGTTTTTTTAAAAATTCTCTTACTGCACACAGGAAACACACCTCAATAACAAAGAAATACACTCCCTTGGAGTTAAAGGCTGGAAAAAAAATTCCAAGCAAATGGTCCCAAGAAACAAGCTGGAATAGCCATTCTAATATCAAATAACATCAACTTTCAAGAAAAGTTATCAAAAAGATAAGGAAGGACACTTAATACTCATCAAAGTAAAAATCTACCAAGATGAACTTGCAATTCTGAACACCTAGGCTCCAAATGCACGGGTACCCACATTCATAACAGAAACTTTAGTAAAGCTCAAAGCACATATTGCACTCCACACAATAATAGTGGGAGACTTCAACACCTCACACTCATCAATGGACAGATCATGGAAGAAGAAGCTAAACAGAGACACAGTGAAACTAACAGAAGTTATGAACCAAATGGATTTAACAGATATCTATAGAACATTTCATCCTAAAACAAAAGAATATCCTTCTTCTCAGTACTTCATGGTACCTTCTCCAAAACTGACCAAAAATTGGTCCTAAAATAGGCCTCAACAGATACAAGAAGATTGAAATAATCCCATGCACCCTATCAAATCACCATGGACTAAGTTTGATCTTCTCTCATATATTATATCCAGACTGGAGTTTTCTTTCTTTCCCTCCTTGCCTCCCTTCCTGCCTCCCTCTGCCTCTTTCCCTGTCTCCCTCCCTGCCTTCCTCCTTCCCCCCTCCCTCCTTGAGTATCTCACCTTATGCACCCTTTCTCCCATATCCTCCTCACTCTTGGTAGTCTTTTGGGATTGTAAATAGTGGGAGGAGGGGGAGGAGGAGGAGACTGTTTTTGCCTACTTGTAGTATCCTTCTCATCCTACTTGGTTACCTTGTCTAGACTTGATGTAATGTTATGTGACTGGTCTTATTGTAGCTTGATATGCACTGTTTAGTTGATATTCCTGGGAGTCCTTCTCTTTTCTGAGAGATTATTCTGGATAGGTTACACGTAAGTAGTAGGTTTTCCTCCACTATTCATTACTTCACTAGCCCTAGGTAGCTGGCTAGATTTCCAGTGTCAAGCATGCTTTCTCTCATTGAAGGCAATGAAGAGTGGAAATGGTTACTATCAAGGTATGTGGGCCATTGTTCTGCTCTTCAGGCTTTTTTGCCGTATTAATTTGGCTTTTCTCACATTCTGTTCTTGTAGTTTCAGAAACACAATATTGCAATGATTTTCTTTCTACTTTTCAGGTAGCCACTTTCTAGGAGCTAAAAGAAGATGCTAAAAACTAGCAGGTGATCTTCCTGAGATGGTTCTATCATGGACTGTTAAAGTGAATGACAGAATTTCTTCTTTAGGCAAGGCTGACAAGATTTAATTTTATGAAAGATTTCTGCTATTAATATGCCTTTTCTGTTAATACATATAATCACTAGGTATTAGCCCACCCTTTGGAGCAGATCTCTGCAGAACAAAAAATATGTGATGTCTTGTAGTGTCTTATAGACAAATAGATGATTTGTTAATTCTTAATGATGATCCTATTAGAATTTCTGAAATTATATTAGTAATTATTAAGCTTTCTAATAATAGGACCACTATTAAAAGCTTTCTGATGTCAAAAGTACATTGAGAAATCTGCCAGTCTTCATATGTCAACAAGTTAATTGTTCTCAGATAGTAAGCAGGTATTTACAATTTAGAGTACATTCCAAGAGGTTATAAAACAATGAAAGGTCATAAAAATGGAACTAATGATTTACTATAGGTGCAAGCACAGAAAATAAAATATTGACCGGGTTTATTTATATAAAACTTCTACGATAACTTAGTTATGGTCTTTAATATAGCTCTAAGGAGAGAACATAAAATATTGACTGGGTTTATCTATACAAAACCCAGTTATGGTTTTTAAATGTTCATGAACCTATAGATCTTGTGATGAATGTTTAGCCAGATAATTACTCTTAATGGATATGTATGTAAGTATTCTTTGTTGTAAACTTCTTATTCAATTTATGATTTAAATTTATGTTTAAACTTGTAGTGGACTTTTGTAGAGAATGGATTATTAAAAAAACATGTGAACCACTCACCTACTAAAGGGAGAAATAACTAGGAATGAATACATTGTGGGGGCATTTTAGCACTGGGAGTAAGGCATTAGTTACAATGGCATTGTGACAACAGAGTAGAAGGAAAGAGCAAGATTCAAAGGAGAATGCAGAGTGGAATAACTTAGAAAACATCAGGCAACTTAAAAAATTAAGGGAGCAATATGCAGAATGCATGGGGAAAGAGGAGAAAAGAAGAAGCTGCAGAGAGAGCAGAATGAGCAGATAGGATTCTCCCTACCATGGAACAGAACAGCCCTTCTCTTAGTGCCAAGACAGGCTTAGTCTAACTAAAGAGAACAAAGCTTTGTCTTATGGACGTAATTATTATTATTACTATTATTTATTTCAAATGCTATCCCGAAAGTTCCCTATACCCCCCTGCCCCTGCTCCCCTGCACACCCACTCCCACTACTTGGCCTTGGCCTTCCCCTGTGCTGGGTCATATAAAGTTTGCAAGACCAAAGGTCCTCTCTTCCCAATGATGGCCGATTAGGCAATCTTCTGCTATGTATGCAGCTAACAACAAGAGCTTAGGGGATACTGGTTAGTTCATATTGTTGTTCAACCTACAGGGCTGCATACCCCTTCAGCTCCTTGGGTACTTTCTCTAGCTCCTCCATT
>NC_034597.1:102951079-102958104 GCF_900095145.1 Mus pahari
TCTTTATGTAGTACATTTGTTGTTCTGATTATTATGTGTCAGGAGGAATTTCTTTTCTGGTCCAGCCTATTTGGAGTTCTGTTAGCTTCTTTTGTGTTCATGGGCATCTCGTTCTTTAGGTTCAGGAAGTTTTCTTGTATAATTTGTTCAAGATATTTGCTGGCCCTTTAAGTTGAAAATCTTCATTCTCATGTACTCCTATTATCCGAAGGTTTGGTCTTCTCATTGTTTCCTGGATTTCCTGGATGTTTTGAGTTAGGATCTTTTTGCATTTTGCATTTTCTTTGTGCCCATGTTCTCTATGAAATCTTCTGCAGCTGAGATTCTCTCCTCTATCTCCTGTATTCTATTACTGATCCTCACATCTATGGTTCCTGATTTCTTTCCTAGGGTTTCTATCTCTGGAGATGTCACATTTTGGGTTTTCTTTATTGTTTCTAATTCCCGTTTTAGGTCTTGGATGGTTTTGTTCAATTTCATCACCTGTTTCTTTCTGTTCTCCTCTCTCTCTTTAAGGACTTCTACCCCTTTAGAAGTATTCTCCTGTATTTCTTTAAGGACTTGTACCTCTTTAGCAGCATTCTCCTGCATTTCTTTAATAATGCCCTTCTTTAAGTCCTCTACTAGCATCATGAGATATGCTTCTAAATCCGATTCTTGCTTTTCGGGTGTGTTGGGGTATTCAGGACTGACTGAGGTGTGAGTGCTAGGTTCTGATGAGGGTGAGTGATCTTGAATTCTGTTAGTAAGATTCCTATGTTTGCCTTTCGCCATCTGGTGACCTCTGGAGTTAGTTTTCATAGTTGTCTCTGGTTGGAACTTGTTCTTCCTGTGATTCTGTTAGCCTCTGTCAGCAGTCCTGGGACTACAGCTCTCTCCTGGGTCTCAGTGTTCAGATTACTCTCTGCATGGAAGCTCTCCTCTAGCAGGGAAGATGCACAGAGGCCTAGTGTTTAGATCTGCCTCCTTGCTGATGATGTAGGCACAAAACTGGGCCTATCCCAGAAGATGTGTTGCCTCTGCAGTTTATTCAATCACCTGCACAGACTAGCCACTGAGGGACATGATATGACTCTCTCACCTGCTCTGGCAGACATAGCCCTCACAGGTGGTGAGGAAGGTGCCCTTAATTTATTTAACAATAAAAGGATAGAAGTTTTTTCTGTCTCTATGCGTAAAGATTGGAGCTCAATTTTTTTCCAAAATGAGTTCTTTCTTTCTGCCCTGGTGCTTTGTCTTTTGCTCCACTTACATATGTAAATGTGTGTGTGTGTGTATATGTGTGTGTGTGTGTGTATAAGTATGTAATTATCACATATGTATATAAGCTGAACCCAACTGTTTTGAATGGAGATGTATGAATATGTCTGCATGAATTTATAGATAAATTTATGTGAATTTATCCATATTTACTTGTGTAAAAAATTTTCCTTCTGTAAGTGTAAGTGGTTCAATAGAAATTTATTGCTCCAAACTTCTCCCTAGCCTGAAAAGTGAAAGGCACCTGGATAAGAGAAAAAAGGCTCTACCAAGTAATCCTTTATTAATTCCCTGCTGTTTTTAGGATGAGGTGCTAAACACCAGAGACTGCTGCTGCTGGCCTCAGTGGAACTCAGGCAGGTCAGCTACAGCAGTAAAATGACTTTGACTTAAGATAAGTAAACATTTTATTATGAAACAGCAGCCCCAAATATCCCACAAGACTATGTCTTGTCCCTGCTGAGACTTCCACATCTGCTGCCTCAAAAACAGAATCAAGAAGAAAGAAACAAAGGGACTGGTGCTCAGTAGTCTCTTAGGCAGTGTAGTTAACTTCCTCCAGACAAGCCTCCTTTTCCTTTTCATTGAGGAATTTTGGGCTTAGTAGCACCCTATAGCTACCATTCCCTCCTCCTTGTCCTCCTTGTCTTCCTTCTCCTTTTTAAATGTAAAAAAAAATTGATACCACCTGTAGCTTTGAGCTCAAAATTCAAGATCACAAACATATGGGAACCTAACCATAAGCTTCACCTCACCTTTTTAAGTTTCTTACTTGTTCTGAAATAGGTTGAATATTTCTTCCCTTCATATAGTTATACCTAAAGAAACACTTAAGCTGTGCTGCATCTGATCAGACATGCAGCACAGCATCTGAATCTGCTTCATCCCCAAACCATGCTCTTAGTATGAAACTCAAAATCGTGTGCATGTCTACTGTAACACAAATGAACATATCAGCTATGTTTATCATTCAATGGCCATTTTTGATTAATCCAGATGGCTATTGAAAGTCATGAAAGTGGTCATATCTGGTTCTCCCAAGGTTCAGTAGCTGTACTCTCCTCTTCATTCTTTGGCATTTCTAAGTTCAGTCATCAATTCTTGATCATGAGGAGTGGCGCATGCCTTAGACTTTTTCCTCACTCCATTAGCCATTGTTTCTTTCCAAAGCTTAAATCAAATCATGTGTTGAATTAACCCGACACCGTCACCTTGGGGGCCCTGTTTAATGGTTTGAGCCTTATTACTTTCATGTATATACCTATTAGTAGCTATATATCCCTGAATACTTAATGTATTTCTAACTCAAAGCTTGTCAATTCTATGAAACCAACTTTATTTGTTTTGTTTAACAAATAAAATAAATAAAATCTTGTTTAAATTATTTGGCACATCACAAAGTGCCTGGTATATAATAGAATCTAGGCAATTATTTGCAAAATAGAGGATGAATTTTAGAGATATAAAAATATTCTTAGTCAGAGCTCTGATATTAATACCAGTGTCATGAAGATCAGTAAACATGGAAGTCTGACAAAATCTGGTAAAATGCTTGCGTCATAGACAACCTTAAACTAAGAAAATTATCACAGACTTATTTATTTATTTATTATTTGATATTTTATTTTTTACATTTCAAATTTCTCCCCTTTCCCAGTTTCCCTTCTGGAAATCCCCATTCCATGTCCCCTCCCCCTGCTTCTAAGAGGGTGCTCCTCTACCCACTTACCCACTCCTGCCTCCCTAACCTGGCATTCCCCTACACTGAGGCATTGAACCTTCACAGGACCAATGGCCTCTCCTCTAATTGATGCTCAGCAAGGCTGTTCTCTGCTACATATGTGTCTGGAGCTATGGGTCCCTCCATGTATACTCTTTGGTTGGTGATTTAGTCCCTAGGAACTGTGGGAGGTCCGGTTGGTTGATATTGTTGTTCTTCATGTGGAGGATTTTTGTTCTATAAAATAGATAGATGTACCATGGTCATTCTCATAGAACTCTTGATCAGTTTCATGCCTGCAGTTTAATATGTATCTATATGTTGCATTCCACCTCATTTTCTGATATGTATATGTATACACATATATATGATATCATATATACATATGATAACTATACACAAATATTTGTTTTTAATACATTCTATGTTTTCTGCTCTCTCCTATAGAATTTTTATAGAACTATGAACAAAATATTCTGAATACTAAATTTACTTATATTAAAAAGAAATATCTAATTGGCCAGTCTTTAAATTGAAGGAGATTCTCTACCTCACCTTGTTGATCTTTATCATGTTCTGCTGAGACATTACAAGTAAAGTTAATTATATTGGTAGAAACCACCTTAACTCTGCAGACATGTAATAAGGGGATTTATCTCAACATTGCTTCTAATGCTTGTTAACTCTGCTCTCAATCTGTTCATTTGAAAAGTGAGGGACCTATTTTGTGAGGCCATAAGTTTTATTTGGTATATTTTTCATTAATTGATATATAAATGATGAACAAATTTAGTTTCATTAAATAGATTTCTACATAATGTACAATACAAAGAAAGTACAATGACAAACATTGATAATAATGTGATTTGTAATGATAAATTAAAAAATAAATTAAGGAAGGGGACCTGGAGAATTAGCTCAGTCATTGAGAAGACTTATGGATCTTGCAGCGGGTTTGAGTTCCATTGCTGGCATCTATGTTGAACAATTCACAGTGTCTGCAGTTCAGTTTTCGGGCTGTACTGAACTGCTTAATATCAACTTGACATAAGCTATTGTTATCAGAAAGAAGGGAGCTAGGATTGAGAAAAAGCTTCCATAAGCCTGTAGGTCATTTTCTTAATTAGTAATTGATAGGGGAGGGCCCATCCCATGTCCGGTGGTGACATCCCTGAGCTGATAATGCTGGGGTCTATCAAAAAGTAGGCAGAGCAAACCATGAGGAACAAGCCAGTAAGCAGTTCTCATTCATGGCTTCTGCATCAGTTTCTGCCTCCAGGTTACTGCACTGCTTCTGTTCCTGTCCTGAAAACCTGGAAGTGTAAGCCAAAAAGTTCTTTCCTTCCCGACTTTCTCTTTGGGTGTTTGATCTCAGCAGTAGAAAACCTAACTGAAATACAGGACACCAAAGCCCTGTGTTGGTTGCCAGGGGCACCTGGGCATATTCGTGCATACATAACATAGACACATACAAAAAATAAAAATAAATAAAATGAAATTCGAAAGAGAAAAAAAAGAATATATCTTGTATAATATCAACAGTATATAGCCATGCCAAACTACAGTATTTAAGAATATGTACATGTATATCAAAAATAAATTGAATGGAAGTAAATTTTTACTAAAATTAGGATGTAATTAAAGGCTATTAATTAAGGATTTTGAAAATATATGTGGGTCCAAGAAAGTAATTTGCTCTTGTTATCGGGCTGCCGGCTTGTCCAGAAATACTCTTTATAATATATGCTTTTGTCTTTTGTTCTCCCCCAGAGGCATATTTTATCAATAGTCAAGGACTTTCAGCTTTCTCTAATCCAATCCTTTAGTTATTATTTGTTGCTCTTGGTTCCTATCGGCTTTGGTTGGGATTGCAGGACCAGAATTAGGGTTCATTGCCTATTTGTTAAATGCTTTGGACCAGAAGACATTTACTAGGCTATACTTTCATTTGGGTCAGTCTATTTTTTTCTATTAATTGATATTATTAGTTTGTTTTCCTCTTTGAGAAAACCATCTATTTATATATTTTGCATAAATCATATCGTCTGGGAAATATGATTAGTTATTTTGAAACTTAAAAATAACTCATTTATTTAGATCTGTCTTTTCAACATGGAGTAAACAGAAAAGTCAAAGGATTAAGCAGCATTCAAAAATATTTCTAAATTTATCTTTATCATGGCAGATGTTTCTTTCTAAAAATTTTCGAATGCAATATTCTCTGAAGTTACCTGATTTAGAAGGGAGCTTTTGTCTTCCCTGCAGAGATCTGAGCTTAAAATCCTTCATTCAATTTTTAATCTTACAGCATTTATTCTCTTTCAAGGCTTTCCAATTTGCCAATTCATTGGATTTTGTTTATCACCTTTCTACAAAAGCTCACTTGTTCATTGACAGTTGCATTCTAAGTTAAATCCAAAGTAGGGCAAGTTAATGAATATTCAAATTGTCTCCAAGGGCTGTTGTTAGCTTGATTGTTCTATCACATCAGCCATATGTAAAATCTATCTTCCAGTTAAATGTGGCTGTTTTTTCCTATGTCAGACATTATTTATTACTCTGTCCTTTATTAGCTATGATTAATGGCTAATAATGTTGTTTAAAGGATGGTCCTCTCATCCCCCAAACTTACACATCAAATAATCATCTACTATCAGTTTGACATATTAAAGGTTTCATAGCTTTGCTAGTTATTCACTTCACTTTTTCTATCATTTAGTATAAAATTAAAGAGACACAGCTAAGCAAATTTGAGACAGCATTACAAGTCCTTTTCTCCATGTTCAGGGTGTATTTTAATGCTCAGACATTGGCCAAAATGTATAATGTGCTCCAATCATTTTATGGGAAATAAGGAAGCTTATTCCTTCTTCTCTCTCCACTGTAGAATCATCTGTCATAAAAGCAGAAAATGAATTCCTGCTATTTGAATCAAGGCATGAGAAGAAATTTAAGGCAACTTTAGTCATGCTGAGAAAAAGATTGTTCCCAACTTCCACACTCCATTCTCCACATGTAGTATTTAGCAATCTTTCTGCTGTGGTTCCTCTTAACATAGTAGCTCTCAGTCACCTCAAACATGATTCCTCACAGACTACCGTGTTTGTCAGCGTTCCACTCTTAGAAGAGTAGATTTGCATAGATTTCCTAAATACACCAATATTTAAGACTCAGGGTAATGTATCAAAATTTATTGTAAATTTAAATTTTTACAAATATTATTTTAGATTTCTAGTTTACATAAAAACAATACAGTGGTAGCTTATTGCTTCTAATCTTTAAATGGGGAAGCTAGCCCTTTCCTTTCAGATTCATATGCATTAGATGATATGTTATTGAAGAATCAAATACATAGGTAATGCATACCTTTGCTGGTTCATCTTGACTGTCAACTGGATTGCATTAGGAGGATGTAAGTTAGTGACTATGCGGTCCCTTACATATCATAACTATTAAGAGTTGGCTATATTGATGGAAGCAACATTTAAACAGATTATTGAAAGCCTGTAGACCTTGGAATGGTCTGGTTAGAAGATAGGGAACATGATTTTGTCTTGTATGACATGCTTTGTATGTAAATAGCTTTGCTCAGCCATTCTCTTCTTCCAAGTCTCCACTTTGTCACTGGTTTAAAAAGAAAGCAATCAATATAGTCTGAATCCTCCATGACTGTGAGCCAACACAAGTCTTTCCACGTTTGAAATGTTTCTCTCAGTTTATCTATCATAAAGACAAAAAGTCTCACGTATCTCTCTATATTAACTCTGAAAGGCTCTGTAGTCTAAATCTGAGGTACCATTTGTAATATTTCTAGATAGGGTCCAGATATTTTCATATTTGCCTTCCTGGGTCTCATTCTCGAGAGTTCCACACGCACGAGTAACACATTACAGAATGGTGAAGAAAAGGGATTTTTTAAAAAAGATGGTAGAAAATAAGAAAACGTAAAACACAGCTGTATTATTAAATCAATTTGTGAAAGGCATGCATATACAGAAGAGTACCTGGAAGTTTCTATTACTGTATGTAGAACATCTGGTTGGGC
>NC_034597.1:102958344-102979234 GCF_900095145.1 Mus pahari
CCCTCTCCCTCTCCCTCTCCCTCTCTCTGTCTCTCTCTGTCATTTTTCTGCTTCTTCCTCCTGTGCTATAGCCCTGCTGACCCCCTTTTAAAGTCATCTTATATGAAGTCAATCGAGAAGGAAGTGATGAGATGCAGTATTCAGTCAGCCATTACAATTATGGAGCCACGCTTTCCCCAAACTCACAGATTGCAGTTATATACTTCTCATACATTTCAGTATGGTCATAAACAAATTTATGGGTTGGAAGCTGATAAATTAAAAGCAATTAGGATGCAGCATTTATCCTAGCATGTTTTTGCCTGATTAAGAGCTAAAGGCTGCAGAACATTCTCATTTTCCTCCAGAGGAGGATATATAAAGACATGCAACTATAAAAATTCTGATGTTAAAGCCATTCATTCATACTGTGCTATTGTGTCATGGTAGTCTAAGGAAACTAATGTAGTTTTGCTATGTGAAAAGCTGTTTCATGTTTATTATTTGAGAGGCTCCTTAGGCTTTAAATGTTCACCTTCATCTTCTCTTGGGGTCTTTTCCTGGTCATTACCAGACATGACATCATCCTTAGATAATGAACAAGGTAACTATCTACAAGGTTTGACTTGGCTAAAGAAAGCCTACCAGAGTATCCTTTATCTAACAATTCCTATATTGGAATTCTTATCTATCAGCTCTTCTACCCTAATTCAGATATATTCTCAATGGACACCCCGGCAGCTTCAGAATTCCACTATTTATTACTGGAAGCATCTATAGAGTGTTCATTGTACCAGGATTATTCCTGCTGCTCCCTCTCAGACACTCCAGTTGCCTGCCAGAGCCTATCCCTGAATTCTAATCTCCACCACAGGTTGCAACTCCTGATATAAAAAAATTCTACAAATGGCACCATAGATTATGTCTGTGTGTATGTCAGTGGGGTCCTAAGATGAGGAAATATTATATGCTAACTTTCTTACCTGTCTATCCTTCCTTCTACACTTTCATGAGATGTTGAAGTCAAGAAAGCATTACATATGTAGTTCTCCACATCATTTAGGATCATATAAAATAGTCATAGTTTTTGACAAATGTTTTCTGAATAACCTTCAATTATTTCACCTTTCTCCATAGACTAGTAATCTAGCATTTAAATTGAAAATTTCTATAAAACCTTACACCATCAATCTAGGACTTTAAGTTTTATAAAGTTTGGTTGTGGTCTGTGAATGACAGTTTATATCTACCTTTATTTATTTAGTCATTTATTTATTTATTTTATTATCAAAGGTTATTTACTGAATATTTTATTTATTTCATTTCAGATGTTTCCAGTTTCTCTTTCCCAGTTTCCCCTCTGCACCCCCCTATCCCATCGTCCCTCCCCCTGCTTCTATGAGGGTCCTCCCCCATGCACCCACCCACTCCTGCCTACCTACCCTGGCATTCCCCTACACTGGGGCATCCTCTGCTACATATGCAGCTGGAGTCATGAGTCCCTCCATGTGTACTCTTCGGTTTATGGTTTAGTCCCTGGGAGCTCTGGGGGATCTGGTTGGTTGATATTGTTGTTCTTCTTATGGGTTGCAAAACACTTCTGCTCCTTCAGTCCTTTCTCTAACTCCTTTTATATTTATCTTTAAAAATCATTTTTATGAATGTGCAAAGAGCATTTCTACACAGATAAGTATGTGGATATGAACTTGATTCATTTATAGAGCCCCAACAGTATCAGTTACTGCTTTCCAACTGTAAGTATAAGCATCATTAACTGCACTCCACCCTATTCATAAAAACATCAAAATTGCACATAGTTAATGAGGCCTCAGTGACATTGTCACTCCTGTAATGACTAAAAACTTGAAATCTCAAGATCAATGTGTCTTCTACATCACACATTTATCAACTTTGGGGTGAAATTTTCAATTTTTAAAATTTAGCTTCTAAATGACACTTGCTACCTTCTGTCACCTGTGAAATGAATAGACATTAGAGATTTTAATCTTTCCTGACTAAGTCATGTGGAATTTAAATGTGCCCATATTTAATGTGACAAATGTTTTGTGTCATGCATTTATTACAATTACATATCAGAGCCAATAAGTTAGCACAAACCCAGCTATGCAATAACATTTCATCTTTCCCCAGCAATGAAAACTTTGCAAAGGAAATGCTTCATTGGCTCGCTGAAGAGATTTGCACATCTTGGAGGTGTGCTCTCTTGTCTTCAAACACATATGGTGGCTTACCAGAATGTCTAGACTTTCCATTAGTGGTATGACTGTGCTAAGTGGTAACTGAATGATCTCTGTGCATGTCATTCTCTGTTTTATCATAAAATGAGATTAAATGGTACCCTAATAAGTCTTGTTCCTAAAATTCAATTCTGGTATTTTAAATTAATCATTTAAATCTTCCTTATGCTTTATAAAAATAATAAAGCAGAGTATCCCAATAACACATATAACACTGAATGTCACATATAACACTGCATGTCACAGATAACACTGAATGTCACATATAACACTGAATGTCACATATAACACTGCATGTCACAGATAACACTGAACGTCACATATAACACTGCATGTCACAGATAACACTGAATGTCATCTTCCTTTCTGGAAGGAATAATTAATATTTTTCAAATAAAATTGTAATTTATGATACCATCATCTGAAATCAACTTCTCATTTTTATCTATATATCTATCATCTATGTATCTATCATCTATCTATCTATCTATCTATCTATCTATCTATCTATCTATCTATCTATTCAATGTGTTAAGATGCCATGTTAACCTCAAATTTCTAGATTCAAGGAAGTCTCTTGATTCAGTTTTTCAAGTACCGGGAACCACAGACCTATGCCACTGTATCTGGCTTTAATTTTAACTTTAACTTTTTTAAATTTCTTGTTTTTTATTTAAAATTGCACACACTTTATATTTATCCAACATTTGCTGAATTAGCATCTCCTTTAGATGTTCATGGTACATAGAGTCTACATTCTACTTTTATGAATGTATTAATTAATTACATACTAATGAAATAATAGGTAAACTTTGTTTCACACAGGAAAAATGATTAATTTCTAAAGTGCACAACAGGGCCTAGGGATCTAGAGCAAACCTGCAAAGGCTGGAGCTACCATAGGCATTGATAAATGTTAAAGATGTGGTCTGGTTGACAGACTGAGCAAGGCGTGTGATCAAAGCTAGGGTGTACAGTAAAGACGAAGGCAGTGCATGGCGAGATGAGTTGGGCTTTGAAATGGTTTTGGATTTACTGCTATGTGAGCCACCCCACTACTGGAAGATTTTAAACAATGAAATAATTGTATGTGTGTGTGTGTGTGTGTGTGTGTGTGTGTGTGTGTGTGTATTTTTTCAGATTATGGACCCATGTATGGTTTTCTTTTTGATATTTTCTTTACTTACATTCAAATATTATCCCCTTTCCTGGTTTCCCCCAGAAAACCCCCTATCCCCTTCTACCTCCCCCTGCTCACCAACCCACCAACTCTTGCTTCAAGGGCCTCTCTTCCCATTGATGACCGACAAGGCCATCCTCTGCTACATATGTGGCTGGAGCCATGGGTTCACATGGAGATGTATACTGTTTGGTTGGTGGTTTAGGCCTTGAGATCTCTGGGGGTACTGGTTGGTTCATACTGTTGTCCCTCCTATGGATTTGCAGACCTTTCAGCTCCATGAATCCTTTCTCTAGCTCCTCCATGGGGAATCCTGTGCTCAGTCCAATGGTTGGCTGAGAGCATCCATCTCTGTATTTTTCAGGTACTTGTTTGTGCTTTAAAAGGCTTGCTTGGCTTAGCTGATAAGAGCAGCCTAGCTAGGTTGTGAATATAGCTCAACGGTAGTGTTCTAGTTCGACATGTGTGATGCCATGGAATTAACCCTTAGAACTGCACAAGACAAACAGTAGTCTTCCTGCTCAGTGCTGAAACTTTAAAACATATAGAATATATGTGGAGGTATAGAGATGCCTGTCAAAGATCACTGAGCAGAAGAGCGCTCAGGGTAGCCACGCATCTCCAAAGGAATGACAAAGTTCACACCAAATAAGAAAGGGGATAGCATAGTGAGATACATGTGGAATTGGCAAAATTAAAACAGTCTAAAACTGAAATATTTATCTAAAGAGAAATATTAAATAGGCAGATAGCATTCAAGACCTTCACTCCTAAGAATGATCTGCAGAGTGTGTAGTGTGTGTGTGTATGACTGAGTGTGTGTGTGTGTGTGTGTGTGTGTGTGTGTGTATGAGACATATCTTTGGCATGTGTTGCTCAATATCACAAAGGGTAACCTTGTGACAAGAACTCTGTAACACTGTAAGTCTGACACTACCAGTTAAATGACAAAGTGGAGAAGTAAAGAATAAAACTGAGAAGAAGTAATGAAGGAAAGCGAAAAGAAAACCAAGTGAATGTGTTTCCTTTGAAGCTAAATAATGTCACAGAGAGAAGTGAACAGACATATAGACCCTTACAGGTAAGTCATTTCAGCAGAGTTCTGAAATCTGTTTAATTTACCAACAGGCAACATTTGGTGACTCAATCAGTGCAGTGTGGAACTCTTTAAAGTTCTCCATCATCTTGATAAGATTGAATTTAAGGCTATTTTCTCATGTTTCAGCTGTGTCATAATATTCAGGGCTTTCTGTAGTAGGGTACCTGGGCTCTGGTAATATCATATTGCTCTGCCTCTTGTTGACTGTGTTCTTATGCTGGATTTTGGTGGTGTGATAGGTTTAGGTTCTGATTATTTCTGAGTTTATCTTTGTTGGATGGGTGGTTTTTAGGTGGTTTTTTTTTTTTTTTTTTTCCCTCTTGGGTTCTGTTTCCTCTCTGTTTTCTGGCCTGAATAGCTGGGGTTCTGTTGATTAGTAAGTCTTCAGGTCTGGTAGTGTGTTTCCCCCTGAGTTTTGTGCTCTGTGTGAACTCTGTGGTTTTGGGTACTCACCTTACCTTTGTGTACCCTAGTACTGGCATAGCCTACAGTCACTGGCATTGGAAAGGCCACCAGGAAATCAGGCACCTGTGGGCTGGAAAATGGAGCACAGGGGGATGTCTGTCTTATAGTTTACTGCCGTTTGGATGTGATTTAGGGGTACTTAGGAGGCAAGAGTTTGGGAGGAGAACAGTCTTATGTGGTTGTCCCTGGTGCTGGCATGCCTTGAGGAATGCAGGCAGAGTTGTCCATACAATACAGTACACAGGGTATAGTTACAGTTGTTCGGTTTGCTTTAAGGAGAATTGTCATAAGAGCTGAATTATTTTTAATATTTATTACAAACATATGAAACTTCATTCTGCCAGACACTCACTCCTTTAAACCAAGCAGTTGTGAGGAGGAGGCAAGGGTTACTTAGAGTGCTGTGCTACTCTTGTGTATAGGGTGAATTCCAGGACAGCAAGGACTGCACAAAGAAACTCTGTTTCAAAATAAATAAGAACAAAACCAACCAACCAACTTACCAACCAAGCAGACAAAAAACAAATAGAAACTTCATTCTACCTCACATTTAATATGTTTTTAAGGTGAAATTTTTTTTCTCATAGACGACCAGAGCTGATGTATGCAGTCACATGGTAGACAGAACTGGGCTCTGGAATCTTAGAAGAAGACGTCTTCTCAGGATCTGTGAGCAGTAGAATCCAAATCTACTGTGCCTTGGAACCTAATATGGAATGTATCAAATCAGGAATCTGGACAGCTCCACCATGGCACACTATGTCTTTCACACAGTCTTTCATGGAAAGTTGCATTGAGAAATTTGACAGCATAGTTCATACAATAGCATCAAGAGTTCTAGAATTTTATAATTATTTTTGTTTGTTTTTGCATGCTAGAAAGATGTCAATATGAATGCTGAATGTTTTACTATTATCTACCTGGTTTATTTTGGGGCCTTTACTGTAGTTTGAAAATATAGTAGATTATTAAAAAACTAACAAAATTTGATGATACTCAACATCTTTTCTGCCAAATCCACCAGAGATGTGATGCGTTAATTCATAGCATTGTTCTAGTGAAGTTTAAAGTAAGCAAATCTTCTTTGAAGAGTTCTGCTTCTGCCAGAAAAGTAAAACGTTTGGCTTACCCAATTCAAAGTGAGTGACTTTTACTATGATAAGTATCTCAGCTTCATTTGTTTGACTCATAAACCATTCTAACTTATTCCTGCATGATTCCAAATGCATATCAAAATAAAGTAAAAAATCAGTTTCTTCCTTTCAGGTGCAATGCTAGAAAATACATGCTTGATTTCAAACAAAATCTTCCCTATTTCTTTTGTACAGCTTATGAAAAAAAAAAACACAACTCTAACAGAGTTGGTGGATAAATGACTCTTTCCTGAGTTATGGATTCTTCTGTTTGTCTGTTTTAAGTAAAAAGGTCAATTGAAGAAGACGTTGCAGGGCTCACAGGCAGGGAGTTTATATAACAGAGAATCAAGTGGCAAATAGACAAAAATGTGAAGCAAGATATGACTTTGTGTGTGTGTGTGGGTGTGTGGGTGCCTGTGTGCCTGTGTGTGTTTGTGCGTGTGCATGTGTGCCAGTATGTGTGTGTGAGCATGTGTGCCTGTATTTGTGTGTGTGTGCATTGTGCCTGTATGTGTGTGTGCCTGTGGGGGGGGTGCATGTGTGCATATGTGCGTGTATGTATGCAAGTACACAGTACATAGGGTACTAGCTAGCCTCCCAATTGAGGAACTTAAAAAAATTAGGGGTTATTTTTCCTGTTTCTTCTATCGGACCACACCCACTTAAAGCAAAAGACTAAGAGTGGGATTTTATTTTTAAAAACTTTTCTGAGATTTTTATAGGGTTCCTCAAAAATTTGGGAAAGATCAGAGTCTTTCACAGTGGTGGCTCCAGAACCACCTTCATTGTGAATGATGGCCATCATCACTACCACGGTGAGTCACTGATGGCTGGCGGCGATGTCTAAGATGACATCTAAGATGATGCTTTACATCAATCTTGTGGCATATAAATTTAAGAGGATTTTTAGCAGTGAATAAAGTTTGAGGAAATGTTAATAGAAATACTGTATTGTTGATAGGAATATCAACCAGGACATGTACAGAAGTGAATAATCCTACAGAGGTAAATCAAATATGAATATTGGTAGAACTGTTGTATGGTCTGAGTGTAATTCTAGAACAGGTGTGAAAAATAGAAAAATCAAATTTACCTAATGCTGTAAATGTTCTTTTTTAACTTTCATCATTTGAAGAAATGAGACTTGTCTGATAAGAAAATAATTCCTAGTTACCAATGTATAAATGTAGACATCCAATCTTTAAACATCTTCTTAGTATAGAATTTTCTCTCTATTGTACTCTTCAAATACATTTCATCAATCTATTTCAGTTTCAGGACAGAGTTTTTTTTTTCTATAACTAAGCCAGCAGGAGTTTCTGTTTCCTGAGCAACCTCTACAACCTTGTACTTAGGTTGAACTCTTATTTTCTTTTGATATTTGAATTTCAGTTGGATAGTAAATAATATTCCTTATTCTAGGAAATCATGAAGATAAAAATGAATTTACTTACCTGAGAGAAAACAAATGCACTCACTTAGAGACAGGTGACCCCAGTGGCCTGAGTCAGCACAGAAGGCTAATCTTTCTGTTGTTGTTGTTCAACCCAAAAGAACCTTTGTATTTTAATACTTAGGAAGACCAACTCTGATTCACTATACTAATTAATCATATATTTCTGGGTCATATTAGAAAATCCTACAAATTTATAGATAACTATGCAATTAGCAGTGATAGAATTTCTCATCACTAGAAAGGAGGGTGGAAGACACACTTTATAACAAAACCGCATATAACAAGAAAAATTTGCTGCCTTTAAAATAAACATGTCTGTATGATCCATGAATGTGCTCCTATGCCATTTTTATTTTAAATCATACTTGTTGTTTTTAAATCTTTTTTATAAAACAATGAGGAATATTCAAAAGCACTGTAGGTCTATATTTCTATATTGAATGCAATGAATGAAATGATTTCATAAAATTTATTTTATCTTACTCCCAAGTATAAATGTTATTAAGATTTCAAATAAGAAAACACAGTGATACTATAGATGTTATTGCAATAATTTCTTTTATCTGTCTTTTTTCCCAGTTGGGGGTCCTGGTTTCTTCTATATTTTCCTTTTTTGCCATTTAGGGACTATCTTTGATATGAGCTTGCTATGAAATAACAAACAAATTAGATGACCTCTGATCATTACCTCCATTGTAGAAATAGATTTAATTAAATAACCTCAGGTATGAATTCAGGCATGGCTCTGTACATAGGAAACAGACCAATGCCAGTGCACCAGTGCTCAAAGTGAACAGAAACACTTCATCTCCCCACAGTTCTCCAATCCCTTTGAACATTCTGTACACACTGTAGGACTCAGAACTACAGTTCTGTTCTCTCTGATGGTTCCAGTTACCTATAAAGCCTTTCCATTTTATAAATTGTGGCACATGTATAACAGTTCTTCTTGCTCCCTGTCTTTTCCCTCTTCTTCTTCCTCTCCACTTCCTCCTCCTTATTTCCCTTTGTTATCTTCATAAAGCCAAGAAAACAACAAAAGCCATAGGTGACATTTATCAGTACTGTTTGGATATAATTATATTTTAAACCTCTAACCCAAATTTGTTTATATTCTAAAGAAATTTTAATCAATGATCATTGTTAAAAAGCTTTAAAATGTATAAGCTTCTCATAGATATCTATTCTACAAGGAAACTTGAGTTTACTACTCTGTATTAGCTTAAGGGTTCAAGGGAAAAGATACAAAATAACATCAACAACAACATCATCACCACCACCAACAACAACAATAACAACGATATTAAGTGATATGACCATAGGATAAAATAAGAAGGTAAGAAGAATGGAGCCCGAGACGCACAATAAATGTCCCAATCCATCTAGTCACAGTTTTTACTAGCAATGAGATGACTCATTACAACGAATCCTGAGACTGTACTTGAAATAGAGTCAGGGATAAGTCTAATATATGGTTCTTAGCTAGAAACTGAATATGAATAAAATATCGAAAGTGCATAGACTGTGTTAACCAGTATGAGGCCACAGGCAAGCAATTCAGTATGTGCATATATAATAAAATTTAGCCTATTATCTATGACTTCTATTTTATAGTTTTTTCATTTTATGTAAAATATAACATATGTTTATGGATTTTTCTTTAAAATAATAATTCTGGCAAGTAATGTAGAAAAGCATAGCTGATCAAGTGTCAAAGTTGACTAATGGTGGAGTGCTCACTCTTAATTGGGACAATTATATCACTTCCTTCTAAGCCCAGAGGACATCATGAAAAAGGCAGCTGAGTGAAGGTAAGGGCCAGAGGACAGGGGGATGCACAGCACAAAAACTTCTCCTGGACATACCATGCTTGTTTTGCTCATGAAGTTAGGCAGCTTTGGTTCTGAGCACAGGATTAGGCTCCTGGAAAGTTCATTAGGGAGAAGGGAGGGGCACATGAGGATGAAGCCATTTTGCTAAATCCTAATAAATATTCCAGAAGAATTAAGACAAAACCTGTTGGAGGAGCATTTCCACTGATGGACAACAGACGGCTGCTGCATCTTCAGTTGGGAGAATTTCTGCCTGATGGGATGACTTTCCACACTTACAATAACATATTATAACCTCTACTGGGTTGAATTTTTAAGACCTTAATTCCACATTTCACAAGTTCCATGAGCAGATAAATAAACATGTTTAAATGCTGCTTATTGTATTTTTCTATATGACAATATAGAAAAATAGTAGCTCATTATAATTTTGACCTAATTTTACCATCCCATTCTCCAATAATTTAGACAGAACACAGACAAAATTTCTAACAAAATTATTCATATTTTGTGCATGATTGATAGGATGACATTATCCTTTCCTTCCTTGACATTAAATATTTCTGGCATGTTAAATCCTTTAACTTTGAAAACAGAATGTGAATGCATTAGATGAATCTTTTGTAATAGGTAGTACTGGAAGGAGAGTAAAAGAGGCATTGCCCGAGACTCTGAGCTCCAAATAAAAAGATGCAGAGGAAACAAGAATGGCAAGTGTGCACACACTGGTGAGCCCCTTCGCCTGGGGTGCAAGCACCGCCAAGCAACTGCTCTGCTCAGTTGTTTCTGTGGAGAATCATTCGTGATGATGCTCACTGAAGCTTCTATGTGGAGGAGATCAGAGAAAAGCTGCAATAGAAGTTTCTGTGCATAGAAAACGTCTCAGGCTACAGAAGTATCAAAGGTATTTAAGTGATAAAACCTAAGGACAGACAGCACCTGGTGAAGATATGAGTGTGCAAGGAAATGTGAGAGAGCACTGAACTGTTCTAGTCTCCGTTCCTGTGCTTTCTTCATCCAACTCTCTCAAAGGCCTGCCAGAGTTTCATCTAAAGATGTCTGAGATGACTATTATGCACAATATGCCAAAAAGGAGAGCCACATATAATCATTTTTTTTTTTAGTTTATACTTATGATTTTACTTGGCACAATGAGAATAGCATTTTACATGAATTGTGGTGTAATAATACTTTCAACATAAAAGTATATTGAAAATGTAATATACAAACTTTTATAACTTCCTTTGCTTCATATATATTAACCACAAATAGCAAATAATTATTGGTTGTATGTATGAAATCAGTATGATATGTTTTTTTCAGGTGAAATTCATGTTTATTTTATATTTTTATATTTTTAATTTCTTATTGGGTATTTTATTTAAACCAGGAAAAGAGGATAACAGTTGAAATGTAAATAAATAAAATAACCAATTTTTTTTCTTGAATGAAGCATTTGAAGTCCAGAATCTTTCTACTTAAAAACAGTAACAGGAACTGGCCTGCCCTGCAGTACCCCACTTTTACACACACGTTTTCTGAGGGTCATTCTAACAGAGGGTTTTTAGTGGGGGAGCATACCATAGGGAGAGGTAAGGGTGATGCTTCTTTGATAAAGAACAAAATGGGAAGTGGAGTCTGCACATAGCAAGGGATGTTAGGTTTCTACTGAATTTCCAGAGCCTTCTCCCAGAATCAGGATGAGGCAAACATGCAAGCATCCCCCGCCCCTGACTTTTCTCACTTTAGTACTGAGAGATTAACATTTTACTTCACACAAATATTTTTCCATCATACAACTTCAAACCTCCAATATGTTTTCCTCTGATGTTTCAAGAAAAGTTGCTGAAATAGGAATTAATCCTCTCTCCAAAGGTTTAGGCAGCATTTTCCAATCTATGCTTTATTATCCCAGTTTCCAAGAGATATCAGTATATTGTCCAAAGAAAACACAGCTTCAAGGTCCAATAGCTTGGAGAAATGCTGAATAGGCTTTTTAATTGTCTTGGAGTATAACAATACTTAGTTGGACTCAGTAATCCTAAGGAAGGAAATTGGCATGACTCACTCCTTTTATAAAATGCACTGGGTTATGAAACCTATTTACCATGCAATATAATTTTGTTGGTATATATTGTATAAAGAGCATGGTTTGGGAAATGATTTTAAGGTAGTAATTATTTTATACCCTAATTGCAGTGTTCCTCCACCATCAGTATCATGTGATGCTCCCAGGAAACCTATTGAAATATAAGCTAATTTACTGTCTGTGCCCTGGGTCTCTGGTGATGCTCAGGATGCTGGACTGGAACCCACAGCAGGAGCTGTATACAACTCTGCAGTATAGCAGAAGGTATTCAGGTAGAGGCTGGCAAATCCTTTTGCATCAGCAACTTCAGCTGCTTAGGTTGATGAACTGAAACAAATCGTTACAGCGGAGTCTTTCCCTGTCAGCCTCACTGACATCAGAATAATAAAATGCAAGTTAAGATGAAAGAAAAATTCCTTCTCATTTACAGTTAACAAAATCATTAGTTGTAAGAAATGTTCCACAAGTCCAAACCCTTATATAGGATAGATCAATGAAAACTGGTCAGATGTGGAATGAGGTTGCAGCTGGAGCCCTTGGGAGAGAGCATTACTCTGCATTTTTTTTTTTTTTTTTTTTTTTTTTTGGAAGAAACTGGAAAATGTCTGAATAGCCTCAAGCTCACTGACTGGGTCCAAAATAGAAATAATTAGTTTTTGAATTGAATTACCTGAGGTCAGAGAGCACCAGGGCTCAATACCATGTTCATTTTTGGGAATCTTAAAGGAAAATGAAAATAGGTGGGACCCATACTGGAAGTTACATCTAAATGACTACCTATTAAAACGCCCCATGCTTCCAGCATCTGTTGGCGTTCATGGAACATATTTCCCTCTCATCATCATGGGATCCACGGGGAAAAAGTCACACCAGATAGCCTTGGTTCAAGTCTGTTAGGAGTGTTATAAACACAAGACAAAGACCTCAGCAGCAGAGTAAGGGCTATCGATGATGGCTCTTGAGGGAAAGTCAGAAGCTGGCACACAGACCTGCCTCAGGTGAGCCGACAAGGCAGGACCAGAAGCAAGCAGAAGAGAAGCCCCTGAAGGATGCTTTTGGAGTCTGGCAAGGTCCAGATATCAGCACACCCCCAACCACATTCTTTTGAGCTAGGCGTTTAGAGGACGGGAAATCTCGTTTATTCAGTACATCATGTTTCCTCTTTTTAACCTTGAGCTGAATCACTAGTTTCTCAGTCTAACTAAAAATCTGTATTCAAATTTTAACCTGCCACTGTAATAATTATAGGGTTCTCTCTATGCTAAGTATAGACAAAACCCGGTAATCCTGTCAGAGTCCAGTCAGAAAGCTGGAAAGGGCCTGCCGCATACCGCTTAAGCCTGTGACTGCGGACACAGCATTGACAGCATTGGTTAACGCTGGGAGTTAGGAACTTCTGTGTCTTCACAGAGAATAAGCACAGATCCTTTCTCCCCTGCTGATGTCTGCAGTCACTTCTCTCTGCAGTCAGCCTCGGGTTCTTCTAACAGGCACAGTATAATCAACACAAACGATCATGTCCATCAGAGAGTCTCGGCGAGTGATGGAGGGGCTCTGTTTGTAAAATTAATGTATTCGTTTGTCCAAAGGACAGGTTTCTAAGCAGAAAATTCACTTCTGTCCACAAATTTTGTTTTTTATTTTTCATTTTTCTTTTAAAAATTTGTGTTTTTATTATTATTATTATAATATTAATTATTCCCTCTTTCTTTTTTGAGATATTAAATTATATGTCAGAAACATGATTTGTAAGGAAGACTTCACAAACATGAAATGACATACAAAACACAATATATAAAAGAATATATCAGTGATATTTGTGCGTAGTCCTAATTCCTCATGCTCTATGGAACTGCTGAGTGTCTGGGTTAACTTAAGGAAAGAAGAGTGGCATCAGCACAGAAGCAAACACTTGGTTTGCGGCTCATTTGAACATGTGTGCTCTGTCATTAAATGCTTCCTAAACCCTGTTTATTAAGCACACAGAAGAAGAGTGACAAAGGGAGACTGAAGACAAACTGTTGCCTCTCCTAGCACCATATCCTGCTTATTTAGTGAACTATTTCTGACACCATCACTATCTCTGCTCATGAACGGAAGTAATGTCCATTTTGGATGATTGGTTGAAAGAACACCAATCACTTTCTGGGATTTTATTGTGAATCAGCAGTTGTAGGGATATTCTATGCATATACAAAGCTTGTACTTTTAATTGCTATTCATATATGTAAAATTTAGTCCTCAGGATGTCAGTGAGTCCGTGACAGAAGCCAGCTCATACATTGTGAAGGGCAAACAGACTCTGACCCAGCAAACTTCATTACCAGCCCGGCACATTCAGACACATGACAAAGTAGAATATAAACTTTTGATATCTGCATGGAGTCCACTGTGTTCCACAGTGAGGTATAAATTCTGTGATGGTTTTTCTCTATTTACAATGCTATTACAAAGATTATACTATTATTTTTATCTTTTGCCAGTTATTTACAATAAATGAAATTTAATATCTCGAGAGGTATCATTAAACTATACAGACTCCACAAGATTAAAAGAAAATAGGCTATGATTTTATTTCTAATTCTTTTTTGGGGAATGAGAATTTGATCTACCTTGAGTTTTATGGGTCTCCCATATATGTACATAAAGTTAATTCTCTGTCCCGAGAGTAACACAAGCATAAAAAGGCCAATTACAATTTTATGAATAGGAAATATAAGATCTGGGGTTTCGATTTCTCTACTGCTGTGTTCTAAATAACAGCATGATTTCCAGGGAACACTTTCACCCTTTCTGACACAGAACAGCTAGCAAATTTCAATAGAAAAAAAGCCAACCCAGGCGCTCTGTGAGTCCTGATATAGTGCAAGAAACATTTGATAGATTCCAAACTGGGGCCTTGTTTGGATGAAAACTCAGAAGACAAATTGAAGGCAGCTTTGAGACTCTAGAGACAAAGGGGCAGATGGAGCTCTGAATTAAGTGATGGTGTATTCTGAGATTTGAAATGAGACCTTGTCCCAGGTGTATATTTTCAGGGATTATGGACTAATTGGATGTGGTAATTGATTATTAAAGGGCATGTATGGTTAAAGTTTTAAAGTTCTTCAATTATCATTTAAACATTGCTAATAAAATTCAAGATGCGAGCTCCACTTCCAGAATGCTGCAAGTAGATCGGACTACACAAAACACGCTTTTCCTTTTTAGCTAAGAAAATACTTTGGACTAATAAATTTTCTATGAGGCCTGAGAAAAGTCCTCACGATGTCAAAGATTCATATAGTTGATTTCTGTGAAGGGAAAACTAACAAAACTTTCTGCTTACTTTCTTACTCCACTGAACCAAGTGTGAAGTGAAGTAAATGCCTACTTTCATATATATATGAAATACATATATAAATACATACACACACACACACATATATATATATATACATATATATATATATATATATATATATATTAATTAGAACTTGATAACTCATATATGTATTCCTATGGTACTACATTGTCTCAGGAATATACTATATGCCTTCAAACAAACTTATTACTTAAAAAAATAAGTGTTTATTAAACACTTAATTTAAATAATAATGATCTAGTCTTGTAATACTGGAAGTATAGTTTTCCTAAATGATTTATTGATTTTATATTAGTTGTCATTAAACGTAAATAATCAAACATTCATTTTCAAAATGTTTAAGAGATTTTGTTTTTATTTGGCCCCTATAGAAAGTTACTACAGATTTAGCACTGTGATATATTACAGAGCGCTGCAGGTCAGAAGTGTGAGGAGGGTGTTTTGGGGCTAAGGTCAGACAGTGCATTGGCAGGAGGTCCCAGGAGAGAATCTGCCCCGTCTTTTGCACCTGCTGCTGGCCTTCTGCCTTCTTCCACTTGTGACCAGAGGATGGTGGCTCATATAGTTCCTCCTGAATTTGGTTTGACTTTGTGAAGGACATTTTAAAGTGCTCTAGATTTAAATGACTCTAAATGATCTAAAGTCCTGGAGTCTGCATGTCAAAACATTGGTGACTTCCTTCTTTTCCCTTCTTGGATCACTCTGTCTTGGAAACTGTCCGCCATGTAAAAGTCCAAGTTTCTTGATAGCGCCACAAAAAAGAACAACAGGGTGGCCAAATTGAGAGAAATGATGCGAAGTAGAAGAATGGTAGCAGAGACTTTGCAAAGCCCACAGCTGTAGTAAGCACACACCGGCCTGGCAGCCGACCATATTAGCATCTCCCAGTGACACAAAGGCTCTTTCTGTATATGTGTGTGTGTGTGTGTGTGTGTGTGTGTGTTTATAAACACACAGGGACATGAGCACTGCCCATAGCTCTACCATAGCTCTATAGAAAAGAAACATGACAATTAAATCACATGGGATTTTTCTTGATAATAAATTGTAAACAGGCACAAAAGGAGAGCCCATTCCCAGTTGTTTGTTTGTTTGTTTGTTTGTTTCTGATGGCCAAAAGACTTTCACTTCTGAGATTCCATCAACTTTTTTGAAAGTATTTATCTATTTTAATTTAATAAACTTTATTATTTATATTTAAAGGGAGTTTATCTTAAAAAATTGAGTCACAGAAAAAAGATTACCCCCTCCATACATACCCCAGGCTTTCCCTCTATAAAGAAGTGACTCAAGAGGGGTGCATCTAACAAATACTCAATAAAATTCTTGCAAACCGAATCTAAGAATGCATTAAAAGTATCATCCATCATGATCAAGTAGGCTTCATCCCAGGGATGCAGGGATGGTTCAATATACAGAAATCCTTCAACATAATCCACTGTATAAACAAACTCAAATTAAAAAACCATATGATCATCTCATTAGATACTGAGAAAGCATTTGACAAAATCAAACAGCCCTTCACGATAAGTCTTGGAAAGATCAGGAATTCAAGGCCCCTACCTAAACATAGTAAAAGCAATATACAGCAAACCATTAGCCAACATCAAATTCAATGGAGAGAAACTTGAAGCAATCCCACTAAAATCAGGGATTAAACAAGGCTGCCCACTCTCTCCATACCTATTCAATATAGTGCTTGAAGTCCTAGACAGAGCAACTAGACAACAAAAGGGGGTCAAAGGGATACAAATTGGTAAGGAAGAGGTAACCCACTCACAAAAGAAGTCACTAGATATGCACTCACTGATAAGCAGATATTAGCCCAGAAACTTAGAATACCCAAGTTACATTTTGCAACACACAAGAAAAACAAGAAGGAAGACCATCGTGTGGATACTTCATTCCTCCTTAGAATAAGCAGCCTTATTTATAATAGCCAGAAGCTAGAAAGAACCTAGAGGTCCATCAACAGAAGAATGGATACAGAAAGTGTTGTACATGTACACAATGGAATACTACTCAGCTATTAAAAACAATGAATTTATGAAATTCTTAAACAAATGGATGGATCTAGGGGATAATATCCTGAGTGAGGGAACCCAAACAGAAAACAACATATATAATATGCACTCCCTCATAAGTGGATATTAGCCCAGAAGCTTGGAATACCCAAGATACAATTCACAAACCACATGAAACTCAAGAAGAAGGAATACCAAAGTGTGGATACTTCGATTCTTCTTAGGAGGGAGAGCAAAACACCTATGGAAGGAGTTACAGAGACGAAATGTGGAGTAGAGACTAAAGAAGTGACCATCCTGAGACTGACCCACCTGGGGATTCATCCCATATACAATTGCCAATCCCAGACACTATTGTGGATGCCAATAAGTGCTTGTTGAGAGGAGCCTGATATAGCTCTTTCCTGAGAGGCTCTGAGAGTGCCTGACAAATACAGAAATGGATACTCACAGCCATCCATTGAACTGAACATAGGGTCCCCAATAAAGGATCTAGAGAAAGGTCCTAAGGAGCTGAAGGGATTAGCAGCCCCATAGGAGGAACAACTATATGAACTAACTAGTAACCCCAGAACTCCCAGGAACTAAACCACCAACTAAAGAGTACAAGACTCATAGCTCCAGCTGCATATGTAGCAGAGGGTGGCCTCATTGGGCATCAATGTGAGGAGAGAGCCTTGGTCCTATGAAGGCTCTATGCTCCAGTGTGGGGGAATGCCAGGGCCAGAAAGCACGAGTGAGTACGTTAGTGAGAAGGGGGAGAAGGGAGGGCTTAGGGAGAGGGTATTTTTCGAAGGGGAAACCAGGAATGGGTATAACATTTGAAATGTAAATAAAGAAAGTATCCAATTGAAAAAGAGGGGTGCATCTATAACCTTAGGTGAACCCATATTGATATATATCATCATCAATCACTCAATAGAGACCAATGACAGACCTCTGTCTGAACATTACAAATTCAGTGATTCTGTAATAGTTTTGTATATTAGCATGGATTTTTAAAACTTATTTCAATTCTCCTTGTGTTGCTTTAGAAAATTTGACTCTCTTCTTTCTCCTAAAATGATCTGGTTTGTGTAAGAATGCTTGGCCTTTAAAATATGTTTACTTTTGAATTGCAATCTACCGCTTCCTTAATGCAGCTTTAAGGAAAACTCATGAGAGTTTCATTTATTGTACGGATATAACTTCCTAGCTCTGTTTTTATTCGTTCTATTAAAATTATTCAATGTGGGTGGGCACAGAGAGTTCTACAATAAAAGAATACCCAAAGGTTAAGTCTGCTCATTGCAGAAAGTCCATTATTGTTATTAATAATTTAGCTAGCATCTCTGTTAACTTTCTATTACTGAGAGAAAAAGAAACATGTAGAAGAAAGGGCTTCTTTTATCTTAAATCTTTTAGCCCATCCTCATGGGAAGTCAGAGCAGAAGCTCAAGGCTGGAACCTGGAAGCAGGAACTGATGCAGAGGTCAGGAGCATTGCTTATACTTCTGCTCTCTATCGCTTGCCCATCCTGCTTGCTTATAGCTCACCAGCCCAGGAGTGGCATTGCCCCCAGTGAGATGGGTCCTCCCACATCAATCAACTGAGAAAACAGCCTATGGACTTGCCTACAGGTCAATCCCATGAAGTCATTTAATCAGATAAGATTCCTTCTTCCCAGATGACCCTAGCTTGTGCCAAGTTAACATAAAACTATCCATCACAGGTAATACACCTATGCATATGCATACACACACACACACACACACACACACACACACACACACACACACACACACTTCTGTCTAAATGCTATAATGATGCTATATAAAGTGAATGCAATGCAATTTTTGCAGGCATTTTTTTATTGATTATAATGAATCCTGAGACTTTTTTTCTGAGATAGATTAAAGGGGATCTACCTCTGCCTATGTACTGAGCTGCACTGGCAAGCACTGTTAAAATCTGTGTAAATGAGAGATAATAATAAGTTCTAATAATAAGATCTTTAAGTTGGTATTCAAATCATTTCTTCTTCTTTTTTAAGATTTTATTTATTTATTATTATACATAGGTACACTGTAACTGACTTCAGATCTCTTATGGGTGGTTGTGAGCCACCATGTGGTTGCTGGGATTTGAACTCAGGACCTTCGGAAGAGCAGTCAGTGCTCTCAACCGCTGAGCCATCTCTCCAGCCCCCAAATCATTTCTTCTTAGATACATTTTACTGAAAATAAGCAAACATGGTGGTGGTGGGGGAACAATCCAACTCCTTAATTCAACTCTGTTGCTGCCTGCCCCAGCTACCTCCAGCAAAGTGACTGCCAGGCCAAGAGTCAGCTTTGCAATGAGCACATAAACATTACAGCAGCTCTTGGTGATGCAGTCTCAGTTAAGTCTACTCAAAACATTACCTCCAGAAGTTTGGTTTTCTAAGATATCCCAATGACTAGTAGATGGCAAGGAGCAAAACCTGTCTTACAGAAAAAGAAATAAAAGACATGGTTTATTCTGAAGCAAAATATGATTCATAGTGGCCTGGAATCATAGATTAAGTTCTCCTCAGATATCACATTCTAATGATATACCAATCCTGAAACCTTTATAGTAACAGAACAAAGGTCCATAAATCAAGATAACTTTTAAATAGATTGTAATTCTAACAACAAGATGGGACATACTCTGCTGTAGGCCTTGAATGGTACCTGCCATTTTTAGTCCTTTGATTGGTACAAAATTAGGGTTCCGTTAAGTTAGTAAGTACATCTCAAAAGGATGTTCCAGTCTTTCAGATTCTTCTATCTGACGGGTGGCAGAATGTTAGTTCTGATAAAGAGTTAGGCAAGGAATGGCAATGTAGCAGGCTAAAGATTACCAGAAATTGAAAGTAGGCACCGGAACTGCAATATTACAACTGGTCCACATTATGAAGCTTTAATCAATCAGCCACTGTAGACAGGGCATCTTTCTAGGAATGCTTGTGCACAGGGGTGACTCTAGATTGAGTTTGGTTTAGATGGAGCAGGTGGTTCTAGAGTTCTCTGTGATCTGGTTGCTGGGCACTGAAGTGTTTCTTAGAAGAGGTAGTCATGATATGTGCATAGAAGCAGAGGAGCAACAGATGTCAAAGAGTCAGAGGCCAGTGCAGGTCTGAGTACCAGAGAGAAACAGTAAGGGGAAAGAGAGAATCAGAGCATAGGTAAAAACAGAGGGGACTCAATTTGATGCCTTTGAGAATGGAGGGGTTATCTTTTCAAGAGCCTACAGTCAGGCTCTCTGGCTCTCAAGCACAAGGCAGGGAAGGGGTTGGGCAACAGGCTGTGGGACTTCTTGGAGAGATAACCTCATACTAGCAAGTCTGGTGGCTAGGTTCTCTCAATGTCCCAGAAGAATTGCCTTCAGTGTGTGAGGGAATGCCTAAGAAGAGGCTGAATTCGAATGGTATACTCACACGAAAGAGCTAGTGGAGGTCCTGCCCAGCACTTGCCAGAGACTCAAGTTTGGATTGCTGTGAACTCAACCATTGATGAGCAAGTTACACACGCTGAGATTGGGACCTCACACACTCCCTGGCTATTTTAGTCATCTGCTCAGGCTCAATGAGGAAAGTGGCCCGAGGGCACTCCAGTTCTGCCCTCACTGACGTTGTATCATAAATCCAGATCGACCTCGTTCATGTGATCTTTACTCGAGTGCGCTTAGTACCATGTGCGGAGCTAGTTAATTGGAGGAAGCGACACAGACACCGCAGAGTCATGGCTGTGGGGAGAGTCCAGTGTCCAGCAGGGACAGTACAGCGAAGCAGTTCACCAGATGAGCTGGGAACATAGCAAAAAATGCCCACAATTGAAGGTTTGGGTTAGGCTGACAAGAAAACAAAACAAAACAAAACAAAGCAAAATCCCCCCCCAAAAAATAATGGTAAACAAACAAAAAGCAAAACAAATAAACAAAAAGCAAGCCGACCAGGGTTAGAACACCCAGGCAAGAAGGAAAGAAACACACACACACACACACACA
>NC_034597.1:102979254-102987213 GCF_900095145.1 Mus pahari
AGAGAGAGAGAGAGAGAGAGAGAGAGACAGACAGACAGACAGACAGACAGACAGACAGACAGACAGACAGACAAAGAGACAGAGAGACAGAGAGACAGAGAGAGTCAGAGAGAAGATACTGAAGAAAGACAGAGGTAATATGAAGCCAGAAAAGAGAAGGGGCAGGCCCTGCTGCAGACCCTGGTTACATGCAGATTTCTTATATGGTACCAAGGGCCAAGGAGACCCCAAGTCCCTGGGACAATGTAGGGGCTGTAACATTTTGAAAGCTAAGAGGTCTGTTAAGTGAGGTCTGCAGGGAACTGTAACTGCAAAGGCTGTAAAGGCTGCAGGCTGCCACAGGCCTCACCCTTCTGAGGTTATTGGTCACCTCTGCTAACCGTGGAGATATAGAAAAGCTGCTTTCAGGTACACAAAAGATTCTCCTGTTTCTCTGGGTCACAAAGGACCTCAGTGGGCTAACTGGTTGTAGCTGTCATATGTAACTGACAGTTTAGTTCTCCTTTGCAGTGGTGTGCCTTCTTCCCTCCCTTAGCCATGATTTATATTTATCTTACATAGATTTGCACAATAAAATCTAGTTTCTAATAAAAAATCGATTTTCATTGCAATAAAGATATTTCCACTTTTGGAAAAATTTTGGCTGTTAAAGTGTTTCTATCTTTTATTATTGTAACGAATATTTTGATGATCACCTTCTAGCTGTGATTTTCTTTACTACTGACATAGACATGTATAAGACATGCTTCTTTAACCATGGAACTGTTATGAATACAGCCACAGAGACATTTATATTTCATATGAATGGCTCATTTCACAGAAATGGGTTTTTCTATTTATAGAACATTCTATCAATTTATTAATATTATAAATACATTTAATATAAACAAAATTATCCTATGACTTTTCACCACAAAAATCTAGATTCCTTAATTTAGTTCATTGTTTTTAGATTGAACAAAATTCCACACAAAAACATTTGCAATAATATATAGTATGTTATAACGTATGTAAATTTAAGTGCGGGTTGAGGTTGGTCTATACCTCTTTGCAGACTTTCTTAGTATGTATGAGTCTGATCATCAATATAATTAATATTTGAAGTATAACTACTCTAGTTTTGTTAGATGCCAGGTAAAATTCGAAATAAATCCTCAGATTTTATTTTTCTGAAATCATTTCATTTCTCTGTCATCATAAACAGTCTATAAATGGTGTTTCTAATACAACAACCAATTACTTTATTTTTGTGATTTTTCTAATATGAAGGAAAATACCATTTTAGTGATATTTTAAAAGTTCCTTAATGCAATTCAAATGATCATGAATAATAGAACAATGCATAATGATCAGACTTTTCTTTCACTGACAATAACAGTGACTAGAAAGCAGATGTAGCAAGACACAATTCTCCTATGGGTAGAGCAGTGCGATAGGACTGTAGGGATGAGCAGTTTTCCTGTCACTCAGTGATTGTTGCACTCCGACTGCAGATGTGAAATCTAACTGAGTACAATACTGGCTAAACTGCCAGACGCTACTCAAAGACGGATTGCATTTTATGAATGGATATCGTTAAAGATGCCCATTAATATTCTTATTCTTTTAAAACATTGGATATCATAACCAACTCGTCTTAATTGCTCATCATATGCTTAAAGCTTCAGGATGTCTGTCATGCCCAACCACTCTTTCCAGATATTCATAGTCACTCGAGTCCTATCACAGTGTCTGGATTATTTATGTTTAAAATTCTCAGACATACTATCCAAAAATCATAAAAGATGCATTTATTTCTACCCAGTATTCTGAGTTAGAATACTTGACTAGGTCTATCCTTGTAATAGGGTTTCTATTCAGGTAATGTGCAGAAGTGTAGTCAATAGAAAATGACAGAACCTTTTTTACTTCGGGAATATGACTTCTCCAGAAAGAAGATGATAAATCACAATTACATAAACTGGGAGAAGACATAACACACCTATAGAGTTTGCAATAATGATCAGGGCAGGCAGAGTGCATTGCATTTGCAAGATTAGAGCTAATCGGGTTTTTTTGCAGGGAGTGCAATAAATCAATTTTGGAAATGTCAAGTCAAATCAGGTGTGCTAAGCTATTAACTAGTATGTGGTTTACAACAAAACCAGAAATCGAGTTATAGAATTTATTTTAGACACCTTTATTTGTAGAACACATAAGGAATGCATAAGCCCCATTTACATATACAACATATCATGCAATGATAGGAAAGTAATTCTATTCTTACTTTATAGGAATTGAATCAATTCATGAAATTAAGACTTGAATGTTAACTATCATACCTTTATGGGATTGTGTCACTAATAGAGATTAGAAAGATTAAGTAAAAATAGTTTCATCTTGAGCATGTTGTGTACAGTTTTTGTAAAGGAAATATATTTTGTTTGCTTCTACTTGGGGCCTTGTCCAGCTTTAATCTGAGTGTGCCTAGCCTTACTGCATCTTGTTATGTCATGTTTAATTTCTATCACTAAGAATCTTCCTCTTTTCTGAAGGAAAACAGATGAGTGGGTATGGGGGAGGGGAGGTGGGGTGAGATAAGGAGGTAGGTCAAGAGGCTGCAATAGGGATGTGTTGTGTGAGAGAACAATAACTAAAAAGAAAAGAGAAAAAGAAAGAAACAAGTTGTAGAAAATTAAGAGAATTTTGCAAGTTAACTCTGCAGCCATGTTTAAATGAATTGATAGTGGAGGTAGATTTAAAGAGATAATCAAAATGAAACTAATGATTCTCTGTGAGATAAATAATGTCCCATCACAATTTACCCTCAACTAATAATCTAACCTCTTATCGATATGGTATGAAGGCTTTTCAGGTAACATAGAGGGAGCAAAAAATAAAGTGTAATACTCAAATTCATGAAAGTAAATTCTTAGAGAAATGAGATTCTGTTAACAAGTTGCTCTGAATAAATTACTTTACCCAAAGGTTACTAATTTTCCCTTGTTTAACATGATTGTTTTGTTCAGTGTTTCATGTTTAGCTGTGAATTTGACTGAGAATTTCCATGTTTAAATCACTGAAAAGCATGTACTAGCATTGAAATGAGTATTTTGAAAATGCTTTATCATAGGTTGATGGTTCAAATTTCAGNTACTAGGAGAGAGAAATAGAGGTTTTATACATAGTATTGGGAAAAATATCTCTATTTTACACATATATATTATTCAGCGATGTCAGTTTGGCATTTGTCATATGTTAGGTTATTAATAGAAAAGTTATAAAAAAGTATAAGGTCATAACACATCAGACAGGAAAGACAACTAGGGAATCATTTCTCTAAACAAAAGAAAGTGTTTGTCATGGACTTTTAAACTTGATAGAGCGTGAAAACAACAATGTGATTAACTTAAAATAATACATTTAATAAAAATAGTCCTCAGAAAAATGTGTCAATGATGAATTTTTTATGAAACTGTGATAATACAAAAAGTTCCTCAACTTAGTGCTTCTCAGAGGCTAAATAACATTAGGAGGGGCATTCAAAATAACATTAGGATGATTAATTAGATTAGACCAAATTAGTTTTAATATATACTTGGTATTATTATTTTAGGTTTGCTATGTTTTTGGAAAAATAGATTATTCCAATAATTATGTAAACCAATCAAGTGTCCACAATATTTTACATATAACATTTAATCTTCACAAATATAAATGGTAAGACAAATGACCACCCAAGATTTTATAGAGATCGGTTTGTTTTTGTGGGCTAGTCAAGTGGAAATGTTTCTTTAACTCCAGGATTGGGGATTGGAGATTTGTCTTTTGTGAGTTATGAAAAGACTGGATGTGGATATAAAAATAGAGAAGAAATAATTAGTTTTTTAAAAGAACTAAACTCCATGTTTAGCAAAGTTAATGACAGTCCTTAAGGTCCTCAATCTTAATATCAGTGTGTAAATGAGAACTCCAAACCAACAGAGAATAATCTTAGTCTTCAAGAGTCTTAGCTAAAAATGCCGTCTTTCTCCTGGATCAGTCTGTGTCCTCTAGTTTTACCTCAGACAGATGGTTTTACCCCAAAACGACTCAAAATGAATTGTGCTTCATTTCTGGTTTACAGTTTTCAGAGATCATTATTAGAAAAAAAATGTACATTTTCAATATTATTCTGAATCAACTGACTTTATCTTGTATGTTCTATGTTTGAGTAATGTGAATAAGTGTTATCTAGATAATTGAAAATATTTAATACCAAAAATTTCATCAACTGTTTTTGAGATCATGAGATAGCTTAAATATTACATTCTTTGACAACTTGGATATTTAATTTGTCATTGCAGTGTAAATAACATGAAGTATTTTACTCTACGAGCACTTGACCGAGAAGTAAGTTAACATTCAGGTGTTAAGAAAAGAAAGATTATCTTATGAGCCAAGGATTTAGAAATTGAAGTTACCAGAGAACAAGATAATAAACATCTTAAGTTATTTTTCTTTTTCTCAGAGATTTTGTAGAATTCTAAAGAAGCAGAGATGCTTATGTGAAACCATTAGATAAACTCCGAGAGTTCTAACTCTGGAGTCACAGTACTCAAGTCCTTGATTGAAAAGGGTCCTGTAACTTTGAAGGGCAGCTGCTTCCTGTGTGACTTTCTGTCACTGATCAGATTTTATGAAATAATCTGATCAATCTTATGATTCAGACAGAGAATGGATTCAGGAAATACCTTAAAGTCAAGGCCAAGAGGCTGAGTGAGGCATTATGGGGAGAGATAAGGTTCAGTGAAGAAGTCCGGGAAGGAAGTTGATCATTTAATCAGATCCCCATACTGTCAGTTTTAATAGGTCAACTCTGAAAAGACAGGGAAAGGGAAAAGAATAAATGGACTGTGTCAAAGTCTCTCAGCATGTCTCCTAGCCTTGGTCACTCAGAGGTTCCTCAATAGTACATGGGACAGCTTGTTCACAGAGCATCAGTGCCCCAGGTGAGAGGCCCAATGGTCTCTTCTCCATTTTATTAACCCACAGTCCAGAGAGGGAAGAGGGAAAGGGGAAGACTTCACTGATTGTGAGGAAATGGGCAAGATAATACTGGAAAAAATAATCTTCTTTTAAAAAAACAAACAAACAAGTTTTAATCACACATTTTCATAAGTGTTGACTCTTTGATCAAATTGAGGAGGCAAAGCACACATGTGTGGACATTGTCTTGTCAGGTGTGTGGACTCTAGTGGACAGGCATGGGCTTCCTCCATCACAAAATGAGCAAGATGTGTTTCCAGTAAGGAAAAGTCTGTTTATCAAAGAGGAAGCTGGCAGCTACTATGCAGAATGCTGTATAGATTGTTCCATCCTCCTTACTCGCATGCATAATTCCTGCCTGATGTAAGAGAGTTGAATGTCAGCCTTCTTAAATGTATTTTGTGGCAACTTCTGTGTGCGGATTTATTTTGCGGCGAGAGGAGAAGGAAGAACACATTAATTCCAGATGGCTTTAAGCAAATATTAGAAAGGTGAGCTCTCACAGGCTTCCTAATATCTTTTGGCGAGTTGACATTTACAAACACTGAGTTTGCTAAGCTTTCTCCCTTAGCAATATTAAGGCTTTAGCATGTGTACAGGATGTGTGAAATGAAATACTCCGTTTGAGAATTCTGTAGACAAGAGAGGACTGTAGCCACAGTGGGTAGAGACAATGGGACTGCATTTCCTGATTTCCTGCTATATGAAGTATCCTATTAAAACATTACAGAGTGTAATCAGGTTGTCTGTTTTCTAAAATTTTGGAAATGTTACCTGCTTTTCACCCTCCCTACATTAAGGTCCACGTATTTTTTCTTTTGCATAGCAAATTACCTCCTTCAATAAAAAAAAAAAAAAAAAAAAAAAAAAAAACACTGTTTGCAGTTCCTGAGCATATCCTGTGAAAATTAACAAAACAGTAGTTGCTGTTGATAAAGAAGTTTTAACAAGGATTGCTTAAGGATGTAAGGCGGGGGCTAACTCTCTCTCTCTCTCTCTCTCTCTCTCTCTCTCTGAATGTGTCCTCCCATTGAAATAAAAACATGGTGTGTATGTGCAAACTGTTAGTATTAGAAATAGGATAATTTTAAAAAGAGAAACTAGTTGATCCCCAAGTTGTATGCAAACAATTGTCAGTTATTTCATTCTTACACAGCAGCTGGAGGATGGAGGTACAAGCAGCATGAGTAAGCAACAATAATCAATGCCCTTTGTGCACAGGAAAATAGTATTTCAGACATATGGGAATAATTATGGGATTTTTCAAGGTTTAAATATTTTATTTTCAAATTTTTATTGTAGTAAAAATATAGATCAGGAAAATATTACTATTATTTTTAACTATATAATTCAATGTAAAATCCATTCACTTTCTTATGCGAACGATCTCTCCACAATACTTTTCCTATTTCAAAATTAAAACTACATGAATTTAAAACTTCCTTTTCAGTTTCCTAAGCAGAGCCTGCCAACCATCCTCCTGATTTGATCATTTTATTTATTAACTCCTGAATGCTATATACACTGACAAATAAAAGCAATTTAATGGTGTAAGCATATTATAACCATTTCATTAAATCAAACTTTTCTACATTAACTACCTAACCATTTCTCTGCTGTTTGCTTTTTTTTAATTTAGAATATTGTCATGGAATTCCAACCTTTCTTCTTTCTTTTCCTCCTTAAAATCTTCCCATACACACTTATTCTCCTTCAAATTTATAGCTTCATTTTTTTCAAGTAATTGTTATTTCATACTTTTTATGCATAAATACACATATATTCTTAAACATAATGGGTCAGTCCACATAATCTTCTTTGCATGTATATTTCCAGGGTTGACCATTTGTCACAGAACAGCCAGTTGATGTTCTTTTCCCTGGGGAAGACTGCCTCTTCCAGTTCCAGATTTCCTCTGTTCACTAAGGTTCTTTTTTATAGGGTATGTCTCTTTGTTTTATTCTCAGCCGTCTTGGCATCTTCACTGGCGTCATCCTTGTTCAGCTCCCATTGTTAGGTTGTTGAAAATTTAAGGGTGTTACTTTTTAAAGCTCCAACAGCAAGCTCTTTCTCTCTTTCTCCCCTCTCCCTCTCCTCCCCCTCTATTTCTTTGTCTCCTGTATATAATCTCTTACTTATAATTCTGCATAATTTTATATATGATAAACACACATAAAATGTGAATGAATTTAGTAAGAACCCACACACTTACGACAAAATATTAGCAGCAGCAGAAATTTAAAAATGTAAAACCTACCGCTTAGAAAAGCAATCTCCTCTGAGGAGCTGATGAGTTCTCTGTTAAGCAGACATCAGTTATGTGATAGACAGCCTCTATATATGCCTGATGCCTATACTTGCATGCATTTTTTGTTTTATTGCTTTTCATGGCTAGAAATGTTTATCATGATTCAACTTACTTTATGATATCTTATAGCTTGCATCTTGGTACCTTTATGGGTTGGTTCTTTTCTTTTTCTTTTCTTTTTTTCAATTTTTTATTAGATATTTTCTTCATTTACATTTCAAATGCTATTCCGAAAGTCCCCTATATCCTCCCTCAGCGCTGCTCCCTTATCCACCCACTCCCATTTCTTGGCACTGGAGTTATCCTCTAATGGGGAATATGAAGTTTGCAAGACCAAGGAGCCTCTCTTCCCAATGATTGCAGACTAGGCCATCTTCTGCTATATATGCAGCTAGAGACACGAGCTCTGGGAGGGTACTGGTTAATTCATACTGTTGTTCCACCTATAGGGTTGCAGACCCCTTTAGCTCCTTGGGTACTTTCTTTAGCTCCTACATTGGGGGCCCTGAGTTCCATCCAATAGATGACTGTGAGCATCCACTTCTGTGTTTGCCAGGCACTGGCATAGCCTCACAGGAAACAGCCATATCAGGATCCTTTCAGTGAAATCTTGCTCCTATATGCAATAATGTCTGGGTTTGGTG
>NC_034597.1:102987224-103030743 GCF_900095145.1 Mus pahari
ATTTTTGTGTTTCTTCTTTAAGGACTTCTACCTGTTTAGCAGTGTTTTCCTTTAATTCTTTAAGGACTTCTACCTATTTACTAGTGTTCTCCTGTATTTTTTTTAAGTGAGTTTTAATTCCCTTCTTAAAGTCTTCTACCACCATCATGAGATATGATTTTAATTCCGAGTCTTGGTTTTCAGGTGTGTTGTTTTATCCAGGACTCGCTGTGGTGGGCGTACTGTGTTCTGATGATGCCCAGTGTTCTTGGTTTCTGTTAGTAAGATTCTTACATTTGCCTTTTGCCATCTGGTAATCTCTGGTGTTAATGTTGTAGCTGTCACTGGCTGGAGCTTGTTCCTCCTGTGATTCTGTTAGCCTCTGTCAGCACTCCTGGGAATTCAACTTTCCCCTATGTCCCTGTGGTCAGAGCACTCTCTGTAGGTGAGCTTTCCTCTTGAAAGACAGATGTCCAGAATTCTGGAGCTCTGATCCACCTCCTGAGTCCTGGGGTCAGAACCCTCCCTGTAGGCCAACTCTCCTCTGGCAAGGAAGGTGCCTAGTGGTCTGGGTCTCAGCTTTACCTCCTGGCTGAAGATGCAGGCCCGAAGGGACCCTGTCTAAGAAACTTTGTTGCTTCTGCTGCCCACGTGCTCTTCAGTGATCCTGAGGTCCTTGGGTGTGCTAGGGGTCCTGTATCATGGAGAATCCTCTGGGAAACTTGGCACCCTTCGGCAGGTTCAGGCAGAAGATGGTGGGGCTGGCCCAGACCTGAACGAATCACAGCCTCTAGTTGGGCAGGGTTCCCCAATCCCTATTCCTGCTAGCCCTAGACCCTCCGGGATTCTTTGGAGATGATGTTGCATTCCACTCACCCGTGATCCAAGGTCCTGTGTGTGCTAGGCGTCCTGTGGTGTGGAGAGTCCTCTGGGGGAACCTGGCGCCCTTCGCCGGGTTCAGAAGGAAGATGGATTCTTCTTTTCTTCTTCCAACCTTTTCCTTCTTCCCTTTCAACACACTAACACTATGTAGGAGAAAGAAAAGCATAGAAGGGAAAGGGGTGGGTGGGGTCAAAAAATATTATCAGACTACTTCCTGCTGATTAGAGAGTAAGTTTTCTTGGGGAAAATTTGATCTTCACCATCAGGATATCTAATCTCTTCTTCATGTGTCTTCACAAACAACTACTCGACAAATTACAACCAACACTAACCAACAGCATCAACCCAGGCACCCAGGCAACCAGCCCTGTCCATCAGGACTCTAGCATCTATCTACCCTCTGAAAGTCTCCAGAATTACAAATGTTGCACATGCAGGACCTATCTGCAGCTGTCAAAATCATGTCCCTGTTAGATCATGAGGCAAATCAGTCATAATGTGATCATAATGTGAAGCAGCCCCTTGTCCCACACCTGGGATTAAAACAAAACCTCATTCCCACAATATTTCTGTTTTCTAAAGCAAACAAAATGCTCACTACAATATCTCTCTTGCTTCCACAAAATGTTTGCCTTGGAAAAATTCAAAATTTACTATAAAGCTAACAAAATACTGGTATTTAGCATGATATCATTAAATAATTTGAGACTTAGTTATAATATATCTATATGTGTGTGTATACATATACATATGTATATATATACATATATATATATATATATATATATATATATATATATATATATAAAATCAGTGATTCCTTTAACTATATTTATTATTTTCAATATTTTCAACTTTTAGATTTCAACATATACATAAGTGTAATAAGTTTTTAAATATGTCAAATAATGCTGATAATGTCAAGTGTTATTTCTTTTACTATTTTAGGGTGTGTGGATGTTTTGGTTTTAGTCCTCACATTTCTGTAAGATTTCTGATGACTTTTTCAAAGACCTTCAGGACTCCATTCTATTTTTTAGGTTGTATGTGTTCAAAATACATTTTTCATCATTCATAGTGAAAGATACCGTCTTTCACTTATTCTGGTACTGTGTTAATGTATGAATTAATTTTATTGTATTAACATTCTTGGGATACTGAAAAAGCTCTCTTTTTTTCTTTGTTGAGATGTAATTTATGTGCTCATAAAATTGCTACTCGAAAAATATGCAATCCAGTGATATGCACATTCACAAACTTATGCTGAAAACAACAAAAATTACCCAAGTATCTGTCAGTTTGAAAACATAAAACAAACAAACAAACAAACAAACAAAGCTAATGTATTTTTGATTATTCAGTTCATGTTTGGTTTTTCTCACCTTGAGCCTGTGGCAATGATTCATATAGTTTCTGCCTGTGTCAACCTGCCCCTTTTATTTAGATAAAATTACGTATCACATTACTTGTGTTTGCCTAATCAACTTCAGTTATCAAAATGCTTTCATAATACATATATGTAACACATATCAGATATTTGTTTGTGTTTGTTTTTGTTTTTTGTTTTTTTTTTTGTTTTGTTTTGTTTTTTTGTTTTCAAGACAGGGTTTCTATGTATAGCCCTGGCTGTCCTGGAACTCACTCTGTAGACCAGGCTGGCCTTGAACTCAGAGATGCGCCTGCCTCTGCCTCCCAAGTGCTGGGATTAAAGGCATGTGCCACCACTGCCTGGCTGTTTGTTCTTTTTATGATTAAATAATATTCTGTTTCTTAGATATACCATATTGTTTATTTGTATATCACTTAAAAGCTTAGTTTTAATTTTTGACTTTTATATTTTTAAAAGTATCTTTATAATTGCCTACAGTATTTTACAAGTACTTGCTTTGAATTTTATTGGCTATGATATAGGGGTAGAACTATTTGGTTGTTTGGTAAACACATGCAATTTTGGGGAGAACTATAAACTGATTTCCAAAGTGGCTTCATTTTATCCTCAGACAAGCAATTTGTGTGAGTTTTTTACACACAGTCATTTAATGCTGGCTTTTGTCTTTTTGACAATAGCTCTCCTAGTGACTATATGGTAGTATTTCTTTGTTGTCTTGATCTTAATTTTGCTAATTACTAATATCTTTGGACAACTAGCTCTGATTATTATAGATAAACAGGGGGAGCCAATTATATCTGTGTACCAATTCTGTACATGAAGAATGATGTCCAAAACTGTTCTCGGGTTCCAGATTTTCTTTTCACTGTCCCAGTGATATCTTCAGAAGGTGTAAAATTTAAGTACAATTTATCTCTTTCTTTCTATACCTTCTAATTAGATATCATCTCTAAAGAGCCATTGTCTAAATTAAGACCAAGTCATTAAGCCTTTATTTGTTTTCTTCTATGAGGTTTGCACTTCTACATTTTATATTTGCACCCCTACCCCTGTAGTTAAGTTTTTGATTAGTTGGTCAGAATCTGACTTAATTCCTCAGCATCAGTTCTATTATAAATTTTTCCTGTTTTCCTTTCACTGTTACTTTAGATGAAGTCATTGTACTTATGGTTCTATATCAAGTCTTTGCTAGGTCACAGTAGAACTGACTGTTCATAACCATGATGATCAATGCATTCATTAGCTTTGTGCTCTGCTTCAGCTTCTGCCTCTGTCTGTGTTTTTGTCTTCATCTCTGTCTGTTTCTTTCTGTCTTTGTTTCTCTCTGTCTCTGTCTCTCTCTGTCTCTGTCTCTGTCTCTGTCTCTGTCTCTCTTTCTCTCCCCCCCTCTCTCTTTCCCTCCCCTCCCCCATCCAGTGTGTGTGTGTGTGTGTGTGTGTGTGTGTGTTTGTGTATGTGTGTGTGCACTTCCTTGGATTTTTTTTACTATAGCTGAATCTATTTCTTTTTTTAAATAATTAGTCATAAATTATCTTTTATTTTTAAAGATATTTTTAAAGATTTATTTAGGCCAGGCATGGTGGTGCATGCCTTTAATCCCAGCACTTGGGAGGCAGAGGCAGGAGGATTTCTGAGTTCACTGCCAGCCTGGTCTACAGAGTGAGTTCCAGGACAGCCAGGGCTACACAGATAAACCCTGTCTTGAAAAACAAAAAAGAAAAAAGCAAACAAGAGAAAAAGAAAAAAAAAGATTTATTTAGATGTAAGAACACTGTAGCTGTCTTCAGTTGCAACAGAAGAGGACATCAGAACTCATTATGGATGGTTGTGAGCCACCATGAGGTTGCTGGGATTTTAACTCAGGACCTCCTGAAGAGCATTCAGTGCTCTCTTAACCACTGAGCCACCTCTCTAGCCCAAACCTATTTCTTAATTACATACTCATTTGGAAAAATATTATTTACTTTTGTTTGCTTTTCGTGGGTTTTAAGAAATTAAGCTGCAAAGATAATGGACATGAAGAAAGATGAAAGTGATAATTCATATGTTCGTAAAATGAGCAACAGATTCATTCAAGACGACTGAAAATATTTACATTGACAGAGGTGGACATATACATGTAGTTGTAATTACAAATAGCAGAAACACTTACGTAGCTACAGTCAGAGTCACAGTCACAAATGTGAGAACCTTGTAATGTTTCACTTTATCTAGACAACTGATTTGGCCAGTCATCTGACAGACTATAGTCCATTGAATGACAATTTTGTCAACTATATGTTTTAGTAAAAAAATAATAATAATAAAATAAAGCTTTGGGGGCTGCAACCCTGTAGGTGCAACAACAATATGAACTAACCAGTACCCCCTGAGCTCGAGTCTCTAGCTGCATATATAGCAGAAGATGGCCTAATCGGCCATCATTGGGAAGAGAGGCCCCTTGGTCTTGTAAACTTTATATGACACAGCACAGGGGAAGGCCAGGGCCAAGAAGTGGGAGTGGGTGGGTAGGGGAGCAGGGGCGGGGGTGGGGTATAGGGAACTTTGAGGATAGCATTTGAAATGTAAATAAAAAAAATAATAATAAATAAATTAAAAAAAATTTTAAAAATTTAAAAAAGGTTTTTCACATCATATCAATGTTTCATATGTATACTGTTTTATTGCTGAAAAGTATGGAGGATAAACTCTGAAATCAGTTGAAACAAAATGCTGTTAGGAGACATGTTATTGCAATTAAAATTTGTAAATTTTTCATGATCTGATTTGACCAATACTGTTTTATAGTAGTCACAGAAATGACAACGTTCAATATTTCATATGTACTATGACTGTATGCTTGTTTGTTTTAATCATATGTCTACTTTTTGTGAGTATGTGACACCAAGATAGCCATTACTCACTGGGCTCACACAGGACTGACCCTGTCTGACAATAATCTCTCATGAAAGCAAAGGGTCTTAGGAGGATGTGTCTTTCAGTACTCTAAGAAGGTCACTCATGGCCTTCTGTTGTTTCCTTACTGCTAAACCTACTAGTATCCAGTGAATAACTTCCAGCCCACAGTTATACAGATAAGCATGGATACAATCAGTGCACCTCAGGACAAAATGAATTAGCCATGAACGTTTGAAGAGAAGAGATTATCTAGGAGTGTAGAACAGAGAAATAATGTGGAATGAGAGTAGTTTTATTATAGTGTGTAATATGTAAAATTATTAAAGAACAAATTAAATTAGGAAATTCTTAAGTGAAAATTATTTCTTAACAATCCATATTTGTAATGTTTCAATATTAAAATTAATAGGAGTCAATATTCTGCTATGAAGGATTGACAATGATTTTATAAAAGACCCATAGTTTCAATTTGAGGAAAAAAAGAATAAAAACTCTTACTATATGTTTATTCTGGTGCCAAGTTATTTTACAGATTTTATGTCACTACATGTTGGAATTAAATTTGTATAGATAAAAATCAAAGCTGACTAAAGGTAGGCATTTCATTTTTGCAGACTTATTGAAATCCAATATAGAGATATGTCTACATAAGATCATGGAATCAAATATTCAGGAGAAATCCTTTTTCCATAGTGTTCTGAATTCAGTGGCTAAAACCCACAAGAAATAAGTGAACTGAATTTAAAAATTGATTTGTTAACTTTATTCCCTTAGGTAAGAATTATGGATATGCTTAGAATATGTAAGCTCCACGGAGTTACATTTAAAGTACTGCTATATGTAAGCATAATGCAATTCATTTTTTAGAGATTTTTCCTGTGGGGGATAAAAAATTATTAATGTAGCTCTCAGGAGCTCCCTCTCTGTATTTGCTAATCTGGCTTTTGGCTCTGCCTGCTCAGTCTCCCATTTGCTGTGCTCTGAAAGGGCACTGCTCTTGGCTGACAAGTGATTTGCTCATCATTGTTTCTTTAACAGAAGAAAGATAAGAAAAAAAAATCATGAATAGAAAAGTATAAGGAGCTGGGACATGGATCAAAATGTTGCATTTGAATCAGCTATGGTGCTTTCCTCTAAAAAGAATATGAATAGTTAGTGGCTGGTTATAAAGTTGACCAGGGGGACAAAAGCCATGGGGAACTGGGTAAAGGGCATAGAATACAGAACAACTGTTTTTTTTTTTTTTTTGGACTATTTCTTCCTTTGCAGGAAAGCAATGCACATAAACTCCAGACATTTTAAAGTTACATTTCTATTTTCATGAAGGCTATATCTTTATCATATATTTACCTCTGATTTGCTTGTATTTTTTAAATTAATTATTTTTTACACTCCATATTTTATCCACCTTCTGACTGTTCCACATCCCATACCTCCTCCCCAACCCCCTGTCTCCATGTGGATGTACCCACCCCCACCCCACTTGACCTCTAAACTCCCTGGGGCCTCCAGTCTCTTGAGGATTAGGTGCATCATCTCTGAATGAACACAGACCCAGAAGTCCTCTACTGTATGTGTGTTAGGGGCCTCACATCAGCTGGTGTATGCTGCCTGTTTGGTGGTCCAATGTTTGAGAGATCTCGGGGGTCCAGATTAATTAAGACTGCTGGCCCTCCTACAGGATCGCCCTTCTACTCAGCTTCTTCCAGCCTTCCCTAATTCAACAACAGGGGTCAGCTGCTTCTGTCCATTGGTTGGGTGCAAATATCTGCATCCGATTCTTTCAGCTGCTGGTTGGGTCTTTCAGAGGGCTGTCATGATAGGTCCCTATTTATCTTAATATTTTTCTTAATACGAAGGAAGATAAGGGCAGTGAAGTTGACTAGACACATGGTGACAATGAGCTGTTTCCAAGAATCAATTTTGAATCTGGCTTTAACTTGATATTCGCTTGTAGCTAAATGTCTTAATTACATTTCTATTGTTGAGATAAAGTAGCATGACCAATGAAATTTATAAAAGAATGAGTTAATTTTGGGCTTCCAGTTCCAGAAGGTTAGAATACATGATATTACAATGGAGGTAGCTGCCAGCTAAAGCAATATCTGAGAACTCACAGATGGAACTACAAGCCAGAGGAAGAAAAGTAAGGGAAGGCACAAGGCTATTGAAACTTTAATACCACTCACTAGTGACAGCCCTTACCACTCACTAGTGACAGCCTTTACCACGCACTAGTGACAGCCCTTACCACTCACTAGTGACAGCCCTTACCACTCACTAGTGACAGCCCTTACCACTCACTAGTGACAGCCTTTACCACTCACTAGTGACAGCCTTTACCACTCACTAGTGACAGCCTTTACCACTCACTAGTGACAGCCCTTACCACTCACTAGTGACAGCCCTTACCACTCACTAGTGACAGCCTTTACCACTCACTAGTGTCAGCCCTTACCACTCACTAGTGATAGCCTTTACCACTCACCAGTGACAGCCACAACTCCTAATCCTTTGCAAACAGTTCTACCAGCTAGAGACTAAGAATTCAGATGTAAGAGATTTATTAGGCCCATTCTTATTCAAACCTGAACAATAACTATATTCATGATATAACTAATAGAGAAGATATAGAGTTTATACTGACAAGGTCATAAATCTGTTGTTGCTAGTTATTAATATAAGGTGATCTAAGAATATTTGGCCTTTGAAAACTCTCTTCCTCATATATGTAAATGTAGAAGTAATTAACCAGTGTTAGGCTGCTGACAGTATCATTTGATGTAATTTATGTAAAGTTGCTCATAAGTAAGTAGCCTATACTTGTACCAAATCAGCACCATTGTAAAAGTAAGAATTTTTTTTTTTTTTGCAAACTATTATTTTGAAACCCTACGTTCCAATTTATCTTAGGGTGTAAATCAAAATCCCTTGAACTGATCATTTATAAACAGGAGACTGTTACTGGTCATAGCTATGCAATGCTGTAGTCAAAGAACATAAAACCTTCCCTAGAACTGCTGTCTGCTAAGAGTTCTCTTTTTACTTCAGAGCCAGTGCCTGTGATTGCTCATATAAAAGTAGTGAAGAAGCTTTCTAACTTCTGTTTAGTAAAGGAGTTTTTCTGTCCTTGGAAGTGATCTAAATACCTTCTAATGATTTTACCTGCTAATACTGTTGCAATGCATATTGTATAAATACATGAATCCTGTGAGTACAAGCATTCCTACTATGAAATAGTCTTAGGTAAGCTGCAAAATAATGCATATTTATAGATACATATCTTTAGAAAATAAATAAATAAAATAAATAGATACAGAAGAAGTTCTCTGCTTTTGTAAAATATAAATTTAGACACATTGCTGGTGTGGTGGCACACACCTTTAATCTCAGCACTCTGGAGGCAGAGGCAGGCAGATTTCTGAGTTCGAGGCCAGTCTTATCTACAAAGTGATAACTACAAAGTGAGTTCCAGGACAGCCAGAGCTGTACAGAGAAACCCTGTCTCGAAAAACAAAACAAAACAAAACAAAACAAAACAAAACAAAACAAAAGACACATTGTAGAAAAAAACATATGGTGTACAATTTAACAAAAATATTATGGATTTCATGGATAATTTCTGAAATCACAATTGTAGTAAAACCATATTCTTTTAACTTGAAATCTTTAAAACTCTTCATCCATTGTTAATCATGAGCCGGGTGTTGGAGGTTTGAGAACACACCTAAGGTAGTGAAGAGAAGCTGATAATGTCTAACATGGTTTTTGAATGTGTGGATTATTGCCTTCCAGCATCTGGAGAATAAAAGGTAAATGCCCCCTTTGAAATTCATACTGTGTCAGCTTCCTCAAGAAAAGGTCATTCAGCTAATCATCAGTATTACCTGGAGCTTCATGTGCAGGTGCCACACACAGCTGGCCTTCTTCCAAAGGGACAGGTGCTTGCCATCCGTCCTTCCCAACCTCCATGTGTATCATGCAATGGGACCTTAAGGTCCTCTGGTTTCAGAATGGCTCATCCATGACTTCATCATCTTTTTAAAGGAAAATTACAGCTACAGGCTCTCAGATTGTTTCCCCATCATTCAGTCTTACAAGTTCCATGCTTACTCTAACTAGACATGGCATCCTGGCTTTACAGCTCTTGACTTCCTAATTTTCACTGTCTCAGTTCTTCATTGTAACATTATGACTCACACCCATTGTCTTATCAGCCACTCGGCACCTTCAGTAACTCTTCATATTACATTTTTAAATTCCATGGCTCTTCTCTCCTTTTGCATTGATTCCTTATCCTTCCAATTCCCTGAATGCTTTTAAATTCTGTTCTCATATTTCTGAATCTCATACACAGTAATATAATTTCATATATTTGTATTTTATAAACTTCTCAGCTTCTTTCTAGTCTCAGCTAATTATAAAAACAGAACATAAATAACTTTACCATATGCAATTCCAGAATCCCGTTTAAAATGGTCCATTGCTGCACCAAAATTGCATCCCTTCAAAAGTGACCATCACAGACACAGAAATAAAACATTTTACACTGTTCTTCCTCTGAGCTAATTGTGTTACTTTTGTTAATGAAGATTGAACATAATTGACCAAAAGATTGATAAGATTCAGGTTGTGTACTGAAAAGTCTCTAGAGGCAGAGACGAATACATCTCAGTCAGACTAAGTCATGGTTATGCATTGATCTAATTTTCCAGAACCCTATACACTGTGGATGGCACATTTTAATGTACTATCAATTACTTATGTAATTTTCCTCAGTTTACCCATTAGATAAATAACTATTGGGTTTATTTCATAGTTTAATCACTATTCAAAATGAAGATATTTGGGGGTAAGTAAGACCGACTGGCACCTTTTACATGATATTATATGGAAATTATTGTTACTTTCTGAGAAATTACCTACAAAAAAGAGAAGAGATTTTTTTCCCAATTTTAACTGGATATTTTCTTTACTTACATTCCCTTTCCAGGTCTCCCATCTGAAACCCCTTATCCCATCTCCCCTCCCTCATCCTCTGTGAGGGTGCTTCCCCACCCACCAACCCACTCCTGCCTTCCTGCCCTGACATTCCCCTACAATGGGGAATCGAATCCCCTCAGGCTCAAGGGCCACTCCTCCCACTTATGTCCAACAAGGCCATCCTCTGCCATATATGCGACCAGCGCCATGGGTTCCTCCATGTGTACTCCAGTCCCTGGGAGCTCCAAGGGGTCTGGTCAATTGACACTGTGACTACCCCCATGGGGCTGCAAACCCCCTCATCTCCTTCAGTCCTTTCTTCAACTCCTCCATCAAGGACCCGGCGCTCAGTTCAATGGTTGGTTATGAGCATCCACCTCTGTATTTGTCAGGCTCTGGCAGAGCCTCTCTGTAGACAGCTATATCAGGCTCCTGACGGCAGGCAAGCACTTTTCAGCATCCTCAGTTGCGTCCAGGTTTGGTGACTGGTTATGGGATGGATGCCCAGGTGGGGCAGTCTCTGGTTAGCCTTTCCATTACTCTCTGCTCCTCACTTTACCTCCATATCTGTTCCTGTGAGTATTTTCTTCTCACTTCTAAGAAGCACAACATTCCTCAGTGTAGGGTCTCACCTGAACTCAATGTGTGGGCTTTTCGCAAAGACTATATAGCAGCTTTAGAAGAATGCCTATATCCAAAGTCCCCCCTGTACATGAGGAGTAGAACAAACGCTCTGCAGGACATGGTGCTTCTTCCTAATCCTATCAAGACAAACCTCCACTGTCACAAGGAACAAAACCATCCAACATCGTCTGTAGAAAACTCTTTATAAATGGTATCCAAATTGGGGTGGAAGTGGTGTACTGGCTAGCTTTGTGTCAACTTGACACAGCTGGAGTTATCACAGAGAAAGGAGCTTCAGTTGGGGAAATGCCCCCATGAGATCCAGCTGTGGGGCATTTCCTCAATTAGTGATCAAGGGGGAGAGGCCCCTTGTGGGTGGGACCATCTCTGGGCTGGTAGTCTTGGATTCTATAAGAAAGCAGGCTGAGCAAGCCAGGGGAAGCAAGCCAGTAAAGAACATCCCTCCATGGCCTCTGCATCAGCTCCAGCTCCCTGACCTGCTTGAGTTCCAGTCCTGACTTCTTCAGTGAAGAACAGCAATGTGGAAGTGTAAACCAAATAAACCCTTTCCTCCCCAACTTGCTTCTTGGTCATGATGTTTGTGCAGGAATAGAAACCCTGACTAAGACAAGTGGGAACAAGCCGAAAATGTAAAAGTGGAATCCTTGAATTTAAGGCTGTAGGACGACCCCAGGATTATAACCTGAACATCTCTCATTTTCTGCATTCCATTCCTAGGAAGATTGTGTACAGGAATAGATTAGTATTGTATTTTCTCCTGCAGAAAATCTCATTTATTTTGTTAGATACTTTCTTGAGTTCCATAGTAGCGTTCTTATAACTGTCAAAAAAAGCCTGTTGGCATGTTTCAGACTGACTCTGGGGAGGGGACAGCCTTACTCTTTTAAGTTCAGATATTTGCTTAGGACTTGGTCACAAAAATGAAGGAATGCCTGTCCTATTTATATGTCTGACCTCTAAATCCATTTCAACTAGATGAGTTAATGTCCTACCACTTCCTGGACCTAAGTAAGTCTTATATTAGCAGAAAATAAACTTCAGAAAATCAAAAATATTTAGATTTAGGTATCTTCAATTGTAAGGGTGTGTTTCTAGAATGGAATCTGAATCTGAGGACGACTAGGGGATGAGCAATGACTCCCCAGTTTATCTTGTAAAGAGTCTGGTTTCAGTTTCCAGCTTCTATATGGAAGCTCCACTTCCAAGTGATCTGACACAGTCTTCTGCCTCTTTGGGCTCCTGTATGTATATATGGCATACAAATTCATATAGTCATACAATCCCACAGAAAAATAATACAATATTTTTTAAAGAGAACAGATACCACAATTCTCTGGCCCACTTTCTTTCCTGTGAGAACATAATCAGAGGGCCTGTCTAAATTAGCAAGTAAGCCCTCCTCAGGAGATGGACTATATGGAGCCCTACTAAGGACATCAGGAGATGGACTACATGACACCTTGACCATGGATTTATACACCTCCAGAACTATGATAGATCAATTCTGCTGCTTATGCTAACAATTTGCACTATTTTACAATGGGATCTCAAGCGTATCCAATTATAATATGAGTTACTCGTCTTGTTTTTGTGACCAAAATACCTTATAAGAAACAACTTAAAAGAAAAAGTTTGGGCTCATAGTTTTAGGGTATACAATACCATGAAGAGGAAGGCTCGCAAGGGGAGCCACACAGGCAGTAAGACAGAGCAGACAGAAAATTGGGACAGCTTATAAAAGCTAAACCCATATTCTTCAGGCAGGTTTTCTCTCCTAATGTTTCTATGACCTTCCAGAACAGCACCCACTTCTGGGACAGATATTCAAGACATGAGCCTACATTAGAATCTTTTACATTCAAATCAGAACACAAAGCCATATAAAGACAGTAATAAGTGTTCAATAAATTGGGTACATTGAAACATAGAATGGTGAATTCTAACCCCGATACTGTTCTTCACATTGCTTCTTAAACCATGTAGCATTCTGAACATTAAGACTGCGTTTGTTAAATTAACAATTCAGGTATCATTTCATTCTAATTTAAATGTCTAGATACACATTAACATTCAATTAAATGTGTGTACATATAATTTTTGAAGGCTGTGACTTAATGTTTAGAATTTTTGTGCCTTTGAATAAGACATAAACTTTGTGTAATTTTCAATATTTTTGATTTCTGAAGTATAACATACCATTTTTCATAAAGTTCATCATATACTTTTAAATTTATTTGTTTGTTCACTTTACAATCATTCCTTCTTCTCCTCTGAATATGCTTTCACATAAGTCCTTCTCTGCTCATCAAGTCACTGCTAGACTGGTTATAACCTCTCCCACTGAGACAAGAAAGGCCGTCCAATTAGGTGCAGGATCTACAGGCAGGCAGGTAGTCAGGCAGCAGGCTCAGGGACAGCCCCAGGTCCAGTTGATGGGTTACTCATATGAAGACCAAGCTGTTCATCTGCTACATATGTGCAGGGGGCCTAGGTCAATAGACCATCTTTATAATATTTAGTCATATTAGAATGAAATGATAGTATTTTATAAAATCTAAATGGCACTTAATGTTTGAACTCCCCATTGTTGCCTGTAATAATGAAGTTTTAAAAAATTATGTAATAAGAGAATATAACACACCTATTTTAAACATTTTCCTTATAAAAATTTTAATCAGAAAATTAAATAAGCACTAATATTTTTGGTAAATACTAAGTTTCAGGCCTAAACGTTGCTTTAAAAATATGCTTTTTCTTTAAGAACCAAGCTCTCATTGCCTTATTAAGATGTAGATGAGAAATTTAGCTAGTGAACTTTTAAATTAAAATCGTAAAATTATGCACACATGTCAGTGTTACCTATGGGGCCTGTAAAATACTTTGCCTGTTACATTCTTCACATTGATGGTAGCCATGGCTGGAATAGGTAGGTTGTTGGTTTCATTGGCTTTTATAGCTGCTTAGGTTAAATATATTACACTATATCAGTCCCTGTAGCCTCTGAACTACTTGGAGGTTTAAGAAGTTGAGCAGAATTGCAATAACACAATGTTAGCGGTAATACAAGTCTGGTAAATATACCACGAAAAGCACAAAATATTTCCTGCAAAGTCATATGTGGAGTCACGCTGCATTTTGTCAAATTCTTGAGTAAATACAAAAGTTCCCAACTCATGAATCAGTCAAGTATCCTGACTCCAACAGTGGAAACCAAGATTATGAAAACAGCTAGCTTCTTATTCACCATAAATCAGGGTTCCAATTCCATTCAGCTCAGAAAATGCTATTTAGATTGCTTCCATTCCAAATATGTGCAAGAAGGCATGAGCTAATGAGTGTCTGTCCTTTTAAGATACCAGCTGATTTGCTTGTGTTTTCATTAATGGCCAATAGCCTGCATGATTAAATGTAGCTAGGCAAATGCACTTGAAGTCTATATCTAAATATCTAAATGTCTGAACACAACCATAGGTGAATGCTGTTGTCTATACATTAGCTCTGACTTTTATGAGAATTTGCCAGCATTGCTGCTATTTATCTTTTAAATGGTGGTCAATGAACCACATCTCTTTCCCAAAAGTCAATTACAGTGTGAGGAAAGGATGTAATACGCTCTCTGCATATCTCTCAGGAAAGGATGTGATATGCTCTCTGCGCATCTCTCAGGAAAGGATGCTTGCTTATAGTCTTGCCTGATGACACAGTGCTACCTTTCTACAATCAAACAGGTCATGAATTGTGTCCTAGAGAAATTGGTGAACCTTTTATGTGTGGTAACAAATTAAAATCATACTGTTAGAAGCCTGCGTTTGACTAAAAAGACTTCTGATCTACATGGATGAAGAAAAAGTTGAGAAACTGAACTTCCAACTTGCAAAATTACCTAACTCTGCAAAGATAAAGGGTAACTGGGCAGCTTCCTATCTGATATTCAAACATGTAAAAATAACCAGGTAGTTGAAGTCACATAAAATAATAATTATATCTTCAACATTTCCTAGGTTAATGTGCATGCCTCCCATCAAATTTCATATTATGAGAATGAAGATAGTTACATGTCAAACTACTTATGTAATATAAAATTATTCTTTTGGATAATTTTAACATATTTCTTAGGTTTACAGCACTAGGTTTGAAATGTTGTGGAGCAGGTTTCATTACAACCAGAAAGCAGTTGGCTACCCCATAACTTCTATGGCAATATCACACTAATAGATGAATTAATACTGTAGCATGCAGGGTCGAGTACTGAGAAAAAACATTCATGTCTTTCTTCTCCAAAATCTTCCATAGCTTCTATGGCCCACACAGAGAGCGGTCTCTGGCGACTTCGATGTTAATTTCTCTATGTCCTGCATTCACAGTGAATGTCATCTATAGCAACAGGGTGTTACTAGCTAATTATGATTGCCAAGCAAAGGCAATGACAAAGTCCTGCATTGTTTTGAGTTGGCCATGCCATCTATGCTGTGCTATTTTCTCCAAATAACTGTTTTGCTTCTGTTGATGAACACAGTCCTTCATAGATATTTTCGTGCGCACTTTGTTTTGACCAAGCATTTGCCCACACCTCATTTTCCCATCCCCACACTCATCTATCCCAATGTCTTTTTTTCTTAAGTCATCCACTCACAGTAGCTCATTTAGCTTTAAGGCATCCACATATTTTAAACACACACCAAGTTTGAAGTCAGGATTCATTTATCAGAGTGGAAATGTGCTGTTGGTCATTCTGACTCTAGGTATTCTATTTCAGTGAACTCCTACGCCCAAATCATTTCATTTTCTTAATAGGTTACTAATATGCTACTGTATGGATGTACTCATTTCTGTTCATCAGTTGACTGTGAATCGTATCGATTTAATTTCTTAGCTACCATGAATACAGCCATGATAATCATGAATGTGCAAATATTTCTGTAATGGGGTGCAAAGTCCTTGGACTGAGTGTCTAGAAGTGGCATAGTTTTATCATATCTAGTTCTATTTAGTTTTTGCATAACCTTCTGTCTGATTTCCAAAGTGCCTGGCTTCATTTACACCTCTATCAATAACCTATACAGTTTTTCTTTTGTTACATCCTTGCTGTCATTAGTTGTCATTTGTGTTCCAGATCTTGACCTCCCCTCTGGTATAATGAAATCTTAATCTTCATTTCTCTGATAAGTAAGATAATTGAATATTTTAAATTTTTTCCTAACCATTGATATATCTTATATTGAGAAGTCTTTGTTCAGCTTTAATATATCCAAGAAACTTCTTTTTGTAGTAGATATTATTTAATTCTCAGATTCATGAATTGTCAAAGTGCCAACTACCCTACTCTCTCCTCAGCCTAGATTCAAGGAACACTGTAGAAGAGTGGGCAGGAGGCAGGTAAGACCTGCCATGTTGGGAGGAAGCACTAAAAGACTGCCCTCTGCACATAACATGACTGCTGTACACATTAACTCATACCAGCTGTGATTACTTGCACAAGAGCAAGCCAACTAAAACTCCAGCATTGATAGATCAGGGATTTCTTAGATCCATCCCTACTGGAATAAGTATAGGCAGTTGATGAAAGCTTAAGGAGGGACAATAACTATGCTTTGGAAATATGAAGCTGGTAGATTGTCCATGCTCCACTAGTTGGCCACACAACCATGATGTAGGGCATCATGTGATTGGCCTTGGGAGCTTAAATAATAATGAATATGGCAGACATGAAGTTAGGAAGAAAGTAAGAAGTGAAAACCTAGAGAGATTCTGAGGAAGGGAGGTAGTGAGGGATGGATAAAATAAAGTATATTTTATAGATGTGTGACATTTTTCAAAGAATAAATAAAAATAATTGTAAAAGTTATTATAGGTAAATGTTCATGAAGTGAAATAACCTTAAAATAATCACAAAGTTTTCAATTAAGTAAATAAATGCCCAAAGAAGACTACTTTAAGTAAATGTTCTTCTACAATAGATATTATTCAATATAAAATTTTCCTATATTTTTGTTACATATATGGAAATATATGAATTCATATATTCCCACATGCAGCTCACAAAGTGACTTATTATAAAAAAAAAATCTACAATGAAAATTGTGGGGCTCTTTTGTCATGAAGTCTGGCTATCATCTGATTCCTTTTATGTGTGATAAACAACTCCAGACCTTACATCAACCATGGCTCTTTATGGAACTTACATCAACCATGGCTCTTTATGGTCATGAGCATTTCCTTTCCAGACTCAGGTGAATTTTCATGGAGGTAGTGACAGTAAAGTCACATCAGCACAATTCTACTTTATTAGTATTTATTTTGTGTGAACACAGAGTCTTAAGATATGAAATGTGACAATTCCAGAATGCACTAGATAATGTAAAAATGAATATAGTCTGGGATCCAGGCATGGATTTTAGAAAATGAATGGCTAAGTTCAAAACTGTTAAAAAGAAAATAGCAATTAAAATTATCAAGTTGATTTAATTTTCTAGGTGATATTAGGACATAAACAATGAAAGATATTTTTATTCCCCTCTTCTTCATTTATATATCAATAATAATAAAGGCTCTTTTAAGACCATTATTAGTTTACTATTGAGTAATACATCACTGAAATAAATATTGATCTTATAGTGTTACTATTTGAATATAATCAATATTAGAATCAATCAATTGGTTTCATAAATATTTTATGATAATGTTTATTCAAACATTCTCTTAATTTTTTAGGTTATATGTTTGATTTATGATTCTAGGCATCCAGGGAACAAATTTTCTTTAAAATATCTAAACCAATTATCCTAACTTTTTCAATATGTAAAAACTTCAGACAAAAATTCTTCTGAAATACTTATATCATTTTACAAAAGAAAATTTAAGTGACACATTGGTCAAAGAAATAGTTTTCAAATATTATACCTATAGATATACATACACATATATATATATATTTATATACATATATATATATATATTTAAAATTATTGCCTATGATTATGCTTTAAAGTCATTGTTTATTATAAACACATGTTTTAATATTATAATACTTAATATTAATTATTGAATATTGGAAATATTTCAACTAATGTTTTTATGTTTTAGCAGATTACACTCTTTAAAATTCTAGTAGTTTTTTATCCAATTTGCTTATATAAGTATGACTTTCTTTTAGAACTTTTTGTGATAAAAACTAGAATATTAAAATAGATTTTATTTTCCCACTTTTAGTCACTTTATAAGCTTTAGTTTACTTTCCATTCCATGTTCCTATTTGTAGATACAATTTTCAAAGGTGTCTTTTTTATTTGTATAGAGTTGAGACTTTAGATCCAAAATATTCTGAATATAATGGAAGTCAAAGCTCAAACATTCCTTGAAAATGAGATTTTTCTCAGTTGGGAATCAGAGACATCTATTGCTTGATGCAATTTGAGAGCAAGACTTGTTACAACTCTCTATGCATTCACAACATAACGAACAAATAGGATAAAGTTGAGGCAAAGAACATACTTTCATAGAGCAAGAGAAGTCCCAAGGAGCTAACAGAAATTTATTTTCTTATAATAAATTTACCACAGGAAAGAACACATTCTCTTTCATTCAGTTCACAGAAGACTTCTTATTGCTTCTAATGTTTTATATCTTCTCCAAATTCAATATTTAAAATTCACACATATATTTTATATTTGCAAAGTCTCCCATGTTTTATATTATTTAGTCTCTCAACTTTATATGCTGCACACACATGTATTTATGATAGGGAAATTATATTCCTGATAATGACAATGACCTTCTCAAGGTCCTAAGACTGCTAATATTGTCATTACTGTAACCCAGCTGCCTATATTCTCTATGTTGTTTCCTATTTCACTATAAAAATACCACCACTGAGGCCTCAGCCCAGCTACTGAATAATGGATGGACAAAACTCTGTATAGAAAATAATTACGTTATGATTTATTAAAATTTATGTCAGTTGCATGCATCTTTGGGGAGCTGTTTTTGTGGTGGTGGCAATGAAACCCTAGACCTCACATACACTGAGCCTCAACTCTACCAGGAAACTATATCCCCAATAATATACACCCTCAGTAAAGAACAGCTTTGGAATATATGACAAATATTTTTGACCTTTTTTTTTTCTATTGTTGGCTCACGACCTTTACTCCACAAGCTTCTTTCTAGGGCTATTCTGTAACTGTATATTACAACAACAACAACAACAACAAAACCAGAAACAAACAAACAAAATACCACCAGCACCCAGACATTGCTGCATGCCTTATTGCCAAAGGACCAGACTTGTTATTGCGATGCCAACTGAACAGATCTATTTGGAATTTACCATCTATCTCTTATTCAATATGCCCTAAATTGAACTAATTATTTTTTTAATGAAACTACGTTTGTAGACAAAACAATGACTCTTACCTCACTTTACCTATGTCTTTACCACCCCAAACTCTAAATACATTGGCTATGGATTACCAGGATCTGAGTGAGTCCAAAGTATATATTCCAAATGTAATCCCTAAATAAAGACATTAGTAGGTTGAACCTTAAGGGCAATGACTGTAGGCAAAAAGTCTCCAATCACATGACAAGATTAACATAAAATGTTGCAGTGAACTATATTATAATTTTTATACTTTCTACTTTGCTCTGTGTAAGACATCGTGTTCTCCATTTCTGCCCTATTGTGACACAGCAAGTAGGTTCTCATTAGAAACCTGCATCTTTCCAACTCTCAGCATTAGGGAAGCCATTCTTTTTTGTTGTTGTTGCTGTTGTTGTTGTTGTATTGTTTAGTTTTTTGTTGTTGTTTTTGCTTGTTTTTTTTTTTATTTTTATTAGATATTTTCTTTATTTACATTTCAAATGCTATCCCGAAAGTTCCCTATACCCTCCCCCCGCCCTGTTACCCTACCCACCCACTCCTACTTCTTGGCCCTGGCATTCCCCTCTACTGGGACATATAAAGTATGCAAGACCTAGGAGCCTCTCTTCTCAATGATGGCTGACTAGGCCATCAGGAAAGCCATTTTTCTTTTACAAATTACTGTGTTGGAGTCTCATGACCAACTATAACATGCATGATAATGGATTAACATGCATGATAAAAAGAATTGTTGGTCACCTGAATAGAATTGTTAGATTCAAAATTATTTTCATTGGTTAACACTAAAATAGAAAGATTAACTTAGATGTACTAATTTGACCCATTGTCACTACAACTATACTTAGACATGGAATACGAGAGAAGAGTAACCTCTGTGACCTTTATATGTGCCTGTTTAATAATGGTCAGAGAGATCCTATAAAATACCACCACTGAGCCCTCACATGTTCAAAGTATGGATGGATCCAAAGAGAGTGCAGAAGGCTATGCATACTAAAAAGGGAAGGAAGGTGGTTCCTATTAAAGAACCTAGAAGCAATTCGTATCTCTTACCAATTCCTTGTCTTTATCACAGAGTTGAATTTCTTGAAACTCTGACCAACAATGTGTCATAATTGTGTTGTATTAAACCACCAAAGATGTGGTATGTAAACCAAGAAAAAAATAGTGCACAATTTGCTGTCTGGAAACAGGACTCTTTTGTATCACATACATAAAAATGTGCATTCAAGCTGCATTGTAAGCCTAGAAGACATTAGAAGAACATGAATTTATAATCCAGATTATGTTGAACAATGCCAGTCATAAATTGGATACTAATGTCTCTCTCTCCAAAGGAAGTGACAGGCATGGTGGAGAATGTATCCTGTTACAGTGACAGTGAAGATCTCAGGTTGATCATGAGTCTGTGGAAGGCTGGAGGGTAAATAGTGGCCTGCTAAGGGATGAAATGGAAATCCAGAAGATTATTACAAGTCAGAGGGGGAAAAAGACTTTTCTATATTGACAAAGAGTTTAGGTGAACTGTTAAACTAAAAGACAAGGAAAGAAAACATTAGGAATTATAACTAAAGTTAAAGAAATTCCTTGGAAATTTTTGGGACGTAAGGCTTATCACTGCTTGAATCCTCTGCATAATTAATAGGGAAAGGTGTACCAAGATGATTATTTTTTAAAATAGGAACAAATCTGGATTATTAGGGAAATATTCATATTACCTGCATTTTAAAAACATTATTATGTTCAAAGATTTGCTTTTGGAGCTTTCTTTAAAAGTTAAAACCATGAATGAAAAACAGAAAACCTTGCTAAAACTGCAAACACTGGGGTGGCTCAGTGGGCAACATATTCCATGCAAGCCAGACAACCTGAGATCCATTCTTGGAACCTACAGGAGTGTGGAAAGAAAGTGATCTCACAGAGTTGTCCTCTGGTCTCTGCACACTTCCATGTGCCTACACCATTACATAGATATACACTAAATAGAAATTAAATTAAATTAAATTAAAATAAAAACTATGGGAAGTGATTGAGTAACTCATAACTGTCTTTATCTCAGCAGAAGATAAATATCGAAATGAGATTAGGGAATCTCTGTAATCAATCTTTAAATATACAACAGAAAACCCTACAACATTAAATAGACACATAGAAGCTTCTGTAAATCTTAGACCAGCCAAAACACTGTTGTGCTGTACTAAAAATGAACAAAAAAGAATAAAAATTTAAAAAGAACGTCTCATCCCAAAATTATCCAAGAAAAAAGGCTGATGTGAAATGGAATGATGATCCAGAAGAGAGTATCTTAAGCCCACACAGGGTACACACTAACAGATCAGAGGATTGCTCTTTTATTTTAAGTTATTATTGTAATTTAATATATTTAGAGGTTTGTGTATGTGATTATGGTATGCTCATGAAAGGTCATGTATGTATGCATGGTGGTCAAAGAACAACTTTGTAGAGTCAGTTCATTCCTTTCCTGGTTTCTTCCCTTCCCCTTCTTTTCTTTTATATAGGTTGTCAGGATTAAGCTCATGTTGTCTGACATGGAAGGGAAGCTCTATAACTACAGAGCCACCTGGCTATCCCCAGGGATTATCTGGAGGCATTGAAACTGAATGGAGTTTGCCTATTTAAATTGTAAAACTGCTTGACACCTGCAGATCTCATTACCCTTCCATTTGTATCAACTTTGAACAAGATTATCTATAAAGACTATCTCAGGCTTCTCTTATTTGTATTCTGTGAATGCTTTTGGAGTTTTGAGCTTTTGCGTAGGATGAAATAGAATGTGATACCTTTCAGGGAATAGAGTGAAAATTCAGATATTTTATAAGTTAGAGAGATGAGTGTCTTTCCTTGGAGATTGAGGAAAACAACAGAGAACAAAAAATTTTGCCCACATCTGCGTGTTTTTTTTTTTTTTTCCTGAAATCTGTGGATATGACAAGTAGCAAAGGGAATAGGGAATTAATATCCATTTAAGTCAAAATTGCTGAACCATTTGCCCAATGTAGGGATATTGTCTAGATTACTCACATAGATACAGTATAACCATCCAGTCTTACAAGTAGAAGGAGAGATATTATGGTCCTTCTCTCAAGTCTCTAGAAATGAAATCCTGATGATAGCTCAGCAGACATGTTTGATGTGGATTCTTGAAAACAAAAGATAGCATACTTGTGCTAAATTTTAATAGACTTTCATAGTGACATTGGAAACTGATAATGTATTCTTCTTCCTGGCACCAGATTCTCACTTCCTGGATTTCCCTTGTTTTTCAGAGATCAGCCTGCTTTCCCATCTCTGCTAAATGCTAATCTAATCCATTACAAGGTGTAGTTTAACAAGCTCCCAAATGTTTCCAGAACAAATTTTCTCTTCACACCAATTATCAAACCCTTTGATATGTTGCATACTTTTAACAAGAACATTTTAGTATTTTAAAAATATCTTTATGTCAGGGTATAAAACCTCTTGATGATTTGCAAGGGTATATCAAAATCTATCCTATTTTATATATAAAACTTAAACTTCCCATATTTGTCTCCTGCCAACTCCTCCACTGTCACCACTTCCTACAGAATGATAACATTGAACTTATGTTGTTGCCCTGGGCATACAAGTACCTAAAAACCCTTCTCATCTATATAAAGTTAGAATTTATTTATGCCTGTGAAATACTTTTATACTTTGACAGTTTCATCAGTTGCACAGGCTGCCCTGTATTCCTCCCTTGTGTTTTATTCTTTTTCAAAACATAACCTATCTTGATACTTAATATAATAAAGCATCAATGTTTATTTGTAGTAACCTTCAGATTACTTTTTTCATAGTAGATGATGGATACCTAACAACTTAATTGAATTTAACTGTTTACCTATTTTGTTAGACTCTGCCTAAAATGTGCGATCGTGTTACACATCAACAAGGACACAACAAGTCATACACTTTTATGAAATTCCCTTCCCGTAATTTCAGATAGACTCTGTGGTTTCCTTTTAGCATCATTATGACAAGGTGAAGGAATTTTCAATCAATATTAGGATCCCAGTTTAGTGTATTAGGAGTGAATCAAAGTAAAATTAATCTGCACTTGCCTGGATTTAGGTGAAATCTTTGGGCAGAGTTATCACTTGAGTTGGAGATTCTCATACTTAAAGAAGAAGAGAACTACCATGTTATGAGTTGCCTGTGGGAAACCCTGGACAGACAAGAGAACCCAAAGGCAAAAAGAAGCCAGGTTCCTTAATTCTTATTAACAATGATAGTGAGCTTGAAAGCAGGTACTCCCCGAAGAAAGCTGCAAATTAGTTCTCATATAATTCAGGATCTTGATTCCATCCTGTGGAAACTCAGAACAGAACCAGTTCTCATTCACCTCAGGGTTGCCACTGAACCACTGTAACAGTACTCAGAAGCAGTTGCTGCCTCAGCTTTCTTCAGTGGTGAAAATATAGTTTCTCATTAATGTAAAATTAGTGCATCTGTGGAAATTTTTCCATGTCAGTAAGATATTTAATGTTTTATGTTTGCTATTGTGAGAAACCAAGCCGTCACCTTTTATCAGGTAAGAAAGTACTTCATGTTTAATACTAGTATGACAAGATACCTGGATGAATAACATAAGAGAGAAAACGTGTATTTGTCCTCATGGTTTCTCAAGGACTTATTGTACAACTGCATTGGCCTCATGTATTTCAGCAGAACGTTAGGGCAATGAGAGTATTAATTTATCGAGAAACCAGGTCAAACAAAAAGCAAATATAAGAATCTCAGAGTAGAATCCTAGCATTTGGGAAGCAGAGGCAGGCAGATTTCTGAGTTCGAGGTCAGCCTGGTCTACAGAGAGAGTTCCAGGACAACCAGGGCTACACAGAGAAACCATGTCTTGAAAAAACAAACAAGCAAACAGACAAACAAACAAAACCAAGAATCTCAGAGTAGGGTATAGCCTTTCATAGCTACTCATTAATGTAACAAATCTGTAAATACATCAATGGATTAATTAGTCACTATGTCAAAGACTTCAATCCTAATTGGCTCTAGAAACCCCATCAAAATCTTGTACAGAGTCCAACTTAACTATCCCCTCCAGGTAACTTTCAACCTCACCAATAACAATCACCAAAATGCTTTAACATTACCAGTAAAAATGACATCAAACATTCTTAATATTATGTATTGAAAATGAAATGTCATTACAGCAATGAAAAGAAGGTAAGCTCTGGATAATTCTCCTGAAGAGTCAGAGAAATTCCACACCTACAAACCACATAAGAAAAAGTTTGTTGACCCGCTATTATGGATTTAACATTATTAACAACAACAAGAGCAATAAAATCATATTTACAGTAACACATCCTTCAGCATACAATCTATGCAATGGAGCTGAGTGGTTACTGATTAATAAAGATACAGACAGAGCAAGTGTCACAATGCCCCAAAGCCCTGTCCCGAGTTCATGATGTTATTCGACACACCAGTTCTTTGATAGACCCTATCTGTAGTTGAGTTGATTAATAATTCCCTAGAGGCCTTTCCCAAAGGTATTTGCCATAATAAACAAGGATAATTCTTGACTATTTGGTAGGTCATCCTAAACTGATGTCAACGTTGAGAGTAAGCAAGAAGTTGCCTCTGACCAAACAATCAATCTTATGAAAACAAAATTGCTAGTATAAGTCTGTGTCTTGTCAGTTCATTCTGAAAATGAAACCACTCAAATAATATTTTGACTTACACTGCCCATTATTTTTTTTATTAATTAGCATTAATTGTGGACCTGGTGAGAAATAATATTTTAATACTTAATATGCAAAGTTATTGATAAATTACTTTGCTTTGAAATATATTCTGTTAGTTTTTAATAAAAGGTGACAAAAACAAAATGTAGTATCTCCATTCCTTGGGGATACAATTAGATAGGTTGTTTACAGGAGCCCTATTAAGCTTATAAATGTCAATACAGAGATTTTGCTGGTCACCCTGGACTGGCCATGTTCAGAGTGTAGTCCCAATGTATTATGCATATATGCAGCCTTTCCAACCTATCATTTAATTAAATTGCAAATAAACTACAGGAAATGAATGTAAATTAGAAATGTTCTGTAATTAGCATGAAAATATTTAAACGTGGATAACTTAAAATTTATAACATCTAGTTAATTTATGCTTACTACTTCAAACTATTTGCATCAGGAATATTCCAAATTGATAATTACAACCTCTAACTATCCCCTTGTAACTTAGAAAATACAATGATGTGTTCCCAAAAAGATTATTGTTTAATAATTTTCCTTTCAATACTTAATTGCAATTCTCCACATTGGAGTAAGTTCTGCCTTGCTTTAGTTGTGTGTCTGTCATATAAGTATAAATGATTTTAATGGGAAAAAATGAACTGAAACCAACAGTTTAAAATTCAGAGAAATTTCCCAGTGCCAACTGGAGGTGCACATGAGCCCTCTGATGAGGCCTTCTTGGTCACAGTAGGGACTGCATGGCACGATTCCCAGCCCTGCAACGGAGCCAGCAGGGCAAGAGCTTTTGTGAGTGCTGATACTTGCTGTGGGCATAAGGCTTGTTTGTATAATTTGGACATATTTTCATGTTCTTCCTTCAGGGAATGTTCTCCCTGTTTATAATAATCACTGAGTGATCACTAGAAACAGCAAGAGTATAGAAGTTGAGGGTGTATCTGTGTCCTTAACCAAACTGGTGAACTCTGAAAGCTTCAGGACAGCCCTTAAGGCAGTGGGAAAGAACGCTGAAAAGATGAGTTTAAAGAATCTATATTTTCTCAACTGTGCAAAATATATGGATGCAATATGAATTGTATGAGGAACTTTGCCAACCTAAAAGAACAGAGGCAGCTGCACTATGAGCCAGTTTGTCAGAGAGGCCAAGAGATAGGTAGATACATAGGCAGGCAGATTCCTAAATTCATGGCCAGAGTGGTACAGAGCTAGTTTGGACCTAGGCATGGTGGAAATGTGTAATCTCAGGGTAGGAACCTACCCTACTAGCTCCTTGTCTGTGCTTGCAAAGAAAGGCAGATCACTGAATTCATTTGCAATTTTTTTTTTTTGTTTTTTTTTGTTTTTTTTTTTTGTTTAAAATGTGCTTGCTGTCTTTCTATGAATCAAGGGGCTGGGGCCTTGGGATGTTGATTATAGGGATAATAAAAGCGGAACCTGGGATGAATGACTGAATTGATATGTAAATAAAAGACTAAGCTTTTGCTCTGCAAGAGCTGAGCTTTCCAGAGAGTTTTGAAATTGCAAGAGAGAGCTGTCTGGAACAGAACAGGAGCTGTCAGCTTGTAACCCAGATTTGACTCCCAGTCCTTTGGTTTAACAGTTCTCAAGAACCTCTTCCTAGAGCCCCTCTCCAAGCCAAGCCTCTGGATACTGACAATATCTAGGAATTTTGTGACAATACTATTTACAAGTTGAAAATAAGGGGAATGGCAAATGGTCCAAATACCTTATGGCCTTGTCTTCCACAGGCACGCAGTCGCTGATTAGCGCCATCTAAGCCTCTGTCCAACACTTGGCTGTGAGAGTCTGCATCTGCTTCAGTCTAGACAGTTTTGTTAGGCTCCTGTCAGGGGCACTTATGGAAGCACTGGGGAAGGTCAAAGGTTAAGGGGATGGAAACCCTACAGGAAGACTGACACAGTCAGCAAACCTGGACCCTTGAGTATTCTCAGAGTCTATACCACCATCCAAAGAACATAGAGGAGCTGGAACGAGGCCCCCAGCAAATATGGATCAGACAGGCAGCTCAGGATTCATGGCTGCTTTGTCTGGCCTCAGTGGGAGAGGATGTGCTTCATCTGGCAGAGACTTGATGTGCCAGGGTGGAGGGATATGGGGGGGGGAGTAACCCTCTCAGAGGAGAAGGGGAGGCTCATGGAGGGGGGTGTCTTGGGGGGGGGGGAAGTGACCAGGAGAGGGAGGAACACTTGGGATGTAATCATTCAATTAATTAATAATAATATTAATTAATTAAATATCATCCAAACCATTATACTTCACATAAGAAAGCAAACTGTTGGAGACAGACATGGGCAAACTCAGGAAAACATCAGCTTTGATGAACAGTCAGTGGAAGAACAGGGAGTAAAAGAGACCAGAATTAACAAGAGAAATATGTTAGCAGAAAAGCAAGGTATAGAATTTTAAAGGAATCAAAGGGTATCGAAACCAACCCTGGAAATAACCACATAAGGAACTGCATCTACATGGGGCGGCATATTGTTCATTTTCTTTTTATTATGTGATCACATAGACATATATCCATCAATATGATAGTCTAGGTAATTTCCTTAGTTTCCTAAATAGAAATAAATGTTTGCAATGTGACTTATCTAAATCTACTACCTTTCCTGAACTGTCAACATGTTTTTAGCAACTACTTTTGAACAACACAAGAACCAGGACACTCACATGGGATACCAGAACGGGATCCAAAATTACCTTGATATTTATTTATTCAAAAATATGTACAGAGTTTATTGCAGGGATTTTGGGAGGGGGGTGTTGGGGAGGATTGGAGGCAACTTCTTGCTTATTCTCAACATTGGCAACAGTTTAGGATGACATACCAAATAGTTAAGTACTATCCTTGGTTATTTTAGCAAATAACTTGAGGAAAAACCTCCAGGGAACTATTAACCAAATCAGCTAAAGATAGAGTCTATCAAAGAACAGGTATGTTAAATAACAATATAAACTCAGGATAGGGCTTGGGGCTTGGGGCTTGGGGTTTGCTACAACTACTCTGGCTGTATCTTTATCATTAACTGCTAAGGTCATGTTTGTCTGTTTTTCTATGATGAGTTGAGAGCTGCTCATTTTTAAGCTTACTGCAGAACTGGGGAGACAGGCACAAGTATAAAGCATATTAAATATTACAAACCTTAGGAATGTCCAGTGCTGCATGAGGAAATGCTCCTTAATTATCCCAGATCTGAAAAAGATACTTTTGATGTTTTTCCCAGAGTTGTTAATGATTTGTGAAGTAGATATGGAAAGGTCTCTACACTTCCTGAAATGAAGATTGCTTTCATGTTTTAACACATTCTAACCAGAATACTGTGGAAATTGCTCATGTACAATCCCCACTCATCAAAAGACAATCTAAAGAGAACCCTAATATTCTTATGGTAGACATCAGCCAAGGTTCTGGGGCCTTAGTGACAACCACTCCTTTGCTGAAAGGGGCTGTGAAGCTCTAAGTGAGAAAAGTCAAAGGTTGGAAATGTTCTTCAAGGTATCTGATGGTGGTCCCTCTAAAAAGATACAGGTGCTACACAGAGGCCGCTACTCAAGTGGTTAATTCAAATGATTGATAAATCTGATGTGACATCAACAACGATGTGTGAAATTCAGAACATTTTGTATTCTGTGAAGTCAGAACATTTTGTATTTACAGTGACATTGAAGATGACAACAGCACCATTTCATAAAAATATGGACATAACAAAAATACTGAATTAGCCCAAGCACTAAGCTACATATTTTGACCTACATATTTTGCTCATAATTTTTAAAGAGCTAATTAGGATTAAGGAATTAAATATCAACAGAATGGCGTTTTACACTGTTTTGTGTGTATTTTCAGTTTAGTATACTCCTAAGTTATTAATAGACTTCTTTTTTTTTGTCCTGTGCCAGTGATGGTCATTAAAATAATTTACTTTGATATGACAAACAACTCCTATTAGGGCACTTTTGAGGAGAATTCATAACTATTGATCATTTTAATTGAATTTTATCCTCAGAGCTTTAGGTGTGGGGTCTGAATTCACAATTTGTAATTTGCAAGTAATCAATTAAGTTTATTTAAATGCACTTGCCTAAAAGGCACATGAGGAGAGGAAGCCGCATTGAGACTGGAACTGTGCATTTAACAGATTCCTTGTGCATTTAACAGATTCCTAAGTCACTGCAGTTTAACTGTGGGGAAGATGCAAACCCATTCCTCCTTGCATAATTTGTTTTTAGATATATGGAATACTTAAAAATAATTTAAAAGTATTTTGATTCAAATATTGTTAAAGTATGGATGTGAACTTTCAACACATTCTCTCAATATTCTAAATATATGACAAACCTTTGTCATCTGGGATGCCATTCATAAAAAGTGAATCCTCTTAGCATGACTGAGGATAAAATACAGCTCTCTCTTTAGCTCTTTAGTTCTTTCTACCACAATTAGTGGGGCTTTTTGTTTGTTTGTTTTGTTTTGTTTGTTTGATTTATCACTTAGACTTACAATGTACCTGGAAATTCCAAAGACAAATTATTCCAGGACTCTTGTACATTTTCTTGTGACATTTCATGTATTGTTTTTAGTTTTATAATAATTTAATAGTGTTTCTTTCCTCAGCATCATGTCAGTTGAATGAACTGAAGATAACTCAGAATCCTTCCTTTCGGATCAGCACAATATTTGTCTTTGTTGTTGTTTGTTTGTTTTATTTTTTACAAGCTTATCATAAAAATGAACATTCTCTTTCTCAAAATTGTTCAGTTTTGTAGTTGATAGTTATGATAGCTAAGAACTGGAAACAGAATATTCTGGAAAAAAAAGGTTTATATGTTTCTTTTTTTTAATGTTTCTTTATAATAATGTTTGTTTCTCTCTGTGTCCTCTTTTAGAATAAAATACTGAAAAGCATATGTAAAGTACAGCTCTGTGTAAACATGAAATGCTACAAATTAAGGCAGTGTATACAATAATGCAGCACAATTACTAACTACAATCATTTAGCTGGTTCTGATGGCCAGTCAGTGTCTCATTTCTCTGCATTTTGATCCCGAGCCACCCCCCCCCTTTTTTAACCCCTCCTAACTTGGTTAAAACTATGCATGAGCAGATTTGTTCTTGAAATGATCAAATCCACCAAACTCAAGTCCTCCAAATAATTTTGCCATGACCAAGTTTGAACTTATCAACCAATCCCATAGTTTCCCATCCAGTTCTGGTGTAAGACAGTATTCTCTTCCCAGGCCCATTTGCTGTGTCAGATATAAACACTGTGCCAGCAACCCGACTGCATTGTCATCCCTTTCTTTGTTACACCTATTGTACACTTTTAATAGAACTTGGTCCATTCAAAAATTTCATCAATCTCAGCAATAATTGCATGTAAGAACAAATCATATAAAATCTTATGTTTGCTGTTTGCTGGAGGCTATGAATAATAATAAATTATACTGAAAACAGATGTATTTCTATTTAGTTCTTTTGACTTACAGATGTATTTCCCAGTTTTACATAAGTCAACAATAATGTAATTATTACAACTACATTTCAAGGAAATAATTATTAAACTCCCGTAGAGAATTACAGAAACCACTTTGAAGGCAATGTATCAGCTAAATCAAATATAAATAACATGTTCTGGTGCTGCAGTTTCTGCCAGGCCTTTTTAGGATCTAGTGACTTTTCCTACCTGTTCTTCTAGCTATGGGATACTTCAGGGATTCTATGTTCATTGTCTTTGCTCTGCCATAGACTTTCTTTCCCTTGTCACTCAATTTGAGTTTTCCTTATAGATGGTTCTAATATTAGTATGACCTTCATCAGAACTACTCTAGTATTCTTTTCCTGTACAGATGATCTGTAACCAAATCTAAGTGTAGAAGCACAATTTTTCTTTTGTGAACTTCATCCTCTCACCTGTTGAACTTTCTTCTTTTGGCAAACTCTAACCATTGGTTTCAGTTGTTCTTTAAGATCATGCCCTGCTTCTTTGAGTGTTTGTTTTTATATCTAGTATTTTTTTTTTTTTTAGATACATAGGTACTCTCACATCAACTTTAAATGCTGATTTACTATCCCCATCTCTGCCCTAAGGTATAAGGATCTCTCCATTGAAATATAAAATCTCCCCTCCTCTGTTCATCATTTCCTTGAATTTTCTCTACCAAACCCTCTTGTTCATGATAACCAAATCCTCGACATCATTGGACCTGCTTGTTTTCTTTCTATATTGAGATGTTTCCGAGACCTCCATAACTTTCTCCTTAGGGCTCATCCAACTGGTGCTTGTCATTATTCTATGCAAATCATTTTCTTCAGTTGTCACTTTATCCAAACACTTTCATGTATAATTTATTCCATTTGGGCATTTCATCGACTATTTAGAATATCTTTTACTTTTGAGTAGTAAGTACTAAAACGAAATTCAATAAGATACTGAACTGAGGGTGCCATCCTTGTAGAATAGTGGGACACTAACATAGTGGATAGCATTACTTTAATGTTCTTCTCTGGTTTTGATTGTATTAAAGTCAGTGTGGATTTTCTTCAATACTGAAGAGTTCTATTACTGCAAATATAAGAAACCATTAAAATTTATAATGAACTAACCTGCTAACTACTAATTTGATGTTTAGTGATAAAATTTCATTTAAATTAGATCACTTCTTTCATTAATAGGATAGTGTGTAATGGTCTACTTCATATATTCTGAGCACACATGAAATTAATTTGACTTAATCCTCATGGCTAGAAAACTTACAAAAGTATTGGCAATATCTGATATTTAAAAGGTCAAGTAATAAATATCATGTAATATATCTACTAGAAGTGAAAGGATATATTAGTATCCTAGACATTTATTTAAGATATATAATTACTACAGTAAGGTCTTCAGACAAAACAGATTATTTTAGTTATGCAGACTGTGAAAACCATTTATAGACTGGAGGCTTTTTGATGATTTCAGATATTAGATAGGAAGAACAGAAAAAAAAAACCCACAGGATTAATTTGATTCTGCATTATCACCACTTACATCATCCCTAACTCCAAACATAGGCAAATAGAAACAGAATAAATCAGCAGGTGATAAAAGGGCAGTTCTATCCACTTTAATCTTTTACATCTCCTTATCCATTCCTAGTCTTCTTGAACTTGAATGTATGAGCTTATTAGAGCTTGGCACAAAAGGTCTGCTAAAAGTCAGGTGAGTCATGTTGGCTACAAATCTGCAGTAGTTCTTGCTTATCATCCCTGAGTTATTCTGTCTATCATGGTTCTTTTAATGGGATTCCATCACTGACAGATGATAAGCTGTTTCTTTCTCACCAGGGATGAATAAATGAGAATGTATTTGAAGGGGAAAAAAAGGCCATGTATATCTTTCAAACCATCAGAATATAAAAGGGAAAATTGGTACTTGCCTTTTAGTAGTTTGTAGTATAAATGACAAGGCACTAATTTAGCTGTGTTAATTGGAACTAAGCAATAGCTGTCTTAGTGAGTTTTTCTCAGGTTAGAGGAATAATTGAAGGGTACAGATATTGTAGACATGACCCCAGTATTCTAACTGATAATTTATCACTCTCTCTTTTTATTTGTAAAATTAATTTTATCCAAAAAAGGAGATGGGTGTTTTTGAGACTGCGGATAACTTTGATCGTCACATGCCCACTAATGCACGGATTTAAGCATCTTTTTTTTTCCTTCAACAACTTGATTTTAGGAGAGGAAACTTACCTACAGATTGTCTTGTTGAATTCATTCATTCATTCATTGAATCACAAAAATTCTGTCAGATATAGAACTGAGTAAGATTTGATTAAGACCCTCATCCTAGCTGCCTGAAAATGAATATTCTGCTAGCAGCCTTCAGATTAAGATATAGAACTCTCAGCTCCTCCTACACCATGCCTGCCTAGAAGCTGTCATGTTCCCACCTTGATGATAATGGACTGAACCCTAACTAAGACACTAAGGATGGTGGCACATGCCTGTAATCCCTGCTCTTTTGAGGTTAAAGTAGGACATGAATTCAAGGCCGGCCTGGGCTATGTGGTGAGTTCAAGGGGAGCATGGTCTACATAGGGAGATGTTTTTTACTCAAAAACTAAGAAATTTCCCCAAATAAAACAAACAAATCTACAAAACAAGCAAACTGCATAAAGCCTAGTGAGATCAAGGGACACTACTTGTGGGGAAGGGCAAGAGTTGGTTCCTATGCATATACTGCTAAGGACTGAAGGTTATTTGAAACAAAGCAGTTGAAGTTCAAGAGTAAGATTCCCCAAACATTCATGAACACTTGGACCAAAAAATAGTGAGAATCAAGCTCTTAGCATTAATCAAGAAGAAAACCAGTGAGACCCCCAGCCATATCTTTAAGTGAGAAAAGCTTCCATGTCTTCCATAGGGCAGATAAAGAGTGCAGGTTCTGAGACCAGCATTTGAATGGGCTGTGCATGATCTGCTTACAGAGACAGTACTTTTCTGAAGAGCACCCAGAAGATTTTCCAGATTGAGTAGCAGTCTCAGAAATAACAGGAACAGTTTGAGCTTCAAATGCCCAGAGTGGGTGCATCACCTTACACATTATGTTGCACATAAGGACAATCTCAACGCGTGGTCCATACAGACAGGAAAGAGAATTGATCATAACTGGGAAAATAAAACAGCATGGAAATTGCAATAGGAAGTGTTGCTCAAGCAAAGGGAAGTTCTAAATAAAATAGGTCTCCTGAATGTATGTGGAAAATACCTATGTTCTTTGTTTTAATATTGTTTGTTTTCCTTTAAAATTGTTTTATTTTGCTTTTAGTGTAAGTATTAGTGTGTGCGGTATATGCTAATATGCATGTACATATTTGTCCACATTATTCCTTTAAGAAAGAACCAATCATTGAGTCTGGAGTTCATCTGTGGTCAGCAAGCTTCCGTGGTCCTCCCATCCCTCATCCCAGAGCGCTACAATTTCAGGGCTGGACGTCCACACCTAACATTTTATGTAGGTCCTGTAAACTCAAACGTAGGTTCTCCTGAGTGTGCAGCAAGTGCTTTTACTCATTAAGACACCTCAACATCCCCTTACATTTTAGTTTCTTGTAGCTTCATGTAGCCAAGGTTGTCCTTAAATTTCATGTGAAGCTGAAAGCGGTCTTGATTTCCCTGATTCCACTTTCCATGTATTAGGATTATAGGTCTGTACCACCATGCTCAATGCAAAGGTAATCCTTGACAAAAAAGGAGGGCATGTTCAAGAATCAACTGCTACATCCAGGAAGAAATGGATAACAACTGTTCTTCAAATGTCACTATTACATTCTCCTTAGTAAGCAAAGGATACCAGTAAAGCTATTTCATCCTGCAACCTCCTCCACAGTCTTCATTCTCTTCCATTTCTTTTAGCTTTCCAGAGCCTGGCTTCCTTTGCTGACTAATGATCATATGATGGAGATAGATGTTGATTGCTGTAGGGTTGGGCCCATGTGAGATTTTGGAAAGCATGTGCACATATCCTTCAGGACAGTGTTTAGAGAGAAAAAAGGCAGCAGAGGCAGGTGTTACAGGAAAGTTTTAAAGACAAGAACAAGACAAATTTACAGGTTTTATATGAAATAGTGGTCAGCATGGGGTACTGTATCCATCCATAAAAAAGCACTGATGCCTATTTCTATGAGAGGTGTTACATAAGTAGCTTTTGTAGTACATATTAATTTGTTCCTACCAGTTGTCTCCCTAACGAAAGTGCTAAGGTCCAAGACCATCATTTCAAAATCTCTGGATAAAATTGAATCATTTGGTAAAGTACACGGTGAGCACTTGGTGAATCAGTAATAGCATTTCCACTTTTTCTTCACTTTTGCCACATGGAAAGATGGGTATATAACAGATAAGAAAACCTTTCTTGTGGTTGGCTTCTGTTTCAATGCTTTTTGACATGACTATAATTTTAAAGTCATAAAGTTTTATGGAATATCAATGATCAGTGTTTGCCATAATTTCAACCCTCATCCATATTTTGAGTTATGAAATAAGAAAAATCAAGTATGTGTGAGTTTCATATATCCATTGTAAGTAACAGTATTACCTAAGGAATAAATGTCTATTTGTTATTATTTTATAAAAAGTACTAAAACTGATGTCTCCTTGTTAATAATTTTGCTTCAGATATGACTATTCTCCCAGTCAATTAGTGTGGCTTATCTTCAATATTAAGCCTGAACATTGCTTTCCACAACCCTAAGCAATTTAACACCTAGCAATAAAGTTAACAATTTATTTATATCTTGTTACCTGACAATCCTTTTGAACCCAATTGTCTCAGTGTGAAATGTAAGGAACATATTAAGATACTCTCTGTAAATGTCACATGTAAATAATCACAAGGAGAATCTCAGTAAGAGTGCTGTACATCTAAAGGATAACTCATGGACATGGAATCACTTTTATTACTGCTTTTGGCAAGAGGAATGTGGTTATCTTTGAGCATATAAGATAGTTTGGTAAAGGTCTTTAAATGCATGCTCTGATCAGAAAACATTAGGAAATGGTTGGCAAAGGAAAGATATATTCCATAGAAAGACAAGGACAATGTGTAGGATGGCATTTGGCACAAAATAGTTTCATATTTCAGAAGCGTGAATAAAACTAAGGATAAACAGTTCTTCCTTTAGAGTGTCTACTGCAGACCTCTGGGATGATTGTCTAGATTATCATGGACACGCAACTTCATAAACTAGCGCTATGGGTGCTATTGATATTTGGGGACTTTGTGGTTTTTAAACATAGAACTCAAACTCTCATTTCTTCAAACAGCCTTTTATCTGGAATATTAATGGTTGAAAATGACATGAAGATTTAACAGTTCTATACTATAACACGAATGAAAGTAAATGAAGGCACCTCCCTTCAAACTAATTTTTTACTTATTAACTCAGTACTTATCAGGAGCAAGGAGCCCTCCACTGCAGATTCTCATCCCTTCCCTTTATAAATACCCAAGAACTAGCTATATCAACACTCGTATGCATGTATACACACATACACATACATGTACATACATACATACACACACAAAGCCTTTCTGTAGACCTCCATTGGATGTCCTTCTGGTCCCCAGAGCTTTGACCTCTGAAAGCATTACTTTGTCAGGTGATCTTCCTTTAGTCATCTCTGACTGACCAGTATTTTTCCAAGACTCAGAAATAGTTCATGCCAGCAAATAAATTGTGTACCATTAAAGGACTAAAGACTAAAATTCTGGCATGCTGTGAACAGTCTGTTGTGATAAAGAAGAGAGAACAGGAAGTCTGTTACTGAAGAGTTTGTTTTAATTTTTACCCCATTCCCGGGTCCTTGTATATCTGGCCACACACAAACGTACCCAGTTTTCAGAAATAGGTTTATTGTTCTCTGTCTTGCTGAGTTACAAAGTAGAAAAGGATGAGCACATAAAATAACTTAGCATTAGGGAATAACTTTCTTTTAATAATTTTATTTCTTTTCCTTGCATTGAAAATAGTTATTTTTCTCCCATAATGTATCCTAATTATGGTTTCCTCTCCCTCTACAGGAATTTCTAACCACTATCCCTCCTGTTCAGACCTTCCCTTTTTGTCTCTCATTAGAATACAAACAGGCTTCTAAGATGTAATAATAAAGTAACGTAAAATAAGTTTAAACAAAAGCTAACATTAGAATTGGATAAAACTAACAAACGGAAGGAAAGGAGGGCAAGAAAAGTGGCAAGAAACAGATATAGAGGTACTGAGAAAAAGGCATATACTTTCGTGTTTGGGGGAGATGTTCTGTAAATATTTGTTAGGTTCATTTGATTTATAAAGTCAGTTAGCACCAGCATTGTCTGGAAGTCTTGTCTATTGGCAGTGGGGTACTTTAAATCTCCTAGTATCAGGGTGTTAGGGTCAATATGCAATTTAAACTGTGGTACAACTTCTTTCACACACTTTCATGCCACTCTGTTTGGTGCATAGATATTCAGAATTGCTATGCCCACTTGGTAGATTTTTCCACTGATGAGTATAGACAGAATCCTTTCCCAGCTCTTCTGTCATGTTTTGTTTGAAGTCTATATCACCAGATTCTAAGTGTTATACTGCCTGGTTTCTTAGATACATTTGCTTGGAATATCTTTTTCCATCTTTTACCCACAAGTAACGACTACACTTGAAGCTAAGATGTCATTCTTTTATGCAACATATGGATATATCCTGTTTTCACATTCATTCTGTTAATCTGTGTCTTTTTATTGGAAAATTAAGACCACTGATATTAAGAGATATCAATGAGAAGTGGTTTTTGATTCATATTATTTTGGTGTGTGTGTGTGTGTGCATGTGTGTGTCCCATATTTTGATTGGCTTGTCTTTTATTCATTCATTGTGTTATTAATTATTTTAGATTGTAGTTGTTCTTCTAGCACTTCCTGTTCATCAGGAGTTTTAGATGCACATTGCTTAAATTTGGTTTTATCATGGAATGTCTTACTTTTGCATCTAGTGTGATTGAAAGTTTTGAAGAATATAGTATTCTGGGCTGATGTCCACGGTCTCTTAGAGTCTGTAGAACATATTTCCAGATCCTTCTGGCTTTAAGAGTCTCCACTGGGAATCAGGTGTTATTCCGTTATGTTTGCATTTAAATGTTACTTGGTTTTATTCCCTCATAGCTTTAAATACTCTTTCATCTTTGTATTTCATGTTTTGATTATTATGTGCCAAGAGGAATTTCTTTTCTGGACCAGTCTACTTTGAGTTCTGTATTTTCCTTGTACTTTAATAGGCATCTCTTTCTTGAGGTTAGAATAATTTTCTTATGGGATTTCGTTGAAAATATTTCTATATTTTTGAGTTTCTTGCCAGTGCTGGTTTGCATTCACATAGATTCCTTTAAGAAATTTATTTAATTCCTTTTTAAAGTATCTCTATCATATTCATATTTGGTATTTTAAATTTTTTTACACTGGTATCTAGGAATCTGCAATTGGGAAATGTACAATTCTAGCTGCTAGTATCCAGTACTGTTCTTATTTATAATAATAATTATAATAATAATAATTATTTATTATTATTATCATTATTATTATTACTATTATTATCAGTAGTAGTAGTAGTAACACTAGTAGTAGTAGTAGTAGAAGCTCCTTGCTCTGTTGCCTTCTGGTTATTAGGTGTGTGTTGGCTATGTGTTGCCAGTTAAGTACTTCTGGGATTCAGCTTTCTGCAGCTTCTGGGGTTCAAGGTAAAAATGGGAGATGACGCTTAGGAGTGAGGATTTTCTAGGAGAGGTGAGACTGAAGGTGTTCACAGAAAGGAGAAATGCAGTCTGTGTATTCCACCAGGATCTGTTTAATCTTCTATGAATGGGAGCCGAGGGTGAGGAGACAACAAAACAGACAGCGGACCTCAGGACTTGGTATAAGACTGAGGAATTAGACTAGAAGAAAAGGAGAGAGAGTGAAGATCTGAAGGATACTGACTTGCCAGGCTCCCAGTTGCTTCTCTGGTTTGCTTTGCTGATGGGTTGCCAGAGAATGCCTGCTGGAATTAGGGCCTGGGATAATAGGGTGAGTGTGGAGGCAGGTTGGAGGAAAAGGTATGCATTGCCATCTGGTGATAGGGCAGAGAGGAAGGAAGGAAGGCTGCAGTAGGCGATCTGCTACAGAATTGGAGAGTAGGGCATATGGTTTAGAGGGAAGGAGGGAAAGGAAATGATCCAGTTAGGTCACGTGTTTCCATGGCTAGTGTGGCCTATGGGTTCTCTGAAAACGCCTGCTGGATTTGGGAACTAGGATGAAGCAATGAGTGGGAAACAACTCTCAAAATGAAAAACAAACAAACAAACCAAAACAACAAGACAACAAAAAACCTTTCACATCTATCAGTAAGTGTTTAGAAATTAGGATAGTGATGAGTAAATAATTTGAGCCTAGGCTCTATGAGAAAAGAAAGCACTTTTTTCTTTTCAATAGAATACTTTTGTAAAATAAATTTAATTATATACATTGTTAAAAGTTAATTGCTTATTGATTTATTTCTTTTATTATGTATATGGATGGTTTCCTGCATGTATATCTATACACCATTTGTGTGCAGTGTCTGCAGAGCTGAGACTGGACTTACAGAAGTTTGTGAGCTCCACATGACTGCTCAGATTCAAACCCTGGTTCTTTGGAAGAGAAGCCAGTGCTCTTAGTTGCTGAGATATCACTTCAGAACCTGATATGTTCTTCATTCCAACATATGAGACTGAGTGGCAAGTCTTCTATATATAGTTCTAAGACTGTCTCTCAGACATTGTGTTTATGTAGTGAGCTGCCATCTTTGTAACTGTCTCAACAAGCAGGTATCCTCACGTTAGATATTTCTAGACACTTATTTATTCTATTCATTTCCCACCTCCATTTATCCATTGCTGCAGTCCTATGAAGCAAAGTTACTATACAGAATAACTTCAGGAGAAATGGTTCCTTGAACTTGGCCACGTTAAACAAGTAGTCATGGCTACTTTAATTTTCTACCTTCCTCTATATATTTTAAAAACAGTTTGTTCATGTTTACAGTTGTATTGGACATTTAAATTATTATGGATTTGCTTAGGACTGAGAAGTGTGAGTATTGAGCTTTCCAAACCATGAACACCAGGAATATTTCTATTTATTAAGTTATTTATGTATTACAACATTGGTTCTAGCTGTTAAAATAATAATTCTGAATATTTAGGTATTTTATACATAGTATTGAAGAGTTATTTAGTAGAATAGTCAGGACATATTTATGTCTATTGTTGTTGTCAAATGTTGGTACTGTTTTTCCTGCACTGTCAATGTGGCTTCAAGTTTCAGAATGAACTTATACAAAGTCTCAGTTTTCATTTTCTGTACTCATTCAGAGTTAAAAGGGATTCAATCAGCCTACCATGGTTCCATACATTATCATAGTTTTGTTGTATGTGGAGAATTTTTTAATAGAATGGTTGTTAAAATGTGTTAAGTTTATTTGATGAATTTGTCTATTAATTTCGTGAAGTACATCTATTTGGATTCTTCTTTCTTTTTATATTGATTTTATTTATAGTCAAGAATGGCATACACAAGTAATCTACTGACATTATTTCTAGCCTTCCTCTCCCACTCCTACTACTCACATTCTTCCATATACTGTCTCTTCAATTCATTAACTCTTCTTTATTATTGTCACATATGAACACAAATGTGTATATAAATAAAGCTTTCTCAATCCATTTAGTGTTACTTATATGTTAAACCTTGGAATTGCATAAACAATAAGGGCCTCATCACTAGAGAAGACTGATTTTCATTTTTTTAGTAGCTAGTAATTACTGATCTCTCTTCATTTAAGATATGCCCTTGTGAGAGCTCCTGCTTCCTGCGTCCATGTTGGGCTATCAACAGGTGTTGTTACTGTGCAAACCTTGTTTAGGCAGTTATATTATTGAGCTTTCTTGGGCACAATTTCAATGTAAAATATATAAGACCCTACATGCAACAGACATTCTTGTTCTCTCATTCTTAGGTCACCCCCATGCTCCACAACATACTATGATCCTTGTTTGTAGGTACTGAATTGTGTATTTATCATTTGAAATTGGGCATTCCACAGTTCTACACATTTTGACAAGTTATATATTTCTGTAATGCTCATTGTTTGTTTAAAAAGAGGCTGATTTGATGAAATGTAAAAGCTAAACTTATCTATGTAAGGGATAACTGTTTAGAATACAGATACAAACTATATTATTTTAAGAAAGTGGAAATATTAGGTTTTCCTCTCAGGTCCTTAATCCTGTCATTCACTGGTAGTTGATTAGGTTTACAATACTAGGCATGAGTTGCCTACTGTTCAGTGTTCGTTAAACCCAACAGACAACTGTTGGTTACCCTCATTATATAAAAAACCATTATTGCCCTGTTGGCATATTTGGCTTTGATGGTCATTCTTTGGTTCACAGGCTTTACAACAGGGTAAGGCTATTCATTTATTTTTCCTTGGGATGTTCCATAGTTCCTTCAGATACCGTGAAAGCTAGTCCTCAGATGGGAAGGCTTCCAGTCAATTTCAGATTAATACCTATAAGTCTTGTGCCTACAGTGTATGGAATAACTTCATTCCTTCTAGTTCTAGAAGGCACCTAAGGCTAATGACAATAGCCTATATTATTTAGACGCCTCTTAAACTTCTAACCAGCAACTCAAAGAAAGTTTCTCATGTCGGATACCATGGAGGGTTGTTAAAGAGTCTATAGTTTTGAGGAGTATATTGTTATCCGAAATGTCATAGCTTCACTTAAAGTATTGATATATGCATGTAAGTATACACATACATATATGTATTTAAGTAAAAATAAACTATTATATTTCCCTATAGCTTTTTGTTTTAGATATGATTCTGTTGCAACGATGAGATATCATGACCAATCTAACTCTTATAAAAAAGGAAGCATTTAACTGGGGTCTTGCTTACAAGAGGGTTAGTCTATTATCATCATGATGGAAAGCACACAGGCATGATTCAAGAACAGTAGCTGAGACCTTTGCATCCTCATTCATAGTTCACCAATTTATGACTTATGACCATTTAAAGCAAGAATTATGCTGTCATAGATGCTGCAGGCTCTGCCCATTCTACTGCTATCCTTGAGTACACTGATTTTCATTATATTGAGTGATTTTTCAACCAAGAAACCTACTTCTCAATTTTCTGTCACTTTTCAATGTTTCATCCCTTCTTTACACATAAGTAAATGTTGCATCTTCATTACATATGTACATATAGTTATCATGTTAAAATTATAGTTCTAATGTTCTTACTAAAAAAGAAAAAAATTATAACTAAAAAACATAGATGTGACATTTTTTAATTGGTTAATTTGTTTATTTACATTTCAAATGTTATCCCTTTTTTCTGGTTTCCCCTCTGTAAACACCCGATCCCATCCCTCCTCTTCCTGCTTCTATGAGTGTGATCCCCAACCCACCTGCCCACCCACTCCAGCCTCATTGCCCTAGCATTCCCCTATATTAGATCATCGAGTCTTCAATGGAACAGGGCCTCCCTTCCCATCCTGTAGTCAATCTGCCACCCTGCTCCTTATGGTGTTTAGCTGTGGTTACATGTAAGTAATGTATTTACCTCTTCTCAAATTATATGAATATAAACTTACATGTGAGTGGATTTTAAGTTGTACTTTAACATGTAATTAAAACAATTGATTTGCTACCTAAGACAAAAATCTTTATTTTTTAATCCTAAAGACAAAACCAGGACCTTTTGCTTACTAGATAATCTATCTACTATCAAGCTAAATTACCCGTGTAGCTAGGATAAGAAACAAATACTTAGAAGTAATATTTTAAAGACCGCCTGTCTCTTCTATTAAGCACATTCTGATACCTTGCTATATAATATGGTTGGGATGTTCTTTCTTCACTATTTAAAGTTCTTGCACATTGAACTAATTACTTTGAAAAATATAGGCATACTTTATTTCCATATCACTACATGAATTTCTACTGATATTCAAACTAGGCAATCCCATTGTCATTTTCTTGGTGTTTGTGACTGAGCCAGTGGTTTGGCTGTTTGGTGGACTGAAATATTTGTAGAGACGAGAGAGTAAGAAACAGGAAATCTATTCCAAATCTACATCTCTCCTTGCTGCCATTAATGCTGCTGACCTAGTTTCTTCTACTCTTCAGTCAAAGTGATCATTGATTTGACCTGTCAAGTCTAACTCTCAGTGAGGCATGTCTTACAAAAAGGAAATTCATGGCACCAGCACCGGGTCACCTAGGGTGCGGAGTAGGCAGACACCCCCACAGTTCCTAGAGGACTGCCTATGCAATCTTAGGATCACTGGTGAGTGGAACACAACATCTGCTTCAGTCCAATTGCTCACGGGACCTGAGACAGCACTAGGGAAGCAGAGAACCGGCCTGACCAGGGGCACAAATCCCTTCCAGTCTGCTACAGCACTGGGTCACCTAGGGCACGGAGTGGGCGAACACCCACACAGTCCCTAGAGGACTGCCCACATGATCTTAGGATCACTGGTGAGTGGAACACAACATCTGCTCCAAGCCAATTGCTCACGGGACCTGAGACAGCACTAGGGGAGCAGAGAACTGGCCTGACCAAGGGCACAAGCCCCTTCTGGTCTGCACCAGCACCTGTTCGCCTAGGGTGCAGATTCTGCGGACACCCCATGATCCCTAGCAGACTGCCCTAGCAATCTTAGGATCACTGGTGAGTGGAACACAACAGCTGCTCCAATCCAATAGTGACGGGCCTGTGACAGCAGGAACAAGGTCACCAGTGCCTTTTCTGACCAGAGGCTCAGGTTCCTTTTAATCAGTTCAGGTTTACCTTGATTTCAAACAGACCAGACAACTCCAAGGTCCTCAAAGGAGACACCACTTCCACGCACTGTAACACGCCCAGGATCTTAGGCCAACGGGGTCCCAGGATAACAGGAGCTGGGTCACACTAGTATTTGAGTGTCTCAGAGGAGCTTGACTGCCAAGAACTCAGACATACCCAGAA
>NC_034597.1:103030754-103031907 GCF_900095145.1 Mus pahari
TAATATGCACTCACTGATAAGTGGATATTAGCCCTGAAACCTAGAATACCTGAGATACAATTTGTAAAACACATGAAACTCAAGAAGAAGGAAGACCAAAGTGTGGACACTTCACCCCTTCTTAGAATTGGGAACAACACTCCCATGGAAGGGGTATTAGAGACAAAGTTTGGAACTGAGATGAAAGGATGGACCATCCCAAAACTGCCCTACCCAGGGGTCCATCCCATAATCAGCCACCAAACGCAGACACTATTGCATACACCAGCAAGATTTGCTGAAAGGACCTTGATATAGCTGTCTCTTGTGAAGCTATGCCAGTGCCTGGCAAACACAGAAGTGGATGCTCACAGTCAGCTATTGGATGGAACACTGGGCCCCCAATGGAGGAGCTAGAGAAATTACCCAAGGAGCTGAAGGTGTCTGCAACCCTGTAGGTAGAACAACAATATGAACTAACCAGCACCCCCAGAGCTTGTGTCTCTAGCTGCATATGTCGCAGAAGATGGCCTAATCGGCCATCATTGGGAAGAGAGGCCCCTTGGTCTTGCAAACTTTATATGTCACAGCACAGGGGAATGCCAAGGCCAAGTAGTGATAGTAGGTGGGTAGGGGAGCACGAGGCGGGGGGAAGGTATAGGGGACTTTGGGGATTGCATTTGAAATATAAATGGAGTAAGTACCTAATAAAAATTGGGGAATAAGTCAGCAAATTAAAAAATAAATAAATCTTTAAAACTAAAAAAAAAAAAAAAAAAAAGGAAATTCCCATGACTTTGTCTGCTGCTCTTCCCTGTGTGCAAAAGCCGTAGGAGAAAAGGATCAAAACGCATGTGGAAAATCACCCCTCAGCCGTTGCCATGGGGCAGGTGCCACCTTCTTCATTTCTGTTCCTTGTGTCTTCATGGTTCTTATCATTTACAGAGATCAGACATAGAAAATTACTTCAATTCTTGCACAGTGTGCTCTTGAACTGTGAGTCCCCTCGCTTAGCCTGAGCTATTCCTAAGAAGTCTCACATCTGTCCCAGCTCAGATTTCCAGTAATTCATCATGCCACAAAGTGCTGTCTCCTTCATGCTTGGTTCATGAGGGTTTTTGTTTGGTTGGTTGTTTGGTTGGTTGTTTTTTTTGTTTTTGTTTTTTTTTTTTTT
>NC_034597.1:103032067-103036461 GCF_900095145.1 Mus pahari
TTTTTTTTTTTTTTTTTTTTTTTTTTTTTTTTTTTTTTTTTTTTTTTTTTTTTTTTTTTTTTTTTTTTTTTTTTTGGCTGTTTTTCCAGGCAATGGTGACCAATGGTAGAACATTTTTCTTCCTGAATATATTTCTGAAACATGATGAAGAAGCCCAATCTGTTTGTTTCTTTATACATTTATAATATACAGCAAAAAAAAATTGCATTAAAAGAAATTATCGAATTGCCGTGTTTGTTCATGACATCAAGATCAGAGAAAAATAAACTTCACTTCCATTTATATTATCAGTGTGCAGGAAGTCATTCCCTAGACAGCTGACTATGTTAGTCATCAATGTTCCCAGACCACAGCACCTGCAGAAATACAACTATGAAAGCTGGTTCACAAACAGACAGGGTGAAAATTGTTGCTCTTTGTAAGGAAAAGTGTACTTGTAAATGTACTCTGGCATTCATTGCCACCCCTTTTCCTCATAGCAACCATAGCAATCTAGGGCCCTATTAGGCAACTTTGGTTTTAGCAATATTACATTGCAATCTGCTGATTTCTTTTTTTTTTTTAACATTTTAATAGCTACAGTACATCTTGGCTTCTTAGTATCCGGAAGCCTAAGATGTCTGATGAAATCCTGCCTCTAGCTCCTTCTGGGTGGCAGTAAGGTGTGAAAACTGTCCCGCCCCCGCTTCCCCTGCCTTCCAGTGCCTAATTAGGTGCTTATCCTCACACCTCAGATCATACTGTCTGTATATGACATAATTCCAAAACATAGTTTCTCAAACTTCTCAAAATTTCTCCCGAAGTAAGGCCACTTAATAAACCTTGTCACTATGAACATAACTGGGCTTACTATTCATTCAGAAAAGAAACAAACCTCCATTGTTTCATATAGTTTATTTTTCCAAGACAGACCTTGCTTGTTAATCAGTTTTAACTTCATAACTTAAATCACTCTAATTGTATTTTTTAATATGTTATGAAAAAGTTTATTTGGTATGAAGATGAAAGGTTACCCCATAGGTTCATATAACTAAACAATTCATTTGGACCTCAGCTAATGGGACTCTTTAGTGGAATATTAAAGCTTTAGAAGAGCAAATTAAAAAGAGAAAGTGATTAAAAATAAAAAACAAAAACTGCATGATATTTGTTTGGAGACAGACATGTTGATCAATGGAGTAGAATTAAAAACTCAGAAATAAAACCATGCACTGGTGATCTTTGACAAATAAGTCAAAAATATACAATGGATAAAAGAAAGCATCTTCAATAAATGGTGATGGTCTAACTGTCTATCTGTATGTAGAAAATAAAAATAGATCCATATTTGTCACCTTGCACAAAGCTCAAGTTAAAGTATATCAAGAACCTCAACATAAAACCAGATACACCAGTAGAAGATAAAGTGGGAAATATCCTTGAACTTATTGGCGCAGAGGAAAATTTCCTAAACAGAACTCTAATGGTTCATGCTCTAAGATCAAAAATTGAAAAATGGGACTCATGAAAGTGGAAAGTTTCTGTAAGGCAAAGGACATAGTCAATAGGATAAACCAGCAACCTACAGGTTGGGAAAACATCCTCGCTAACCCCACATCCCATAGAAGGCTAATATGTAAAATGTATAAATAACTCAAGAAGCTAACTACCAAAAACCAAACATCACAATAAAAAAATGGGGTATAGAACTAAACAGAGAATTCACAACAGAGGAATCTCAAATGGCTGAGAAGCATTTAAAGAAATATTCAAAATCCTCATGATCAGAGAAATGCATATCAAAACACACTGAGATTCCATCTTACACCAATCAGAATGGCTAAAATCAAATCTTCAGGTGACAGTACTTGTGGTCAAGAATGTGGAGAAAGAGGAACACTCCTCCACTGCTGGTCAGATTGCTAATTGGTACAACCACTCTGGAAACCAATCCAGAGATTCCTCAGAAAATTGAAAATAGATCTGTCTGAAGATCCAGCTATACCACTTTTGGGCACATTCCCAAAAGATGCTCCACCATACCACAGGGGCAAGTGTTCCACTATGTTCATAGCGGCCTTCTTTGTTATAGCCAGAAGCTAGAAACAACCCACATGTCCATGACAGAAGAAGGGATAAAGAAAATGTGTTTCATTTACACAGTGAAAAACTACTTAGCTATTAAGAATGAGGACATCCTAAGTTTTGCAGGCAAATGGATGGAACTGGAAAATATCCTGAGTGAGGTAACTCAGACCCAGAAGGACATGCATGGTATGTATTCACTAATAAGTAGATATTAGCCAAAAAAAGAAAAAGAAAAATATAGAATACCCAGGAAACAGTCCATAGAACTCAATAAGCCAAAGGACCTAAGGGAGGATGCCTCAATCCCACTTGGGAGGGAGAAGAATGTAATAAAAGGGGGTGGGGGTAGGGAGAGAGGAACCTGGATGGGAAAGAGGACAGAGAGACTAAGAGGGGAACATGATCAGGTATTGGGTTGAAGAAAAGGACTGAAGCCCTGAGGGCCAGCAGAAAGCATGGAAACAGTCAACCTTGGGAGGTAGGAGGTGTGGGGACCCTCCAGAATGTACTAGAAACCTGGGAGGTAAAAGACTTTCAGGACTCAAAGGGAGGGACCCAGGATGAAATGCCCTACTGTGGAGAGAGGGAACTTGTAGAGCCCACCTCCAGCAGGAAGACAGGGCCTAATATGAGGGAAAGGGTGCAATTCCACAGTCAAAAACTCTGACCCATAATTAGTCCTGTCTGAAAGAATTGCAGGGACAAAAATGGAGAAGAGCTTGAGGAAAAGAAGGTCCAGAGACAGGCCCAAAGTGGGAGCCAGCTCAATGGGAGGTCCCAAGGCCTGGCACTATTACTGAGGCTCACAGAAAGTGTTCTATCATGACTGCCCTCCAAAAGACCCAACAAGCAGCTGAAAGAGTCAGATGCAGATATTTGCACCCAACCAATGAACAGAAGCTGATGACCCCTGTGGTTGAATTCAGGAAAAGTTGGAAGAGGCTGAGGAGGAGGAGGGGGACCCTGTAGGAGGACCAGAAGTCTCAATTAATCTGGACCCTGAGCTCTCTCGGACACTGGACCACCAACCAGGCAGTATACACCAGCTGATATGAGGCCCCCAACAAAGTAGAGGATTGCTGGGCTCTGGGTTCAGTCAGAGAAGATGCACCTAACCCTCAAGAGATTGGCGGCCCCATGAAGTAGGGAAGTCTGTGGTAGGGTATGGGGACATTCTTGTGGAGATGGGGAGGGGGTTAAGGGGAGCAGGGTATGGGATGTGGAACTGTATTGGCATGAGACTGGACCAGGTGGGCGATAAAATCTGGAGTGTAAATAAGAAAGATTAAATAAAATTTAAAAAATAATTTAAAAGAAAATTTTAAAAGGAAGGAAGTGGAATGCTGATGGAAGAGGTAAAGTTGTATGGTTCTATCTCTCTGTGCTCTCAGATCCCCAAGTCATGAGCATCTGTAGTGCAACCTCCTGCTACAAGCACAGTGCTAATTCTTTAGCTTTCATTCCTTCCCTACAGTGGTGGACCATATATCCTGAACCTTGAGCCAATATAAATCTTCCCTTCCTTTGGCTAGTTCATTCAGCCATTCAGTCACAATGAGAAGAAAAATTATACAGAAAAATTGACCCAGGGCAGGTGTTTTATAGTCCTTCAAAACTAGTTACTGAGAGCAATTGGAAAGATTTTTAAAATTATAAAGAAGCTAAAGAAGGCCATCAGAAGAGCTTGACTCATGTGGTGTGGTCACTGCTAAATACCATGAGTCAGATTTACTCTGCAAGATCATGGAGTTCAGTAGAAAGATATGAAAAATGTAAAGTTTGGGGAAAATGAGTGGGCAACTCTGTTTAGAGTTCAAAAGATTAGAGTGTTGTTTAAATGAAGACAATAAAGGCAAAACCCCAAAAGAATGGAGAAAGGAACAAAAACTCTATTAGGAACTGGGCTAGTCAGTCATGTTACACTCTGCCCAAGAATATGGCTCTTTTCCTCTCATGTCCTGAAGTTTTTAATGAAAGTGAATTCAAATATACTCCACCATTAATTACTAGAGGACCTTTCAATTCAGCATGATACCCAGCATGTGGCATGCTTACTGCTAACTTCCTTTAGCCAGATTTATAGTGTGAGGTCATAGAATACAGTAGAAAGATATGAAAAGTGAAAAGTTAGGAAAAAATGGGTCTTTTTCACACAATTAAAGTTGCGAACAAGACCAGTGAGGATAGTATCATGGTATTAAAACAATCAAAGCTCTGGATGAAACTAAAGAAGAACAAAGACCAAAATGTGGACACTTCGCCTCTCCTTAGAATTGGGAACAAAACTCCCACAGAAGGGGTTACAGAGACAAAGTTTGGAGCTGAGA
>NC_034597.1:103036691-103039160 GCF_900095145.1 Mus pahari
CTAGAGAAAGTACCCAAGGAGCTAAAGGGGTCTGCAACAACAACATGGTGGAACAACAATATGAACTAACCAGCACCCCCAGAGCTCATGTCTCTAGCTGCATATGTAGCAGAAGATGGTCTAGTCAGCCATCATTGGGAAGAGAGGCCCCTTGGTCTTGCAAACTTTATATGCCTCAGTACAGGGAAATACCAGGGCAAGAAGGGGAAGTGGGTGGGTAGGGGAGTAGTGGGGAGGGTATAGGGGTCTTTGGGGATAGCATTTGCAAGGTAAATGAGGTAAATACCTAATAAAAATTGAAAAAACTGTCTAAGCAAAACATTATTAACATTATTTTATTAAAGGACAACATGAAAGTGCCTGACCATAAACCTCACATATTCATATGTCTGTGGCATAAAACTGAAAATTTGAAGAGGACCTTTGAAAAGATACCGCCTTCAGGGCACTGCATTCAAGTGCATCCACTGTGAAGAACTTTTACTTCATGTTGAACCATGAAGGGACTCAGGAAGGGTCAATGGCCCAAGATGCTTGGGCTTCATTTCTGTATGGCAGAAGAATTTTCCACAGGATGCTGTTTTTGTAGGCATGTAGAAAGCAAGTTACAGTGGTTGAGAGGCTCGATCAGATCCAAAATAAAAGAGACAGTGAGCAGAGGAGACATGTAGCATGCTGGGAGTTTTCTGAAAAGAGATAATGAGAGACTGGTGGCTCATGCAGTCAATGTTGGTCTTGGCTGCAATGGGGACCCCCAATGGAAGTCAAATGCAACAGTGTGTAACACTTGCCAAAGTAAACTCTATGTATGGATCTGATGACAGTGAAAGGCCATGTATGCTACAAAGCAATTCTGTAGGAGCACAGAAACCAAGGATCCAGTGGAACAAACAGTGCCACTGTGGGTCTCAGATACTGAAAAAAAAGTTAAGGTTCAATCTACTTTGGTTTGGATCTTGCTTTGGCTTAATCTTTTGCTCTTTTGCCCAATTTTTTTTTTTTTTTAGGAATAATGGAAATGTTAATCTGTGCCAATACAAACTGGAAATATGCCAATTGGTTTTAATTTTACAGGGTTTAAATTGTTTGCCTCGAATATCTAGAAAGTATATTGGGCTTTGGACTTTGGACTTTTGAATAGTGTTGGGACTGTTGAAGAAAATGCAGATGTTTTCAACTAAAATGAAAGCATTTTGCCCTATTAGATGGCTAAGCCACAACGTTATGGCCTTGATGAGAAGCGTCCCACATAGACTCACATATTTGATTAATTAGTTTACAACAGGAGCACAGTTTTTAAAAATTGTGATAAATTTTAGCAGTGACATGCTAGCTAGAGGAAATAAGTCACTGGTAAGTCTTAAGGGGCATATCTTGGAATCGCTCCTGTTCTATAATCTCCCTGATGCATCAAGATAATAAACAACTTCATTGCATGACCACCATAGACAAGGCTGCTTCAGTCACCATGTTTCCATTCACATCATAGAACTTATGTCCTGGACTGAGAGCCTGCATTTCTCTCTCCTTCCTTAAACAGTTTCTGTCACACATTTTGTTCTAACTGTGGGAAAAGTAACTACCACTAAGGCCAAATTTTCATTAACCCTCTATTTAGAAAGATACTGCATTTGTAAAACAAAAATTAAATCTCAGTAATATCTGGGCTTCAGTCTTACACACAGTGAAAATAAAAATATACTATAAACTATGTGTCATTAATAGATATCTACATGAAAATCTTGTACACAGAATGGAGTAGAGCTCAGCATGCAAGTCTATAGGGAACATTCCAGATTGAAACCAAAACAGTAAAGAAACAAATCACTGTTTCTGGATTGTGTGAGCTAAAGGCACCACAAAAGAGTTATTAGAACTTACAAGTCTGTTAAACCTATAAAATAAAATCAATGTGAAAAAATAATTAAGTTTAGACAATAACTAACATGTAAGGAAGGAAACCATGAAACTAATCCTAAACTGGGCAGTAGTGGCACACACCATTAATCCCAGCACTTGGGAGGCAGAGACAGGAGGATTTCTGAGTTTGAGGCCAGCCTGGTCTACAGACTGAGTTCCGGGACAGCCAGGGCTACACAGAGAAACCCTATCTCAAAAAACAAAAACAAAAACAAAAACAAAAAGAAAATCTGGTGCCCTCCAATATGACAAACACACACATACACATGTACTTATATTGACACATGTACACACATACACACATACATATACATTAATAATAATAATAAATAATTTAAATAAACAATATATGAAACTTGCTTAATATTATCAGTCATGAACTAAATTCACATCAAAACCAGTGAGATATTACCAGTAAGCCCCACTCTTGTTTTTTTTTTTTTTTGATGATGTTCATTATACTTTTTAAAAATTATTTTATTAGATATTTTCTTCATTTACATTTCAAATGCTATCCTGAATGTCCCCTATACCCTCCCCCACCACCTT
>NC_034597.1:103039171-103044993 GCF_900095145.1 Mus pahari
CCATCTCTTGTATTCTGTTCCTGATGCTCACATCTATGGTTCTTGATTTCTTTCCTAGGGTTTCTATCTCCAGAGTTGTCTCACTTTGGGTTTTCTTTATTGCTTCTACTTCCCTTTTTAGGTCTTGGATGGTTTTGTTCAGTTCCATCACCTGTTTGGTTGTGTTCTCCTGTGTTTCTTTAAAGATTTCTATCTATTTAGCACCACTCTCCTTATTTCTTTAAGGACTTGTACCTCTTTAGCAGCCTTCTCCTGTGTTTCCTTAAGTGAGTTATTAATGCCCTTCTTAAAGTCCTCTACCAGCATCATGAGGTATGCTTTAAATCTTTGTCTTGTGTTGGGGTGTCCAGGACTTGCTGAAGTGGGAGTGCTGGGTTCTGATGATGGTGAGTGGTTTTGGTTTCTGTTAGTAAGATTCCTATGTTTGCCTTTCTGTTAACCCCTGGAGTTAGTTGTCTCTGGTTGGAGCTTGTTCCTCCTGTGATTCTGGTAGCCTCTGTCAGCAGTCTTGGGAGTCCAGCTCTCTCCTGAGTCTCAGTTGTCAGAGTACTCTCTGCAGGCAAGCTCTCCTTTTGCAGGGAATGTGCACAGAGCCCTGGCGTTCAGATCTGCCTCCTGGCTGAAGATGTAGGCCCAAAACAGGGCCTGTCCCTGAAGATGTGTCACCTCTGCAGTTTTCACACTCACCTGCACAGGCTAGACTCCAAGGGACCCTGGACACAATATATCTCTCTTACCTGCTCTGGCAGACAGAGCCCTCCCGGGTGGCTACCTTTCCTCTGGGGGTGAAGGTGCCCAAATGTCTGGAGCCCAAAAGAGGGTCTGTCCCAGAAGCTAGATTGCTTGTCTGTCCCAAAGCTGTATAGCTTCTGTAGTCCACACTCTCACCAGTGCAGACTGGAGCCTGGGCGCACTGGAGCAAAGATGGCTCCCTTACCAGCTCAGGCAGTGAGAGAGCTCCCGGGCAGACAACTCTGTTTTGGCAAGGATGGTGCCCAGATGCCTGGAGCCAGAAATGGGGTCTGTCCCAGAAGTTATGTTGCTTCTGCAGTCTGCCCTCTCCCAGGCAATGAGTGGAGCCTGGGCATACAGGAGCAAAGATGGCTCCCTTACCAGCTCAGGCAGTGAGAGTGCTCCCAGGAGGACACCTCTCATCTGGTGGGGATGGTTCCCGGATGTCTGGAGACAGAAATACAGTCTGTCATAGAAGCTGTGTAGCAGTCCGCTATCTCCTGGACAAAGACCGGAGCCTGGGCATACAGGAGCAAAGATGCAGCACCACTCTTATTTAAAATATAATAATAAATGCTATGAAGCTATTGACAAAGAGACTCCTTACCTAATATTAAAGGGATTGTAAGTTAATACAACCATGATGAAGAATATGGACTTTACTTAAAAATTCTAAATAGAAGCCTGTCATTTTATCAAGCTATTCTTCTGAAGGATATGAAATTAAAACAGCAATGACACCCTTGCCTTTTTAAATAACTATTGTAACACTAGTAACTACAGCTGTGATAGAGAATCAGACTTTGTGCCAACATTTTGATTAGTATAAACAATATACATTACATGTTCACAATGGATGCTCCCCAGCCGCACAGAGGTTGGAATCCCATCATCTTCTTATTTGTAGAATAAGGGATGGAAGAGATATTCTATATATTGTGTGAACTAAGCCAGACAGAGACTTCAAACATACAAACAAATTGTCTTTTATATCACAACCTTAAGCCTATCAATATGAAAGTATGCTTGTAATTACCATGATTGGGTCAATAAACCCAATAGCAATTCAAGCGAGATGGATTAGTAGGTGCTTAAACACAGAAGAAAATTATAAACTCTAGTCTTCTCCAGCAAGGTAGAGTGAGTTCAGTGTCCCATGGCTTACTTTATGTTATGTGATGAACTAGAAGGTAAGGGCTCCTAAGTTCCAGATGGGAAGAAATGATACGGAGAAGAGAGATGCTGAGGAGAATAGAACTGCACCAACACTAGAGAGTCACATTTTGAGAGACTGGATGTTGTATCCACTTGGTAAATAACAGAGTTTTTTTTCCCCCATAAACACAGGAGATTACTACATGCTATTCACAAGTGATAATTAAAGTGCCCCTGGAAACAAAACAGATATGTATGTCCTCATCAAATTTATCATGTAGAAAGAAAGATGTTCCCTCTTATACAAGTTTTGTTTTCATCACACATTGAAATAATTTATTGATGAAATCAAAGTGGCTCATCATATACTCATCAGGTACTCATAACTAAGAGATAAAACAAATAACTACCGGAACATAAATTATAAGTACTTTCAAGCACTTCCAACATATATACATAGGCTAGTTTACAAATATGTACAAATTGTATGTTTGAAGCTTTCTGTTTGAAAATATTTTCAAGAATATCATGTTTTATGACATACAAAACAGAAGTGTCTCCTGTACCTATATCCAGTTTGCTGGAACTCTGGCAACTGGCCTTAATATATTAAAATAGAAAACACAGGTAGATGGGGTTCCTGACCATGTTTGTCACACATTTTATGTGGAGTCAGAGGCTCATTTATGTCACTATGGATTTATCTTACACTTTCGGACTTGCAAATATATGACAGAATTTGAATGCCTTGCACATTTTTTTTTTTTTTGAAAGCAGCCATTATAAGGCATACACTGACCTTTCGGTGTTTATTTTCATTGGTTAATGGCAACACCTTTATGGCACAGTCAAATTGTAAACACGGGGAAGAAACTGAATACATAAAGGTCAGCAAGCCTCAGAGATACGATTTATGAAACACCATACCTATGCTGTGAACAAAAAGAATAAAATGACATTTTTGTTTTTTAAATATATATGTGAATTTGGAAATCCTTGTAAATAAACCAAAACATAAACCATCGAATATTTTAATTTTGTTGCAAATAGAGTGTGTATTATGTTTCATAGAAAGTTGTATTTCTTCACTGAATAGCTTTCAGATTAATACTTTAAAGGTTAATAGCTCTGGATTTAAATATAACTGTGATATAGTATTAGAAAACTGTGCGATTTGGGGGTTTGTCTTTTTTTTTCACTATTATTATTCCTGGTACAGTCATGGGCTAAGAAATAGTAAATAATAAATATTTATTTAACTCAATTGATATCTCAAAGGTACACTGGAATAAACAATATAAACTTTCAAGAAAAGTAGCTGCATAATACATAAAATAGTTTGCTAGAATTAAGAGCTCTTACATGACACTATGGGAAACTGGAGAATTTCTTAGTTTAAAATTATACTTTGAGATCTAACTGGGGAAAAATAACTGAAAAAGTGAATATTACAGCTAACATGAACAATTGATCCTAAAACTCAGTTGCATCTCATAGTACAAGCTCTTTAGGAAAGGCCTTCCATACTTGAAATTACAATGCATATATTGCTTTACAAAAAACAAAAAACAAAACAAAACAAAAAACAAAAAGAAATTGTAAAAAGGAGATCAAAGAAAATCTAAGTTAGAATTTCTTCATTAATAAAGAATTAAGTAGAAATTGACTACAAACCACTCACCATGCTTAAGAACTCTAAATGTGGTGAAAAATGCATTGCTCAACATGTGCTAATATAGAATCTGAGGCGCTAACCCCTCATGCTGTAAAATGTAGAAACTAGCGTAGCTAATCAGGTATATATAGTTTTTCTACTGTACAAGTCACGAGAGAGGTTGGCAGTAAGGTAGAAGTAAACTGTATTTACATACTCAGCTCTGTAGGAGAAGATAAGGATTTTTTTAAACAGAGACCACTACTCTGTCCATTATGATGAAAAACATCCTAGCGCAAAAGGATAGGGGCCGGCTGTTATCATGGATCTACAGTAAGCAGTGCAGACCAGACTCTCCTCCCGTAGTGTGTACAGGACAGAATTCACTGGAGTGACACTGTTCTATTCATGACTAGGATGCTTCTACCTCTTGTCCTTGCACTTGCTGTGGTAATAAGAAATGTTGCTGCAGTTTGGGTAGTGGTGTGGAGGTCTCTTAGGGTGTTATGTGTTAAGATTAAATCCCACTGTGGCATATTAAGGGGGTAATGACTAATCTGACTTGGTATTAATGAGTGGGTCTTTGGAATTATGCTCTGGATTAAACTCATATGAGTGGAGTTTCCATGACTGAACCTCAATGGTTTTATAACAAGAGAAAAACCAAAAGGTACACAGGAGTGATCCTTGATCTCAGTGTTAAGGCCTAGGTGACTGCTACCTGGTTAGGTTGCTATTTGGTGCTGTTACTAATGTTATAAGGAAATGTTCTCATTTGCTGTTACTGCTCTTATTAGGAGGTTCTGGGCTTTGCTGGACTTGCAAACCAATCACAACGTAAGTCAGTTAGAACTGATTTGTATACTTAGCCACAACAGGATTGGACCCAAACCAACTACCCAGCAGGACTTCCTACACCTGTGTATGAACTTTTTATGGTATTTACTTGTATAAGCTCCCCCTTGGATGGATCCCAACATAAGAGAGACACCTGCACCAATGTAAGAAACTATTTGGAATACGAATTCTATTTTGAGTAGGGGTCAAGTAAAGTTTAAGTTTCTAGGACCTCCTTGGGAACTGACTTCCTGCTTGGCCAGTTCAGACATGAATATTAAACAAGGCTCATCCTGGATGACAAGTTAATATATGAATGCTGGACAAGGCAAGAACGCTGCCACAGTTGAGTACCCCAACAAATGGGAGCAGGATAAGTGTACAACAATGACATGTTCCTAAGCAAGTCTCCTATCCATAAGTGCTGATTGGTAGAATAACTTAGCACAGATATTTGTAGATCTCATGCTTAAAAAGCCCTATAGGATCTTGACTTGATGTCACAGTCAGCTCCCAAATCTGTCCTGTGGACATGATTGTTTAATCTTTGAACAATGGTTTAAAAAACCATCCCTATTTGACTGAGATTGGTATCTGAATGGTTTGTGTTGCAGTACCCAGACCTCAAGTTTATACTGCTCCAGTGCTGGTATGAATGCTGTCTTGGTTAATTTCTATTGATGTGCTAAAACACCATAGCCCCAAGGGCAACTTAAGGAAGATACAGTTAGTTTTGTTTATGATTCTGTGAGATATGGGTCCATCACAGCAGGGTGGATGCCGGGCAGCAGGCTGCAGATAGACTGTCAGGAACAGCAAGGGATCACTTCAGTAACCTGAATCACGATTCAGAAATAGCAGACTGGAAGTAGTGCCGGATTATTTACTGTCAAAGCTGTCCCTCAGTGCAGTGCTTTCTCCAGCGAGGACTGTGTGCTTGCATTCTTCTTCCTCCTTCTAGTTCTCCTTGAGTTGGTATTTCTTAGAAAGACTCCAAACTTTCCCAAATCTTGTACTCCAGGACGATGAGCCAGGAGAAGCACTCTATACTGTTTTGCGTTGGTAGCTCACCTTGAGGACAGCAAGAGTGAGCGAGGGAGCGTCTAAACACAGACATGCCACTGAACGCTGGGAGGAGAGGGGTAGGCTGCGAGGAAAGTCTTGTCTGTGCCAAAAGTCAATGTTCTCAAGATGCCCTGACACTGATTTTTTTTTCCTTTTTTTACAGAAGTATTCAATATTTATGACAGTCAGTTTTTTTCAAGGAGTTATTTACAAACATACATAAATTTTAAGATATTGGAGAACACGATCTTTTTTTAAATTTTTACATGTGATGTTCTTTTATTTGCAACATTTTTCTTTTTTATGTTTTTTCCCTATTTTTTATTAGGTATTTTCTTCATTTACATTACAAATGCTATCCTGAATGTCCCCTATACCC
>NC_034597.1:103045133-103073598 GCF_900095145.1 Mus pahari
TTAGTTCATATTGTTGCAGACCCCTTTAGCTCTGACACTGTTTTAAAACTAAAATATTAGCTAGACATCGCCTCTCATGCATCTAACCAGCATGTAGAAGGTAGAGGCCGGAGGATCAGGAGTTCAAGGGCAGCTTTGATTACACAGTGAGTCAAAACTAAAATGGGCTCCCAGAGACCCAATCTCAATAATCAAACAAACAAAAACTATGGTCCAAAAGGAAGCTGTATGGGGTCAAAAGAAAACCAGTGACTTTTGTTTACCAAATACATCATCAGGTTCTTTCCCTTTTTGTTGTGCTGTTTAAATTCTCTACAAATACAGTACAGGGAAGTGCAAGAAGGAATGCTAAACATCAGAGCACTCATGGAGAGCCATTCTAGAGGAGGCACAGGCCAGAGGAAGCAGTGGGCTTTCAGCACTCATGGGGCCTGGAGAGCCATGAAGGGGGTCAGGGGCCACTTCCTGGTCCCTGCACCATGCACTGAGGCACTGAACTCTGGGATCAGTTTGACAACTTGGAAAAACACACACAGTGGGGAATCGATATTCTTAAGAACTAGATCAAGTTTGTCAAGGCGAGGATGGATTGAGCTCAGCTATGCCAAGCAACTCAGGAATCTAAGAAATACCAACCCAAGAAGAACTCGAAGGAAGAAGAAGAATATAAGTACACGGCATGTAAAGTGTTTCTTTCCACCCTGAATGGGATGAAGGACTATGCTCAGCAATACGAGGTCATCTCTGAGAACGGGGTCACAGATCACAGTGGACCCGATGCGGTCCATCAGGAGATGAAGCAGTAGAGGGAAGAATTTCCACAATGGACGCAACGGCTCAGCAGCACCGAAATATGCTGAAAGCAGCTGGAGTCGAGTAAGAGGAGGTCTGAGCTGGACTGTAAGGGGGCCGACCAGGCACAGCATTTCTTTGAGAAAATGGACACTGAAATCGATGTGACCAAGGCAGATGTGGAAAAGGCACAAAAACAAGCTCATATATGCCAGCAAATGACAGAGGCCAGCAAAGGGCGTTGTCCCTTAATTCTGCAGAGACCCAACCAGGAGAATGTGAGTGCTACCGTTCCCACATCCCCAACATCTTCCAGAAAACACAAGAGATGGAGGGGAGGCGGATTGTGTGCATTGGAGAGCCTGTGAATACCTAGGCTGAGGTGGACTGGCAGTGTCCAGGACTGGGAAGTGCCTGGACAGTACAGGAAAGGCGCTGAGTCTATTAACCAGAAAAAAACGTCTCCCAGCTGGTCGTGAAAGCCTATAAATCAGGATTCGAGCCTCTTGAAGACATTGAATTAGAAGATTAAGACAATGTCCTTTCCAGCTCCTAAGAAGGCAAGCCCAAGCTCAAGTTTGGCAGCAAGGCCAGAGGCAAGCTCTGGCCATTCATCAGCCCCTTGGAGGGAGCAACAGTGTCAACAGGCCAGACTCCCCGGTGCTCCTGGGGACCGGACCACCAACCAAAGAGTACACATGGGGGGACATATGTCGTTGGGCACATATGTGGCAGAGGATGGCTTTGTTGGAAATCAGTGGGAGGAGAGGCTCTTGGGCCCGAGGGTGTTCAATGCCCCAGTGTAGGGGAATGCCAGGGTAGGAAGGCGGGAGTGAGTGGGTGGGGGAGCACCCTCATAGATCCAGGGGGAGGTGGTATGGGATAGAGGGTTTCCAGAGGGTAGACCTGGAAAGGGAATGACATTTGAAATGTAAATAAAGAAAATATCCAACAAATAATATTTATAGAAAAGAAAAGAAGAGAAGAGAAAAGAAAAACACGCCTTCCCCTCCTCTCCCTACCTCTGCCTCACCCTCTGCTGTTCCCAATGGCCCGCAGTCTCCCAAGCACAAAAGGAACCCCTCTCCATACTTTCATGACCTTCAAACTCAAAATCTACTGCTCCCGGAGCTTAAAGCATGGAGGTCACACGAAGACTTCAGTAACTTCCCGCCTGAGCAGAGAAGGAAAAAACTGCAACAGAAAATTGACGATCTCATAAAGAGATCCAAAAAGAGATGGATCAGAGAGATGCCATCACCCAAGTGAAAGATGTGTCACAAACTCACCGAAGTCACCCAGAACATAAGAAAAACTGCGGCTGGAGGTTCAGAAGTTCGAGGCTTGGCTGACTGAGGTGGAAGACAGACTCCCAGCTTTGAGTGAGCAGGCACTACGCTGGGCCGAGTGGACTGTATGATAGCCAGACGCACCAGAAGGTCAATAACTGTGCCCAGAACTTGGAGAGCATCCCAGATGGTAGTTACACAGAGGAGCAAAGCCATGAGAGCGAGCACAAGGTACTGGCCACGGATTTTGATGATGAATTTGGTGATGAGGAGCCGCATCCTGCCTGCCATAGGGACCTGCAAGGCCCTCTACACATTTGAGGGCCAGAATGAAGGCACCGTTTCCGTAGTTAAAGGAGAAACGCAGAGCATGATTGAGGAGGACAAAGGCCATGGGTGGACTTGCCTTTGCAGAAACAGAGACAAGGAGGGTTACGTCCCCCACTTACTATGTCAAAATCTATTCGAACAAAAACGCCAAAGGTGCTAAGACTTATATTCAATCCACTTAAAACAAAACGCAAACCTCGAAAAGCTTTGCAGTTGCCTCTTCCCAACGCTGTGGCTGTCGCAGGCCTTGGAGAGGTCAGCAGAGAGCAAGTGACTCAGACACACGGGCAACTGGGAGCGTCTTGTGTCTGCTGAGTTCGCTTCTCCACCTTGGCTGCGTGGAAAATTGCCATTGGCCAGGTTACAACTGTGTCCTTTGAAATCTCATCAGTATTTCCCCTCCATTCAACAAAATGTGTAGATCTAAAAAAAAATGATGGCTCGTGCCTATAAGCCCAGTACTCAGGAGGCAGAGTCAGGAGCAACCAAGCGAGTTTCAGACTAGCCTGGTCTACAGAGTAAGACCCAGTAAAAATAAATTATAAATAAAAGTTACTTCATCAATGGGAGGGGAAAAAAAGCATGCATGGACATTTAAAACGGAAATGCATAAAGGTTTTACTAAATCATAGATTTTTGTATGTGGCCTAAATTTTAATAAAATGAATCACTTGTATGCAATATAATACATACAGTAATTTTTGCTAGTGCTGGAGATTGTGTGTAGGGCCATACATACACTGAGCTCTATATTCGGCCGTACTTTTACATTATAAGGGAAAAAAAACAAAAATATTCCTGTGGACCATGTCAAACTCTCCTTTTAAACAGCATGCACGGGGCCAGGAGATTACTGCGGTGTCTTATTCTCTCTCTTGTTTGCACTTTAATGACAGAAAACTCTGAGGTCTTCATCTGCCCACAGTTCCCTCTTGATTTCTCAGATTCCACCCATCAGCCTTTCCTCTGATATTTACTGTCTTTCAAAGCCAACTGAATGGTAACTCACTCAGCCTCTCTCTGTTTGTCCCTGCTTCCTCTGGGGACTTTGGTAATAGATGCTGATGGCCCTGGCTTTCACTCATTCCCATGTGGGTCCCAGGGTCTTTTGTTGATTCCTCCTCTATTAACCTTCGAGCTTCAAGCCAAAGTGAATTATTCCCTGAGCACACTTTCAGAGACAGGTTCCAAGGAGTTCTGCTTATGGTGGGAGCAGAGCCGTTACACACTTCTCTTTCAGGAAACCACAAAAGGTTAAAGATTTCATGGTTAAGTTAACTTGGACAGATGGTAGCATCTTATGCCTTACTCTACCTCCTCTTCAGGCAAAGGGCAGAGAGTTGTAAGTCCCAGGCCAGCTTGACATATACACAGAAGTACCCTATTTCCAAACAGGAAGGGAAAACAAGAATAGATGGCAATTCACTTTCAACAAACTTAAAACTGAAGCAACCTAATTTAGAAAAAAAAAATTAAATAGGTACTGTATGGAACCGTTGAGCCAAAACAAAATAAAATGTAAAGCAAGCGGAGAAGCAAGAGAAAATGTTTTAACAAAAACTAGGGAAACTAGAAATGAAACAATATTTCCAGCATGCCGAGGAAAAAATTATGCCAACATAAACTTCTCTAGCCAGTGAAATTATCCAGAACGAGAAGCACAGTAAAACTTATTTAGTCAGATAATGATCCAGTAAATGTCTACCTAGAAGAATAGAAGCACAAGTTACATAAAGATAGCCACACACCAGCGAGACAGAGGCAGTTCCAGACAGAGGGTCTGAATTTACAGGAAGCAATTGATTTCACTGGGAAAACAGTTGTTATATATTGCTCCAAGAAACTTGAAGACACAGAATTAGTCCTGCATATATCATAGAAGTTGTTTCTATGATTAACACATCATATACTCATGCACGTGTATGGGGAGAGAAGGGCCTGGGATAGGGAAGGAGAAAGATTGCCAAGAATGGTGAATTATCTGGTTAGTTCTTCTAAAGTGTAAACAATGACTACCACTGTTCATATACAGTATTTTCAGGAACTAGATATAACCACGGATATCTGCCATCCAAGGTTCTCACAGTAACAGTATTTAGATCCAGATTTTCATATGGTACAATTTCAGACCTACAGGAAGGCACTAATGCTTCATTAACAAAGCATTGAGGTCTTTAGGAAGGACTAACAACTTCTGGAGCTCAGGACCAGACCCAGACCCTTGCACAGCCTGGCCAGTGTATTAAGAACATATTTTATCAGACCTTAATGCTATGGGATAAGGACTCAACCTAGTACTTCAATTTGAACTTTGCTACCCATGAAAGGTATTACAAATGGCATCACATTCTGAAATATTATGTACTACAGTTTCAATATGTGTCATAGGAAACACAATTCAATTTATAACAAACACTTCCACTGTGTGTGTGTGTGTGTGTGTGTGTGTGTGTGTGTATGTGTGTGTGTGTGTGTGATTTGTGGGGTGGAGTATAGTAAAAATATAAAATAATATTGTTAAAACTTTAGAGCTGTAAGTGACACCTGCTAAGTTGGAGTGAGTGTGTAGCTACAGCAAGCTTAAGCCATTTGTTCAAGTGCACACCTTTAAGAAGCAAGAGTCAGAGTTTGTCTTAAAATCTATGTGAAAGACACATTTGTAGCCTCTCCCTAAGAGAACTAATGATACACATTTGTTCGTTGTTTTACTGAAATTATTTTCAGAACATTTACTTTCATTTCATGTATGATTGTCCAAAATCTTATAGTTAACCTAAAGAAAGGTAGGCTAAAGAAATCTCCTGGTGATGGTGGACATTAGGAGGACATTTGTGAAGTCGTAAGGCCTGTGACCATCTGCCATGCTCACTTAGCTCACTAGGTTGTCATTCTAACTGGGGCAGGCTGAGCTCCTTTCAGAGTCACCCTATAATACACCTAAATGTTAAGCAGATCTTCCATTTCCGCTGAGCACCCAAGGATATATTCTGCATAGCTGGACAGCGAAGTAAATCTGGAAGGGCTGCCAACATCAGATTCGAAATGAGATTTTAATACTTCACAGTAAAGACAATGAAAAGTTTGCTTAATTAAAATTGCTAAACAGGGAACAGTGCATAGCCCTCTATCATGATGGAAGTCTCCCTTCCTTCAGCCCTCATTTGATAAAGGCAATCTGCTGGCGATGAAAGGGCAATGCTTGCTACACATTGGGCTGAGGGACATAAATCTCAATCCAGTGTCATCAGAAAAAAGAAATGTCAAGAGAAAAACTCTAATTTAATGATGGAAGATAATACCTGTATTCTCTGAAAAAAGAACATGGTATTTTGTTGGTAGAGAAGTCTGTTATTAGTAATTCAAGTTCTTCCCATGATACTGTATCTAAAATAATCAACTATTATATTAATGTAAATATAAATTAATACTATTGGGTCAGGAGAAATAGCTTAACTTTAACAATCAGTGGCCTCCAAAGGACCTCAGTTCATTTTCTAAAACCCATATCATGTCTCACAACCATCTACAATACCAAGTCCAGGGGATCCACACCCTCTGTTGTCACCAGACATTTCTGTGCCATTCTGACATATATACAGACAAAATACTCATCCAACCACACACACACACACACACACACACACACACACACACACACACACACACACTATTATATGTTAATGCTGTCTATAATAATTAACTAGAAAATGAGAACATTTTTAGTAATATGGTCTCTGATTCACTTAAAAGATTATGGTTAGGAGAAACTCAATTTACTAAATAACTTTGTGTTTTAGAACATATCTGCTCAGTTGTGGTTCCTCCATAGTTTTGTAAGTTCATTTATATTTTTGTAATAGCAGGACCATGGTGTGCAAGAATTTCTGAAGACACTCCTAGCTTTAAGTCAAAAATAGGGTGTGGGGTGGGAAAAGCACTTTAATGCACATATATTTAAACAACAAAATCTCTGACCTCATCCCTCCAAAATTTGAACATTCTGTATGCTTACAAAGACCTAGCCAGAAAGCTTAAGGGTTTTAGCATCTTAAATAAAAACCACTCCTGACTGATATCCCGAACCATGAGCAGCAAACTGCTCAATATCTCATTGATCTTTCTTGGATAGTTGTTTAATTTTAATTATAGCCTACTGTGTACCAGCTACTATGTCTTACATGTGATCACTTCTGTCCAAGTAGATTTCTATGCACATGTACGCACAGTATTGTTAGTTGCCTTTTTGCCAACAATTATGAAATAATTATTTAGAAAATTAGTATAGTAGCCTTGAAGTGAGAATGGAGAAATGGAGCCTCACTTTTGAACCAAGTGTGGAGAAGTTCTGTTTTGGCCCTGAGCAGTGAGCTACTTCTGTATTGAGGAATTTGCCTCAGACATCTCCTGCCTCTCCTGCCCTTTGCAGATGCTTTGCTTCACATCTCCAGTCACTCCTCTCCTCCCTCCTCCCTCCTCCCTCCTCCCTCCTCCCTCCTNCCCTCCTCCCTCTTCCCTCCTCCCTCCTCCCTTCTTCTGCACTCATGACACACAGTAGACACTCACAAACTGCTGCTTTGTCACTGACTTGCTGTGGCTTCCTGGTACCAATACCTCTGACATTTAACTCTGGAGGAGCCTTGTGAAGAACGTTGTCTGCTTTTCGACGAATACTTTTCTGATGCTTGCAGTAGTTTTTGGTAACACTTTTTTTTTTGTTGTTGTTTTAAATCTAAGTTCATTTTTTAGATTGCTTCAATCCTGCACAGATACCTATCGTTTAGAGTAGGATAAAAATTCATAATACACTTATCCAGTCCTTTTTCCATGGTGGTTTAGAAGACTGGAGAAGACACATTTTGAGTTGTAGGTGAGTATCAGGTGTGGGGGTGGAAAACAGTTTCTGTGTGGGAACAAGATTAAGACTTAAGCGCAGTACCACAGCTTAGAGAGTAAATTTAGTAAACCTTTTTTTTTTCTTTCTTTCTTTTTTTTTCTTCAGTGTTCTTTTTGCAGAAATCACAAGACTTTTGTAAATTGCCAGCCTGGGTTGCGTAAGCCAAATGCCAACAGAGCAGTGACCTTTCAAATTACTGGCACACCAGAGATGGAGATCAGAGAGCTCAAACATAAAGCAAACCCTGACAAGAAACCCTATAGACATGACTTTTGTGTCTGGTCAACCTAACAGAACATGACATTGTGTAAAATGTTCTCTGCTTTTTAGGGTGAGCCGTCCACAAAGGCTTAACTGCTGTTGAAAATACAAGATTGGAGAGTTGCAGCATTCCGGTTTATGGGCAACATGTTATCTAAATCTGCAAGAGGAGCAATAGGAGTCCTTTGTAAAAATGATTTTATTTATTTTTGTTTATTTTTTATTAATCCTTTTATTCGTTTACACTTCAAATGATATCCTCCTTCCTGGTAACCCCTCCACAACACTCCACCCCACACCCTCTCCCCCTCCCCTTTAACTCTAGGAGGGAGCTCCTCCACCCACCACCCACTACTGCCTCACCACCCTAGCATCCCACTACACTGGGGCATCAAGCCTCCACAGGACCAAGGGCCTCTCCTCCCATTGATGTCAGACAGGGCCATCCTCTGTTACATAGATAGCTGGAGCCATGGTTCTCTTTGGTTGGTGGTTTAGTCCCTGGGAGCTCTCGGTGGTCCAGTTAGTTGATATTGTTGTTCTTCCTATGGAATTGCAATCCCCTTCAGCTCCTTCAGTTCTTCCCCTAGCTCTTTCATTGGGGTCCCAGGTTCAGTCCGATGGTTGGATGTATCTGAATCTGCATTGGTCAGGTAAAAATGACTTTAGTTCTGTTAATAAGGACATAGGAAGTAAATTGGAGTTGGGTCTAGTAGGGGTAGAAGTGAGATTAGAGGGTTAGGGGAAAGGACATTATGTTGCAGACAAAATGAACTGAGCAGGTTCTATGAAGAGATTTGATGGCTCATTTCAGTCTGTAGCGTGAAAAAGAAAATCAGTCACAAGGAATTTGAATCAGAGTTCCAGTTTTAAAATGTTAGGAGCCTCCATTCTTTTTCTACATGAAAGTAAAAATGCCAATATCTTTTAAACAAAACTGGATTCATTTTTGGTATTAGACTAACACATCTCCGTTCATGTATAATTTCATTTATAATTTTCACAGTTGTGTACACATATAAATTTATTTCAGTAGGTACACAAAATATATTATTTAGAACATTGGAATTTTTCCTCTATTTTTTGTTTCCGCATTAAAATTATTCTATTAACATTTCAATGTTTGCTCACTCCTATCATTAGTATAAAATTACATGTTTTCTGCATTTATGTTGAATGGATGAATGAGATGCCTTGCCAAGACTAACACAACCTTAACAAGTATTTACTCCTTATACATCTGCGTGAAGGACTAAGAGAGAAAAAAAAAATGACTACTTCGAGATTTGGCATTAGGTAAACTGTTTTAAACCATAGTATTCTGCTCTTAGGTTTGGAGTTCCTTTTTAGTATGATGTGTAGTTCTCTCTCATGGCATATGTATGATGGGTAGTTCTCTCTCATGGCATATGCATGATGTGTAGTTCTCTCTCATGGCATATGCATGATGTGTAGTTCTCTCTCATGGCATATGTATGATGTGTAGTTCTCTCTCATGGCATATGTATGATGTGTAGTTCTCTCTCATGGCATATGTATGATGGGTAGTTCTCTCTCATGGCATATGCACTGGATCTATGAGCCAGCCAAGCCATGCTAGATCTCCTTGCAAGTGTCTGACAGGCTCTTGCAAAGGTGGGATGTTGCCATACAGTAGAATGAAAATCGAGTCTATTGAGAGATTAGTTCAGCAGCCTAAAGAAATGCAGTTGCCTTATAGTCTATCCGCCAAAACACCCTGTAAGAAAGTCTCCCTCATGAGGTTCCTAAACCAATTAAACCCGAGCAGGAGGCATCAGTCATCAAGCTGATGGTTTTCAGCTAATCGGCTGCCTGCACAAACTGTATGGCATTGGGGTAAGGAAGAACTTTTTTTTTTTTTTTTTTTTCATTTGGTTCTCACTCTGTTGTCTTCCCAATTTTATGGATGTGTGGTCATGTGCAGTGCCCTGTGAAGGAGTGTGTTGCTTTAGAGTGGATAAACTGCTTTCCCGAGCGTTTTTATTCATCAGAATAAAATGAGTTTTAATAGGCTTAAGTGATTTGCCTATGGCACACAATTAATGTGTGGCTGGCACTCAAAGCCATGTCCTTTCTTCTGTTCTAATTGTTCTATAAATATGTATGTATTGGTTGAATTTCTACCATCCCTGATAGGGAAAAATTTAAAATCTTAAAACTTAATCATGTCAGCTTTGGGCAGGCTGGGATGGCAAAGCTAAGGCACCCTGAGAAGTAGATGCTCTGCTTTACCCCATGTGGGTTCCCATCTTCCAAAGAGGATTGGTACAGAGGACAAGGCACCCCTCTTACAATGCTAATGAGGATAAAGTTAAATAGCCACCCTGAGTGCTGATACTATGCTAAAAGTTTACACCATATAACCTAAACAACATCCACTTGCAAATAAAAAGTTTTATCTTATTTTACAGTCAGATAGCATAGGGCCAGAACAATAATGGTAAATGTATTTGTTATTTTGAGTTTCGAAACATCCATATAACATGTCTTCCTCAGTGTATGGTATTTATGTTATATGTGATAGAAATGGAGATATAGTTTTGGCATACACCTGTCCTCATAATCCGACTGATTTTCATGTGTCACATTGAAATAGCCACCATTTTTAATGTTTAGATGTACTTTGTTAAGTTTCTTTAAATATACATTGATCAGTTATGTCTCCGACACCTGGGAAATGAACACATTAAAGCCAGATTAGTTTATGGTCAAGGCAGATTTGTTGGGAGCATCACTGGAGAGTTCACCGGGCCCAAGGACCAAGGGGCTGTGTGGAAATGAGGGGCGTAGAAATAAGTCTGTGTTTGAGAGAAGGTAGACTGATTTCCAAATGTTGGTTCAAGAGAGGGATGCAAAATGGTACTTGTGGATGAGGATGGTACAGTAGCCCCAAGGAAAATAAAACATACCCCATCTTTTAGGGATTGAAGAAAGACAAATGGAGAGAGCAGGTCTTCTGTGGAAGACTAGGGAAGGGGGAAGACAGGCTTGCCATGATGACCACAAAGGCTAAACTAACGTTTTCTTACTACTCCAGAAACAACAAACAAACAAACAAACAAAGTAACAGAATCAATCTTAATACTATTTCAACATTACAGATTTTAATGAAAAGAATTATATTGGCTAACTTAAAAATGTAATGTGAACACATCTCTCTTTTCTGCTGATAGTAACAAACACAGAGAACACAAACATTTAAGAAATATACTGTCAATTTCAAATGTTTAGTTAAATTCTTAGAAGTCTTCAGGGACTTAGAAATGAGCTTATTTAAAATTACTCCTTAAAAAAAAAAGACAAAGACAATAGTTTAGCAAAGTGCTAAGATTTGCCTTTGGTGATGTGATGCCATTGGTACCTTTTCTAATTTTCTGATAGTTTTATTTGTTTTAATTTTATCTTATAGCACATTTTAAAGTGCTTTCTTGGAATTAAAGCAGGTATGAATCCTTTCTAAGAACAGCACCTTTTTCTTTCTTTTTTTTTTTTAAATTTATTTATTATTTTTTTCTTTATTTACATTTCAAATGCTATCCCGAAAGTTCCCTATACCCCACCCCCGCCCCTACTCCCCTACCCACCCACTCCCACTACTTGGCCCTGGCCTTCCCCTGTGCGGTGCTGCTTGTGGACGTTGTACATCGTGGTGCGCACTAGGCTCCGCACCACGATGTACAACGTCCACAAGCAGTACAACTCCTTGGGTACTTTCTCTAGCTCCTCCATTGGGGGCCCTGTGTTCCATCCAATAGCTGACTGTGAGCATCCACTTCTGTGTTTGCCAGGCACTGGCATAGCCTCACAAGAGTCCACTATATCAGGGTCCCTTCAGCAGAATCTTGCTTGAATGTGCATTAGTATCTGGGTTTGGTGGCTGATGATGGGATGGATTCCCAGATGGGGTAGTCTCTGGATAGTCCATCCTTTCATCTTACATCTAAATTTTGTCTCTGTACCTATATCCTTTCATGGGTATTTTGTTCCTTATTCTAATGAGGAATGAAGTATCCACAAGATGGTCATCCTTCTTGGTTTTCTTGTGTTTTGCAAAATGTATCTTGGGTATTCTAAGTTTTGGGGCTAATATCCGCTTATCAGTGAGTGCATATCTAGTGACTTCTTTTGTGATTGGGTTACCTCACTAAGGATGATATCCTCCAGATACATCCATTTGCCCAAGAATTTCATAAATTCATTGTTTTTAATAGCTGAGTAGTACTCCATAGTTTAAATGTACCACAGTTTCTGTATCCATTCCTCTATTGAGTGACATCTGGGTTCTTTCCAGCTTCTGGCTATTATAAATAAGGCTGCTATGAACATAGTGGAGCATGTGTCCTTATTACCAGTTGGAAGATCTTCTGGGTATAAATCCAGGACACAATGAGATAATAGGAGCAGCAAGCACCTTTTTCTTTAGTGAAGACAGTTTATATTTGAAAATACTCATTATATAACTTATGAACAATTAGTGCTATTGGCTGGATAAGTGAACCAATTTTGTCACCATTAAGAATGGACCCGCTTATTCCAGAACTCCCTCCAACTGATGATGTCTGAGGAAAAATGACAACATTTCACTAAACCTAATTTGATACACAGGCCATTATTGACAGGATATGCATAATGAAGTACTCCTAGAGAAATAATATTATTTATCAATATTATTATAAATTTCCCACAATAATTACATATGACAAGCACTTCAGTCATGATGATAAACACGCAGAAAGTTAAATCCTGACTTTGCCTCTGATAAATGGACTATTTATGAAGCCTTTATGACATGGCCTCAAAATGTAGATTCAATAGCAATTAATGGCTTAGTGTTTTGCTGTGTTTTGTTAGGAAAAATCACAGAAATATATGTAGGATTGGTAGGAGATATTTGACCTTGAAGGCTAGATTCACTATGATGAGTTGCAGAACAGGGAAGACCATCTTTCCCATGGAAAGCAGTGTAAGAAGTGAGAGGAAAACAACACAAATATATTTCCTGAGAATAGTCGCACTGCTCTGAGGCAGACTGTGGTCTGAAAACTGCAGTTAGAATTCTTTCAAATGAATCCAATCCAAAGCAGTACATTGCATGGACCTTGACTGGCAAGCCACAGTTTACCTTTAACAGTGCCCTCATTTCTCTCTCTCTCTCTCTCTCTCTCTCTCTCTCTCTCTCTCTCTCTCTCTCTCTCAATATATTATATATATTAGTTTGTACCAAGTGATTGAGGACAGGCAATTTGCTTATGTAAATTTGAAAAAAGCTAGGTGAATCCCAAGGAGACAAGATTGCTTCTTGTAGAATTTCTAGCAAACTTTAATTTGAACAAATCAAGAAGGGCCATACTGTGAAACTGCAAAGCAGTTCACCCTTTCTCCTTCTTTTTAAATAAATCACATGAAAGTGCTTTAAGAGTAAAAAAAAAAAAAAATGACACAGTGAAAGTATTGACTTGGAGAAAATAGCATTGTGCTAATGGGTGAAAAGCAATGTCCTTTGCAGTGCAGGATGAGGTAAGATAAGTATAATGAAATGTGAATAGAGACAGCTGATTTCATTGTACAGGAGTAATCCTTGCTTCTTCTTGCTGGTTAGAGACAATCTAGTGAGTACAATGGCTGTAGATAACAACCAAACTGTAACAACCAAACTGTAACAACCAAACGCTATTCTGTTGAGAAGTTAGGGCATAGTCTGTTGGGGGTTCCCTACAAGAAGCTAAGGATACGTGATTTTAACCAAATGTTTCTATGTGGTGGATTCTTTTCATCCCTGTGATAATGTAGCTGATATAAACAATTAAAAGAAATAAAGAATTATTTTGCTCACAGTTTTAGAGGTTTGCATTATGAAAGGGATATACTAAAGAGCATCTCATCATAAAAAGAACAAACAAAGCAGAAACTACACAGGAAGGAGCTGTGACCAAGTACAGCTACCAAGCCCTCCCTCTGACTAGACCCCTTCATAAAACAATTCTTGTTCTTTTGTGGTCTGCTCAGATTCACCAAGCCTGAGCCCCTGTGATCTAGAAGTGCATCACCAGGCAGTCAGGTCTGTGCTGTCCTAACATCTCAGGCTCTTCCCAATCGAGTCAAGGTGACATTCACATTCCATCAAATGAACAGACATGGGTATGTATTGCCCTGTTATGAATAAAAAAAACTGATAAAGCAAATTATACTTTTAGAAATTAAATAGATAAAATATATTCTCCATGCTTAGGAAAGGAAGATAATAATCATATCTGCAAGTGGGGCTTTATCGGGAATAGTCAATGGAGTGAGAGATACTGGGGCATCTTTGGGGGACTGGGGATTACCATCATAGAAGTAGTAGCATTATCTTATGCATGAGACATGGAAGATAAGAGGATTACAGAAAAATGGAGAAAATGAAAACATATAATGTTGAAATATGATAACTTATATCTAAGTTTTCACCTTATATCTAAGAGGGTCACCTTATTCAAAAGAATATGCTAGAGCAATATATGTGTGTGCATACTTGTATATATACATATACATATTTGTGTACAATATATGTATATATACATTTGTATATATCTATATGTATATAAATATATGCACATACATGTATACATATCTAAAAATATATATACACTATATATGTGTGTAGGTACATATATATACACATGCTCAAGCACATACATATATATGTATTATGTATATATAACATATACATATATATATACATATATATATGTCTATATAAAGTGTGAGTATGTGAATGTATTAAATTTGGTAGAATGCAAATGACCATACATTTAGCAGTTCAAGCATCTCTTTGTTAGTTCATACCCCATCATCAGTGATGAGCTCATGTTTTCACGCAGCTGAAATAAAGTGGCTGTCCACATCTGGATTGGTTTAGAGGGCATGAGGAGTAATCCATTCCAGGGAACAGGAAGAATCAAAGGACTGATAACCCAGTTCCTCACTAAGGATCACTCCATTCATAGTTCCTAGAAGCCTTACATCATCAATTCTCTGTCATGGGACTCTTAGTGACCTTGATTAAAACCAGATTTTTTAAATTTCATATACTGTGTTTTCCTGTATCCAGCTTCCCACTCATGATTCTAATGTCTGTCCCTTGTAACAGCCAGGAAAAAAAAAGTGCTTATCTTTAAAATTACTGACTTGATTCTATTAATTCCACCCAGGATGTTTCAATAAACCCTGAATTATCTAGTAAATGATTTAGTGTAGTCACACAAGCCCTGAAAATGTCAGGTGTCAGTTCTGAAAATGTTACTACCAGCTATACATGTAACTTTTATTCTCCTTAAATTATTGTCCTATTGGAGGCTTGCTGCCTCTTACCTAGGTCTAGTCCTGTAAGCTTCTAGCCTCCATACAAACTAATCTCATACTAGGATGCTTTCAGCCTCTGAAACTTGCTGCTGAAGAAACTCGTCCCTTTTAGTTTGTTCTGAACTTTAGCTGGCTGGTTCAACTCAGCTGTTTTCATTCAACATGGCTGCTCTCTCAGCCTCTGAGTTCCTGCTCTGCTTGGCCTCAAACGAACTCTGGCAATCTGTTCTAATCTTTTAACTTCTTCTCATTCTCTGGCTCACTCTGTCTTTATCTGTGTCTAGCTTGTTCTCTCCTCATCCTGTCTCTGTAAAACGTTTTGGTAAAATGGTCTCATTTCTCTCTCTGCCCTGCTATCTCTTTAAGTAGCTTGGCTTTCCCGTTCTGTCAATTCTTTCTCTGGTTCATCACTCTGCCACTCAATTAGGCCTTTCTTTCATGGTTCATTCTCTTTACAAAAATTTACCTTCTTTGTTTGGGATTAAAGGTGTGAACCAAGAGAATTTCTGTATTCCAGCCAGAGGAATTGAAGGTGTGTGCTAAGAACTAAGCCACACCACAACTAGAAATGGGTATTTTTCAGGAAATAACACAAGCTTGGGGTTCATGGTGTGATCAAATATCCTCAAACAATCAAATTCCCAGTTCCAGGGACTAAAGTGGCAATTCCTGGGATCTCTTTCCACATCTGCTCAGCACTGATGATCTAAAAGAAATTATAGCTTTATGATAGTGTTTCTTAAAATTTTGAATTTATCTGTATATTTCCTCAACTGATGCTAAAGTTAGGAACAAACATAGAAAACATCACAAGTGATGTCCCATATTTTATCATTCACCATCATTGAACACAGACCAGGAATGGAGTTATATGAAGAGAATTCTGAGTGCTTGTGGGAACACTTGCAAAAGAAAAAGAGTTTTCTGACCTCAGTTTCTTCAAAACATGGAATCGTTCTTGGAATGTGTCTTTGTGCTCCTCCCAAGTGTAGTGGATGGGAGTGAGTTTGCCTCAGATTACTTGTTATTGCTTGCTGCTGTTATTCAACTAAATGCTTATATGCATCTATGGACAACATTTTTGACACATGTTGTTTGTTCTTCTGATATGGTATAGCTTATAATTACAGGAACTTTACTTCTGTGATTGTTCTTAACCCTCAATTGCTGTGCATAACATAGCTATTGGATGAGTCTTTATTATGCCTCATTTATAGGCTCCATTCTCCCAGGTCCCACTTTATCTAGAACAGTAGCAGCTCTAAATCAAAGAATAATTTTTCTGACAATTAACATTTTTAATCACTTTCGAGTCAAACTTTTTTTTAACAATAGTATTGTTTTACAGTGACCATCCTTCTGTTTGTGGTTTTGAGATCAAATTGCTAGGGTTGGATCGTGGAAATTTGTTTCGTTGTTCATAAGATTTTTGTCTTTGCTCTGGCCTGCATCCCAGTAAAACACTAGAAGAATTCTTAGAAAAATAAAGTGGATATGGGAAAAAGTTAGTAAAGAATGTTTGTTAAAAAAGTGGAAGCAAGACATCATCAGATCATGGCTTTTTCTATAGTTGTTATATAAGTCTTCTTCGTAATTGGATTCATTGTCAGATAATTCTTTACACTAATATTGTGTGGTTAAATAACATTGTAATAGACTATCTAATAAAGGAGACCATAGTAATTAGATGCATTCATTTTTAATGATTTCACCATTATTTTCAAATTAATTTTTTAATGTTTTATTCTTAAAATGACAATGTTACTCAGATATCTTGTAATTATTTTAGAAGCAAGGAAGTTGACTTATTCAAGAAATTCACTCATACCCATGATTTCTAACAAAGTATGTTAATATGAGGATTCATATCTCATTATCTTGGATATCAATAGCCCTAGCCCCTTATGGTTATGCTGGCTACTTGCTAAGTACACAGTTGAATAAAAACAATAAGGACTATAAAATAAAATTGCTTCTCTTTATGTCTTCACAGTTGAGTTTGTAGTGGTTGGTTGTATATCCATGTTTCACCATTGTAACAACCCCATTCCCCCAACACTAGGAACAAGCACAGATACCAACTTCTTACCTCTATCAAAGAAGTTTCAGTGGTGGACATCATTTGATTCATTAGAATTTGAAATTATTCTTTAAATTTAACTCTAGTGACATGTTCTTTGAGAACTGCTAACAGGCAAGAATAATGTTTTTTTTTACGTTATTGTCATTTTTTTTCATATGTTTTAGTTAGAAAAGTAGAAATTGAAAAAAAAAGCTATAATGTTTTGAATTTGTGACGTGTTAGATTTTAATTGTGAAGTTTATGAGGTTCCAAGTCCAGTTGCATGATAAAAGTATTCCTAATGGAAAGCATATTTGTTGCAGCTTATTTTCTTCTTCATGTTCCTTCAGTAGGAGATGCTGTCATTTGGATGACTGTGTAAATGCCAGCTTAATACCACTTCTGTGCATTAGTACCACTTCTTGTGCATTAATACCACTTCTTGTGCATTAATACCACTTCTTGGGAAATTACTGAAATCCCATTCCTCATCTGCAAAGAACCATAATTTAAATGCCCATTAAGTGGACAACAGAGGGATACTGCCTTCATGGCATCCGTGTTCTTTCTGCTTATGATTAGTCACATGTGCCTCCCAAATTACCTTAGAAAAGGAAATGTCACATCTAGGATTATTTTTACATCACTTATCTGTGAGTGAACTATTCTTTTGTTTATATCACCATGCCATTGGACAGAAGTCCCAACATTTCATATATTATCAAAAATATTAGTAGAGTTTCTAGTCTGTAAGGGAAATAGCTCTTACATTTACATTGCTTGTAAGGGCAAGTGAAATTCACAGCAACTAAGAACTATGAAGTTAAATAAAACAAAACACAATTTGCAGAAATGTAAGTCAGACTTTAAATCTATCCTGTAACATACACATTGGATCATATACTTAATTCATCTAAAGAATGTCAAAAGATCCTACACTTGTATCTTTAAAATACTAGATTTTATAAAAAGTCTGAAATAACTGTGTATGAAGAAACTGTGGATTGTCAGTTTTTAAACGGGTACAAGATTCCCAGCCAAAATTCCACAGTGATGTCTGATTGTATAGCAATGCAATTGACTGTGCTTACACATTGCTTCTTCAGAAGTATAGGGCCATTCAGTCAAACCATCTAGAAGGACAAGGCCTGAATTTGCTTCCCAAAGCCTCACTTCAGAGTTAATAGGTGGAATATTGCTCTTTCCAGATACCAGATTTTGTCTGTCATTTTTTTAATGTTCCAGATATTATTTTTAAATGTTTAAAAATTTTTCTTTGGACACAAAGTTATATCTGTGAAAAAGAAATCTATGATTTCTATGAAAAGAATCTATGAAAAAGTCTAGTATTTTGGAGAGACACAGGTGTAGAACCTTTTGACATTCTTTAAGTAAAGTATATGGTACAATGTATATGGTACAGGACAGACTTCAAGTCCACTTACATTCCTGCAAATCATTTTTTTTAACTTCTCAGTTTTTAGTTCTCATGAATTTCATTTACCCTTACAAGCAAAGAAAACGGAATAGCCATTTTCCTTACAGAAAAGAAATGCTATTAACATTGCTAGTAATATAGGAAATGTTGGGATTGATTTGATGTGATTTGGTAGCTACACTTAACTAGTGAATCCATTTAAGGTAATAATTCTAATTTCTGAATTTCTAACTAAAATGTTTAAGAAAAATGTTCATGTATTATGTATAAACATATTGTTGTTGTCTGTATTCAGTTGTTACAGGGTAGATCTCCCAAACCCAGCAAGTGGGAGCTCCTTCAGCCAGGGAGTGGTGGCGGCATGCTTGAACAGGCTAGTGGAGACTGTGATGATGAAGATGGCTGTGGAGGATCAGGAAGCGGGGAAGTCAAGAGGACCCTGAAGATCACAAACTGTGAGTGCAAGTATCGTGCACTACTTTCAAATGTCTGGTTTTGAAATATCAGTTAGGAAACTGATACTGTGAATGCAACAACACAATGGCTGTGCACTCAAAAGCAGACAGGGCCGACTGGCGAGGAAGTGCGCCTGTTTGTATCTGTGTAGAGCATTCCATCCCTGGGTTTTAATTTATTCTGCACTAATGGGCTTAGGTGGAAATGATGCTTGTGTGTAAGGAACTGATGAGTCGTGAGGACTTTTGAGAATTACAAGGTTTTGAAGAAACGCAATCTTTTTAGGTCGTCGCATTCAATGTGTATTGATGAATAATGTGGACAAGGCGGATAAGTACCACTCAATAACCAATCGTGCAAGTTTATAGTTTTATGTCACAAATTAAGTTTTTTGGTTGTTTGGTAGTTTTGTTTTGTGTTGTTTTGTGTTGTTTTGAGACAGGGTTTCTCTGTATAGCCCTAGCTGCCCTGGAACTCACTCTGTAAAACAGCCTGGCCTCCAACTCAGAAATCTGCCTGCCTCTGCCTCCCAAGTGCTGGAATCAAAGGCGTGCGCCACCACTACCCAGCAAAGTTTTTTACTATATTAAGGGTTTTTGTTGTTGTTGTTGTTGATGATGATGATGATGATGATGATGATGTTATTATCAAACTGGATTAATCTCATATGAATATTCAGTTTTATTACTTATTTGAGAGTTTCATATGTGTTTTGGTCATGTTCACCTTCCTCCTCAATCCCGTGAATCTTCCCTTTTGAAAAATCTTACCTAATGTTAACTTTCTTTTTGACTGTATAGATTATAAAGTTTCTGAAATGTTTAATTAGTCATTTGCAGAAAAGATATATCTTCCAGGGCTGAGGAGATGACTCAATATGTAAAGTACCTACCATATAAACACGAGGGAGGATTGACTTAATTGGAATCATTAATAAACACCTAAATACTCAGGTGCCATGGCTAGTGTCTCTAATGCCATCTCAGGAAAGACGGAAAGGAGGGATTCCTGAAACTCAAGGGCAGAAACTCTTGTGGAGAGCAATAAAGAATAGCACCTAGCCTCTCTCTGTCTCTGTCTGTCTGTCTGTCTGTCTGTCTGTCTGTCTGTCTGTCTGTCTGTCTCTCTCTCCACACACACACACACACACACACACACACACACACACATCACATGTATGCATGTAGGTGTACACAGATACAAGCATATGCACACATGTAAACCTATGTACAGAAAAGATACAACCTCTAATTTAAAAGGTTTGAAAAGTAAAAAATAGAAAGAAAAGCAACTGCCAAGTCGTGTTGCAATTTGTTTTTTGTATAGATAGATCTATAGTCTCCAACAGCATGCACCTTTACATGTTCATGGGCAGCATAATGAAAGTGACCAACTGAGAACAAAGCGCCAAAGTTAATATAACTCAAGCCCATGGCTGCAGGTTATCAGTTAGCTCTGATTCTACCAAAGTGGAAGATAAAGTAATCTTTCTGAATCTTGTAGCCACAGCTTCACATTGGCCTGACACCACATACTGCACATAAGAGTGCCTTCTACCGTACAAAGCCTCTGGTGGGAGAAAAAAATATTCAGCAATAATGCTACAAAGATTAAAATCTCAACTTCTCATTATTTAAAGTCTTGTTTTATTAGCAAAATATATTGATTAAATAACTGAAAAGCAATAGTGATGCAAAATATAAAATAATTTGCACCAAGAAATGGGTTTTCTTTTTAGATGTAGTTGATTTACGATGAAACAAAAAGCTATGCAATTTCTACTATATGTAGACCTCTTCCTTCTTCCATTGGCTGAGTTATGGACATGTGTTCTTCTACTTGGTATGAATTTTTCTTTTCACATTTATTTTTTAGTGATAAATACATAAAAATAAAATAAAACATTTTCAGAGTAAAACAATTTTTAATCAAATTAACAATTTCTCTTTTATATTTAGGAATTATGACAGAGTGCTCTTCAATTCAAAATCAATTATTTCCATATAGTTTCTATATATGACTATTTAAATATAATAAATATGTAACTAATAAACAATGTATACATTCTCTAATTAATTGTTTTGATGTTAGCAGGATTCTAAGATATCAAAATATGTACCAGAAAGGAATAATGTGAACAAAAACAGAAATAAAATTATGAGCTGAAGTGAATTAATTTGAAATTCCATCCACATATATGTTTGTCTACATTCAATATTGGAATTTTATGGCATTCTTTCACATTCTAGATTTATTTATAGTCTCAAGAACTTGGTATAGATACAATTTGTGTTGTTTTGTGAGAGAAATAGATCCAGTGAAAGATATTCAAGCATGGTTTTCTCATCCAGCAATGTGTCAGGGGTGCAGGAGTGAGTTTTTCCTGCAAAACCTTGCTTTCCGTTACTGCTGAAATGGCCAGGTTGTCATAAGAAAGGCCATCGAAATTGGGGCGACTGTGATACAGATGATTGTCGGCAAGCCCAGGCGAACAGTGAACACAGCCTCTTCCATTCGCTTCCGCTGGGCTGCTTGCTGCTTCGAAGTGTTTATAGCAGGTGTCTATCAATTTTTAATAAATGGGTAGGAAGTCACCGTGGATAGCCCGCTGAAATGAAGAAGGCCGAGGGCTCTTTTTGCAGTGTGGGCTGCACTTCTTGGTTTTTTTTATAGCATCGCAATATTCTGTTTTACAGCTTTGGGCTAGTTTGCTCCATTGGTCAAAGGTAAAGGCCGCTGTAGCAGTCCCAAGAGCTGGACAGCACTGTGTTCTCGAAAGGTGCATGAGCTGCGGCTTTGTTAAAAACTTTGCATGCATTGTTATTTGTTCTTTTTTTTTTTTTTTTTTTTTGATGTTTATTCTTAGCTGGAAACTTAGTGGTTCCTTTGTAATACCAAAAAGTCTAATTAAAAATAATGTAGTGATATATATATATATATATATATATATATATATATATATATGAAATTTTAGCAGCAATTGATTTACAATTTAGGCATGTGAGAGCCAGTGCCCATGGAGATGACTGGAGGTGGAGTTACAGGGAGTTGTGAGCCATCTGACATGGTGCTGTGAACCAAATGGGTCCTCTGATCACGAAGAAGTGCCCATTTCCTTTTCAACTTAGCTTCCTCTCCAGCCCTAACACTGTCACATTTTACAAAGTACATCCATTTGTAATCCTGCCTGTGGATGCTCATTAAATATAAACTTAAGGATTACTTATAAGAAGAAACCATCTATGATGCATAATTTTCAGACCTAAGGAATGAAAATATTTTCTTGTTTCAGCAGAATGGTATTGAAATATCTTACATCACAGGTAAGTTATCTATATTTGAGTGATTTACATATATTTGGATATATATTGAGAATCTCCAATTGTTAGAATAGCATTTTTGAATCTTCCCTTTTTTGTCTCACTCTATCCACCTACATCTGATGTCCTTCAACACGAAGAGCTGAGGTAGGATCCCATGTCAATAAACACAATCCAGTTCTTTCTTTTTTTCTTTTGCATCTAGGACAAACTTAATATCACCAAAATCAATATCCTTCAACATCTGGACTTTCTTCTTAATCTCTAATGCTGATATGGTATGCCAGTGTGCAATTGACAATGGTTATAGGAAAACTATGGCCCTTGTAATTGTGAAACTTATTGAAGTTATTATATGATTCGCAATTGATAACAATGAGAAAGTTCATTTTGATAAGTTGGCTCACAGTAACAGTGTCACACAAAATGAATGAGATCACGAGTTCATTTAGATATGAGACATTAGAAAACATAGGTTTTTACATCTTCAAATTCCTCTATGTCAATAAACTGTAATATTTATTAATTTTCTTATGCAATATTATTTACCACATTTAGCAGAATAGTTTCTAAATTTTTATTCCCATTGGAAAAAAACTGTAAATGGCTTCAGTGACTGTTCAGTATGTGTGTCAGTGTTGTTTCTGAATGGCCATGTCAGAGTCCTTGGTTACCTGTCATAATAGTAAACACTGAGTGGGAACATTCATAATATCAAGGCAGCCTTTGGGTCCTTGAGCTTTCCTGAGTGTTCTGTTCAGCCATCTAGCACATTTCTATACAAAGTATCTGTTTTCTATATGAATAGAGCTATTCTTTATATTGTCTTTGCCTCCTCACATCGAATCCTTATGTCAGTCTCTAAAAATGAGTCTATATGATGATGCCAAGATGACCTTGGAAGAGATTGTCACCTCCACATACACAATGAAATAAAAATGACCCTTTGTTACTTAATGAAAATAAGACACCAAGACGCAGGGCTGTGGAGTAAGTGAAAATTCTTGGTTTTCTTGTATCTAGTTTCACATAAATCAGCATTGCTTCAGGATATCAGCTCCTGGTGGACATTGGGAATACTCAGAGAATATGACTTTAGGTTGTTTTGTTTTGTTTTGTTTTGATTCCAGAGCTGTGAGAACTTAAAATTGAGCTTGTAAAAAAAAAAAAAACTGCCTATAATTTTCCATTGAAATTTCTCAGGCTTTGAACAAAGATCAAGGGTCATTTTTCATTATAGACCTAATGATTTTCCCCTTTCCATTCTAGGTCTTTTAAGGTAGCTTGTGCATGTAAGATTTAAATATCATTAAGATAGTTCCAAATATATTAAAATATTTATATTGTTTCTTCTAGAATTAAAAAGTTACTAAACTCATTTAAACAAAATGAATTAGTTCTGCCTTGCAAAGAGTTAAAATAGTAGGTAGTAATTTACTAAAGAAAAATAAGAAAAAAATGTAGCGTGAATAATTGAATTGCTTATCATGTATTTATTTCATTAGAACAAAAGTAAACCTCTTCTTGATATTCCTTGAGTTTATTTTTTTAGGCACAGCAAAAGTAGCCTTGAGTAATAAATGTATACTTTGATATAGATAACATTAGTGCCTAATTTTGGGTCAGATGACCATTATATGACAAATATTTTCAATTTTTTATAAAGAGATTATCTTTTCCAATTAAAATTCCTTTAACATTATATGCTGGTGCTACTTTTATTCTACTGGTAAAAATTATGCTGAAGATACTTCTAAGTTAAATAGTCTTATATATGATCACTATAAATATTATTCTGATTGTAAGATTTCATTTTGGTTTATAAATAATTGATATTCATCCTGGATACTAGCTATTTTTTACAAGATGGTACGAAACATAATATGGATACTTAATGAATCATATAAAATCATCTTTTATCCTCTTGAAAAGTTATGTCTTGTATCCATCGGTTTAAATAATAAAATTGAAATGCACTGTCTGTCCTTGAATGCCTAAGTGATAATTTTCATTGTGTTGGCTTTGACTATTGTTACATTTCCAAGGTGAATTGTAAATGCATTAATTAAAATGTTAGAAAGCCTGATAGCAAGTATTTCAAATTAGACAGAAATTCAACAATATCTCAAAATAAACCTATACCAAATCAGAATATATATAATAAAGAGTTCAGGCTGTCAAAATGGGATACTACTGAGCATATTTGTAAGAACAATGAAGGACATGAAAATTAAAATTCAAGAGAATATCACTAGATGAATTTTATCTTGACTTGATTGAGCTCATGTAGTTATTAAAGAAGGAAGGAAGGAAGGAAGGAAGGAAGGAAGGAAGGAAGGAAGGAAGGAAGGAAAGAAGGAAGGAAGGAAGGAAAGAAGGAAGGAAGGAACCTGTATTATATTATCATGTTATTTCATATAAACAACAAGATACAAATTTGCAACATTTTCTTCTCTTAGAGAACTTGATGAACTATATAATGTTACATCAAGTTTGATATTTAATTGACTCCTTATGAACTCCTTTTTAATATAACTATGTGGTAAGGGTAGTATGAACTATTTACCAAATAATAATACTCACTAATCAGAACTGATTATAAAATTAAACAGAATAAATCTCAAATATATATTTCAAGAAACAAAGTGATTAAACATTCTGTAAAAGAGGAAAACATTGTTGCCTGAAGTCCAAGCTCACAATTTGAGGAACAAATACAACTTTGTGTGTTGTAGTCCTCCAGATCTCAAGAACTATTACCTGTTAAAATAAAAGTAATTTAAAAATTAAAAAAAAAGTAATTAAAAAATGCAGCTGTTCTTTCTAAGAAAGCTTCATGAACAAGAATATTGGAGATATTACAATTGAGCTGGCAACAATGACTCATTCTATACTGTCTCTGTTTGAGGAATTGTGTTTACTGGCAAATACTAAAACAGAGCCATGTCTATCTTGTCTCAACATATGAAGTTCTTTGTCCTCTTATTATAAGAATACTTTCTTCCTGAAATATGACTTGTGGCATACCAGTAGAAATAGTCTGTTTATTAACTCTGTGGTTTTTGATGAACAATGAGTATTACCATAAATACCAATAGAGATAGATCAAAATTTATGTGTGCTCAGAAAAATGGTCTATGAAAGGAATAGAAAAGGTCATTCTGAAGAAAAATAATTATTTGACTGCAATATTTATGGGTGAAATGGCTATGCCTGGGTAAATTAATGACTTGGCTCCAACAGGTACTGATTAGGAAGAAAGCACACCTGACAGGAGCAGAGCATACATTCAGAAGGGAACAGTTGAAGAAACACTGGAAGGCTAAGAGTCTGTAGAAATTGTACAAAGGGTTGTAATAAAACCCATGAAAGTTTGATTTTAATATGAGAAACAAAGAGGTTTCTCTGTATTTTTGTGTGGTTTTGCAAGACTTGGGCAGCAGTACAGTGAACTGGTTAGGGACATAAATAAAAAAATGTGCAAGAAGATAAAGGATGTCTTTAATAGGACATTTACCACTTACTTAGTACATAGTTACACTGTGCATGGATTGCCATAAAAGATCAGTAACTTTACTATCTGAGCTGCATCATTTTGAAGATAGAGTGATCAGATCTATAGAGTTAAAAATAAGACCCACTCTTGCCCATACCCAACACTGAAAGACAATACTGAATAAAATAGGTGAAAGTGTTTTGTGCTTCGATGAATTTACAACAAAGAAAGATTTAATCATATTGAATTTTCAGCAATCACATAGAGATGGGGATTGGCATAGAAGTGGGAATATATTTTATCTATCTATCTATCTATCTATCTATCTATCTATCTATCTATCTATGACTTTCTATCTACCTTCTTCCATGGTCCCAGAAATAGCCTTAGAGATCAATTATGAGTTTCCTCTGAAAGTGTCTTGTTCATGTGTAGTTTACTGAGAGTTTGTTTCCAGCACCCACATACAATTTACAATTGCTTATAACTGCAATTTCAGGGAATTTGAAGTGCTCTGGCCTCCACAAGCATCTGTATTCACATAGTATACATAAATCTATGATGGTACACATACATATAAAATAAATAAATCTTTATAAATATTTGGGGATTTAGAAGGAAATCTTTAGTTCTTTGGAAACACATTCCTTGGGTAATATAAAAACAGGACTTCCATGCACTCACTGATAAGTGGATACTAGTCCAAAAGCTCCAAATAACCAGGATACAATTCACAGACCACATGAAACTAAATAAAAAGAAAGACCAAAGTGTGGTTGTTTAGGTTCTTCTTAGAAGGAGAACTATATACACACAAGAACAAATATGAAGATAAAGGGTGGAGCAGAGACTGTCCCACCTGAGGATTCATCTGATATACACTAACCAAACCCAGATACTATTGTGGATGCCAAGAAATGCTTGCTGAAAGGACCTTGACATAGCTCTCTCCTGAGAGGCCCTGCCAAAGCCTTACAAATACAGAGGCAGATGTTAGCAGTCAACCATTGGAATTAGCGTAGGGTCCCTAATAGAGGAGTTAGAGAAGGGACTGAAGAAGTTGAAGGGCTTTGCAACCCCATAGGAAGAGCAACAATATCAACCAAACTGAGCCCCCGCCCCCAAGAACTCCCAGGGACTAAGCCATCAACAAAGGAGTACACATGGCTTCAGCTGCATATTTAATAGAGGATGGCCTTGTCATTCATCAATGGAAGGAATGGTCCTTGGTCCTATGAAGGCTCAAGATAGATGTCTCAGTGTAGGGGAATGGAGGGTGGGGAGGTATGAATGGGTGCGTGGGTGAAGGAATACCCTCAAAGAGCAGGGGGTGAGAGAATGTGATAGGCTGTTTCCTGGACGAGGGAAACCAGGAAAGGGGATAACATTTAATATATAAATTTAAAAAAATATTCAATTAAAATTTAAAAAACAAAACAAAACAAATCAAAACAAAACAAAGCAATACTTCAAGGAGTCCCAAGTTATTTCTGAAAACATACATTGTTATAAAAGCCTCCATCTTGTCCATGAGCACATATTCTTGTGCGTGCGCGCAAACACACACACACACACACACACACACACACACACACGTAACAATAACTTTTATTCTGATGTAATTATCACCTCAGAAGCTTACTGCCTCTGTCTGCTAACCTAAATGTAGCCCTGGAAGCTTCTAGACTCCTTACAATCTAGTCTAAGCCTAGAATGCTGTCAACCTGAGAGACCTCCTGCTGAATAAGCTCATCTCTCCCTACTTCTTTCTGATCTCTGGCTGGCTTTCAACTTAGTTGTTCTGGCTCTAAGGCATCTCAAAAGCTTAGTGACTCAATCTGGCTTCTCTCAGTTTTTTTCCTGAATTGCTCTGCTTGGCCTCATGCTAATTTTGACACTAAGTTCTAATCTTCTAGCTCCTTCTCATTCTCTGGTTCATTGTCTTCACTTGTATCTAGCTTGTTCTCTCTGTAAAACTGTTCCAGTAAAACTGTCTCCTTTCCCTCTCTGAATTGCTCTGTCAACTCCCTTCCTTTTTTTCTCTCATCTGGTGAGAGTTGGGAATATTCTGTTTTGTCGAATCTCTGATTTGTCAGTTTCTCTGACACTCAATTCGACATTATTTTCAAACATGGCTGCTTTCTTCTACAAATTAACTTTACCTTTATTGTTTGAGATTAAAGATGTGTACTAAGGGTGTGTCTATATTCCAGCCAGATCAATTAAGTTTGTGTCCTAAGGGTTGAGCCATACCAAAACTAGAAACAGTTTTTTGTAGTGGATAACAATCTCAGAGTTCACAGTTTGATCGAATATTCTGCAACACACACATACACACACACACACACACACACACACACACACACACACACACTCAAACAACGTACACACACTCATATATACTCACGTACACAAACACTCATACACTCACACACACACACTCACATATATACACTTACAAACACATATACTCACACATGCTCATACACTCATACTCACAGTCGCACAAAAACACACATACTCACACACATTCACACACACAGTAATACACACTCACAGACAAACATACACAGACACACACACTCACAATACCCCCCCACACAAAGACATATGAACACTCATATTCAAACACACACAAACACTCACATTTATACACAAACACCCACACTTACACATGCCCTCATATCCTAACACACAAATGCTCTCTCTCTCTCTCTCTCTCTCTCTCTCTCTCTCTCTCTCTCTCTCTCTCTCTTTCTCTCTCT
>NC_034597.1:103073823-103102082 GCF_900095145.1 Mus pahari
CACAAGCTCAGGGGGTACTGGTTAGTTCATATTGTTATTCCACCTACAGGGTTGCAGCCCCCTTCAGGTCCATTGGGGACCCTGTGTTCCATCCAATAGCTGGCTGTGAGCATCCACTTCGGTGTATGCAGGCGATTAACAAATGCCTTGCTTTAGGCAGACTTCAGCTCCTTGTGTTTCATCACAGTAACAAAAAGGAGACGATTAGAGTGAGCTACATAACTCCTTGGAAATGAAGAGGAGATCCTGAATTTGTCTGCTCATTGAATCTGTTTTTTTAAAATGATGAAATTTTTTGCTCCCTGAATTCTACACAGTTTTGAATGATATCAAGAAAACAATTTGGAACACATTTGTAAATTGAAATGTAAAGATGGTTTCCAAAGATACTTTACAAAATATCGTTTGTTATCTTAATTTTCTTTATATTATTCTTGAAGGCCTTACTCCTCTTTTCTGTATGTTCAATAGCTTGGGTATCACTGTTACAAACATGAAATCAGACATGTTTACAGAAGTTCTTTTATTGGTAGGTGGCATCTTATGGCCACAAGCTGTATAGTGGAGATAGAAATTAATTACACAGTAATAATGTAAATAAATGAATACATATTAATCAATTCTTTTATTGTACAACAAGTATACTGAAATGTCAGAATAATTATAACACGATAGAAAGTATATACATCTAATAGTATTCCTAACAATAACTATTTATATTCTTTCCTCAATTGATGTTTATAATATACCTAATTGACTGATAGAGACAGAGGTGTAGATATTTAGTTCACAGCATATCTATCATCTAACTTTTATTTATTCTCTACTAGTCATATAGTTCTCAGCACTAGTTAGTCAAGGTCTTAGTCGGTCTCTGCTTCATTCCTATCATGTCAGAACAACTAACAAGTTTTCCCATGGTTACAAGGCCTCTTGCCCTTTATAATCAAAAACTAATTTTGCTGAATACAAGCATGTTGGCTCCCATTTCCTCTTCTTGCATTTCTTATGTAAAACGTATGGCTGGGAAACTGGATGGTGATGATCTCAATATCCCTTCCTGTGCCCAACGGTTTGTCCTACCTTTGATGTGTGGTAATTTCATCTCTTATGTTGGTAGTTCAAGCTTATATTCTCAGGCTCCTAGTATACTTTTTCAATTTCTCCTGTTAAATATTTTCTCAGAGGATTCTTGTCGACAGTTTGACTTTCAATAATTTGTTCTCTTCTCTTTACTTTTTTGTTCAGTAAGAGCTACTACATATTTGTTGAATTCCTCTTGCTTAGTTTTAATATTTTCCCAAATCCTTTTAATCTACTTTCAAACTAAAGAGCTCTTCCCCTCCAGTTCCATTGGTTGTTAAAATTCATCTGTTCGCCTTCTGTTTTCCCCCATTGCACTATTGCTGAGGTATCTTTGTGTTTTCATCCATTTTATGCAATTTTATTTATTTTTAAATCAATTTGTTATTTTCTCATGTTGTAGCTCTAGCAAACTTAAAAATTTTCTAATTTTGACTCAATTTTTTACTTTGTAAATTGTGTTCTTCCCTAATATCTCATGCTCAGTTTGAAATGTTATCTTAAATTATTTGTTTTGGAATATTATTAACTCTCTTACAAAAGGCGAGGGATATTGAGACCAGCTTCATTGGAATGAAAGGTAAGACAATGCTGAGCTCTGTGGGAAACTTGTAGGAAAGCTAATGTTCGGGTGGCATTGGGGTGATTGGCTAACATGACCATCTATGTCCTCTCTTCCTATTAATTATAAGTTAGAGTTAGAACCACCTTCCAAGCATGGGACATAAGAGTGGTTTTCCTTTTGACTATGTTTCTTTTTTTTATTGGATATTTTATTTATTTTGCATTTCAAATATTACCCCCTTTCCCGATTTGTCCTCCCTCCCTCTGCTTCTATGAGGATGCCATTTCTTATGAGTTGTGCCCAGCTCAAAAGATAGCCCTCACTTGTAAAGTGGGGACACAGGTCAGGGAATATTTAGATGTCTCTGACAATGTAATAATTTACAATTTCAAGCTTTCTAAGAATGCACTGTATGAAAAAGTTTGAGACCTCATAGAAGTTTAAAGCCATCTTAGTCATAAGAACTGAGCCACTGACAAATGGTGAATCTCACTGTCACCTTTTGTTTGTTTGTTTCTCTACCAATGTTGTGGGCTATATTGTAAATTGCCTTTTTGGCTCTTTTTAAAATATTATTTTGATTCAAAATTTCTTATTGCATATACAATATTATGTGCATATGCACAGCAGATTAAGCATATGAATAAGCTGATATATGTTTTTGTTTATAAGTGTCTTTTTTTCTAACGATATACATGGCTTTCATAGTTTTTAGGTGTTCAATGTCTAGGAAAGAAAGATGTGCTAAGTAGTTGTGAAATTATAACAAAAGGGAGAATGTGAGGCATTAATGATAAATGGTAGAAGTTATCAATTCTAGATGGATTTTACCCCTTATGAATAGATAGCATTCTGAAATTAATGAGTTAGGTTTTAATAGGGGATCATAAATAGATGGGAAGTGGAATTAAATCTCTTCTAACTAGAACATTTACAAAAGCAAAGTTCTTCAAATACTACTATGAATTTAGTGCAACACGATCTTCATGCTAGTCCTGGAACACGCCTCTCCTGGACAGGAAAAGAAAGGCAGCTGGGTGATTAGGCAGACGTTCCTTTTTTCGTTTTTTCTCTTCATTTATAAATTTTATTCAGTTTCTCTTTTTTTTTACACTCCAGACTTTATTCCCATCCTGGTCTGTCCTCTGACTGTTTCACATCCCATAACTCCTCACTCCCCTCGTCCCCACTCCCCACCCCCACCCCACCAACCTCTTCGTTCCCTAGGGCCTCCAGTCTCTCAAGAGTTGGGTGCGTTTTCTCTGACTGAACCCAGACCCAAAAGTTCTCTGCTGTGCATGTTGGGGGCCTCATATCTGCTGGTGTGTGATGCCTGATTGGTGGTCCAAGAAGTTTCTATAATGTACAAGAATATATAGAAAGCTCTGCTTCATAGCTTCACCTTCATTCTGGAAGAAATAATGGATTTACTCAACTGTAAAAGAAGTCCAGTATTCAAGGCAGAAGGCACAAATAATGTGAGAAGTTCTGCTGATATATAGGCAATAAAGATGAGTTACATTCACTTTCCTCTTGCTGCAATATTTAAATTTTTCTTATTTTTCAGTTGGCAGATGTCTAGTTCCCGTCTTCCAAACCCAGAAAATGGAGAGTTATTCTGTGATCTCCTTCAGCCTTTATTCTCTATATTAAATAAGATCCACTGCTATTACTGCTTAACTGCTGTGTGTGTGTGTGTGTGTGTGAGAGAGAGAGAGAGAGAGAGAGAGAGAGAGAGAGAGAGAGAGAGAGAGAGAGAGAAAGAGAATATCCACTCCTATTTTCACCTCAATTTTGCTAGTTTGCAGCTTCAATTTCTCTGACCTGAACTCATGGTAAATATCTTTATGCTCCTCAGTTGTGTACTGAGCATTCCTTCACTCCCAAAGATACTTTTATTTCAAATAGAGAACCTGGTTTTATTCTGAGACAAGAGTCTTCAAACTACCTTGTAACTATATGGGCAGATAACAGCTGTATAAGAAAGAGCCTGATTTAGTTTCAGCTTGAGCACAGTTGAAGGACAACTATTGGTTACCAGTCCACCAATCAGGATGTTAGTTTTAGCATTGTTGGCATTCAGATGCTTTACATCTTCAGACAGGACGCCCATAGGGATGTCCTCTTAGAGGTTCTGCCAGCACCTGACTAAGGTGCAGAGTCAGCCAGCCATTGGATTCCAATGAAAGAGATAGGGAAGGACTGAAGGAGCTGAAGGGGATTGCAACCCCATAGGAAGAACAACAGTATGAACTAACAGGACCCCTCAGAGCTCCCAGGGACTAACCCACCAACCAAATAGTGAAGCCATGGGTGGGTCCATTGCTCCTGCTACATATATAGCAGAGGACTGCCTGATCTGGCATCAATGGGGGGGGGGGAGGAGCTTGGTCCTGTTGAGCCTTTGTTGCCCCAGCAAAGGAGAATACTAGAGGGTCTAGGTAAGAGTGGGTAAGTGGGTAGGGGAGTGCCCTCTTAGAGACATAGGGAAGGGGGATGGGATGGGAGATTGTGGAGGGGAGCCTGAGAAGGGGTCAACAGGACAACATGTGAAATGTAAATACATAAAATAGTCAATAAAAATATTTGCTTTATTGCTACATGAAATACATATTCATATGTTTGAAATGGGCATGGAAAGGCCTACATTGAGCTGATTAATATTAATTACTTCACTTGCTTACCATATTGCCAATTTTGGAGGTGAGTCATTTAAAATTTATCATTTGTAAATTTCAAGAATAGCATGAAAGTTTTGTTTACCAGAATTATTATTCTGGAATTTCTGACAGAACTGCTGAATTTTATATGTCTATGTTTTATGTGTGACACGTTATTGTGTTACATGGGGGATCCTCGCACACAAGTATAGAGTGTACGATGAGCACACTCATCTGTATGCACCCTTCCTTCTCTGGTTTGGGAAAATTAACATGGCCTGACCTTTTTATTATATGGACTCATTTAAATGTATCAGGGAAGAGTTTGGGCATACTCACCAGCTCTCACGAGACACACCGGTTAAATCATCACAGGATTCCTCTTATTCTTATGATATTTATATACTTATTTTACTGCACCAAGCAATGCATTCTTGTTTGAATTTGTTCTAACTGTACAAACCACTTCAACTAAGTTCCCCAAATCTATGGGATCTGAAAGTTATGTTGCCTACATTATTTTGCAAGCTAATATATTATTTTTATGTCCTAAATGGAGATTGAAAAAGAGGACAGAAATCCATCCTGTTTTTAGCTGCAGTTGCCTTCAGTGAAGAGAAGAAACCATCTCCTAGGGATGGTGGTACTTCTTCAACTCCTCCTTCTGATGGAAATTCTACCCAGTGCAAACTTCCTGTCCTCCTACTAGGGAAGGAGCAATGTTTACTCCTGATATAGCTTTCTGGATTTCTCTCAGGTCCTGGAAAAAAAATAGTTCTTAGTTGTGAAAACTGGGAAGAAAATAGAAGATAGACCTGCAATCGAGGTGTGTGTGCAGGAGGTGTGCAGGAGCCCCCTGAAGGATGCCTAGCCAGACTAAGCTTGCCCCTTTGACAAGCTGAGCTCACTTATCACAGTGTCCCTTAGAGGGTTGTCTGAACACCATGCAGATGTGACCCTACTCTCAGAGTCCCACCGATTGACAACTCCCTAGAGAGAAACTGTTTAGTCCATCTTTCCCCCTTTTCAGGTCTGATTAATAAGACCATACAAGCATTCACATTTTGTTCACTTAACCTTAAATATCTATATGCCTTTTTTTTATTATTTTATCTTTTAAACATTTTTTTTTTTGTTTCCCTGTATGGACATTATCTGCTCCAGCATCCATTAATAGTAAAGTTAGAACCAAAACCCGTTTATTCTCTGAAAGTCAATATGATTTTTACTAGCTTCAGTGTAACAAACTGTTAACTTTTCTGTAAGTACGAATACCATTGTGCGCTTAAAACATGTTTTACAATTTCCTTCTATGTTCCAAAGGGAAATGCTCACACAGAGATGAAATGAAATAACTCATTGGCTGGAGATACTGAGCAAAGTGGAAGGGGAACTGGCTGTCTTCTGAGAGAACAGAAACTAAGGAATTAGCCCGGGAATCACTGAGTCTTTTATTTAAATTGGCTGGGAACCAAGTTCTATCAGTGACACTGGTCTGTGAAGTGTCTCTCTGAGGACTGACAATTGAGACTATTGAGTTTTCCACAGAGACCATTGTGAGGGCTGACAAAAATCTAGTAAGGACAACTGAATGATAAATAAATGAATAAAAGGCAAGCTGAAGTAAGGTTTTAAGTACTAAATATTTAAGTTTCTCCTTTTATTACTAATTCCATCACTACTTTAGTTGGAGTGTTTGTGTATAAAGTGCAGGCACATACTTCTCCAATCCTATATATTTACTAGACATAAAAAGTATGTTTGACTTTTAGATCCAGTGTCAAGAATCTCATTGTTTCTCAAGGCTAACTCAAGAGCACATCTTAGTTTACGAGTTCTAATATCTTGTAGGTATTTCTATCTTTAAGGGAAACTCTACATCCATCTTTTGATCATGGCATTAATAACTGTTATGCATTATATGGATTTGCATCTTGACAAGACTTGAAGATAGCAGACAAGGTGTGAAGGCTGCCCACAAAGGCTGATTTAAATTAGGTTAATTAAGAAGGGAAGTTCCACCTTAACTGTGGGTATCACCATTCATAGACTGGTGTCCAGGACTCTATAAGAGAGATAAACCAAACTAGGGAAGAACAGTCACTGTTTCAAGCAGTCTTGAGTGTGGCTGCAATGTGACGAGCTGCCTCATGCCTCTGTCACCATGAATTCCCTGACATGATAAACAACTAAGCAAAAACTTTAAATATATTCTTTCTTATTCAGATTTCTGTCAGCCATGTTGCCATAGCGACAAGAAAGTAACTATTTCAGTAATCTATGTATGAATTATTTTTGCACTGGATTAATATGTAGATTGTAGATTTGTACCCCCCCAAAAAACTTCCAGAACAACCCAGAAACTCATATTAATGAGCATGATAGCAATCATTATTTCCAATAATGTTTTGGAATGACGGTTGTAGTGGCTATTCCTGGTTGTCAACTTGACTATATTTGAAATGAACTACAATNCAGAATTGGAAGGCTCACCAGTGAACCTAATCTGGAGACTGGGAGATAGAAGTTTCTGATCTGGATCTTGGTATGGAGATCTTGAGACACAGTGGTGATTGAATCCAGAAGATTAAGACAGGGAGATCTCTGAGTCCAAGGTCATCTGGGATTAAAGGTGTGGTGGCACACACCTTTAATCTGGGCTACACCTTCTGCTGGGGACCATATAAGGACATTGGAAGAAGGGAGTTTGGCTCTCGCTCTTTCGCCTTCTTGCCATGTGGGACTCAGCAACTGCTAGATCCTTGGACTTCCATTCACAGCTACTACTGAACCATTGTTGGGATTTGGACTGCAGACTGTAAGTCACCAATAAATTCCTTTACTATATAGAGACTATCTGTAAGTTCTGTGACTCTAGAGAACCCTGACTAATACAACGGTTTTGCTTCCCTTACTATAATGCATCCATACAAGAAGCATTTAATAAAACTGTTCTGAATACCACAAACTGATAAGAGTTTAGTGTACAGAATCCTGAGACACATCTTAATTAACACTGGAAACAGATCTAATGAATTAAAAACATTGATGTTAATTTTAATCAACACTATTATCCAGAAGCCAAATGAGTGTAAATATGTTTATATGTACAGACCAAAACTGACTTAAAATACAAATTTGACAGGTACAGTTTTATCCACAATTATACATATTTGTGAATTACATAAATAACCTTCATCTTTTCACCTAGTAGAAACCTGACTGGAATATTTTACACTACTTTAGTGTGCTATTTTGAGTAAAAATTAATAAGCTGAATATAATTATTGCATGCTAATTGTTAAGTGGAGAAGTGAAGCTCAGAACATGTCTAATTTTCTAGATTGATGTGTCATGCCTCAGTTTTAGAGATGCATTAAGATAACATTCACTGCTTGAGGGTAATTCTTATAATATTCATGTTTCTCTGTTATAGAATATGAACAATTATATGTTTACATATTAAATAACATAACATTAATTTTAGTTCTCTATTATAAATTTGCAAAATAGCATAGGTCTGATGTCATAACACTTCCAGAGCAATTACTACCTCTTTAATGACAAAAATACCTTCTGTGGAATCATGTTTTTCTAAAATCTGCATATATTATGGAGCTCACCAGTGAATGATGCAGCATGGACTTCATATAAAATTTTGCACTCTATCTAGAGTCACTAATAACTTACTTATCCAGCACCAGCTGTTTCTTCATGTGTGCTAACTCCTTGTCTCCCCTCATCACTCGCTCACGCACACATTCACTACACTTTCTTCTTCTTAGTACTTATCTGTGCCAGTCGCAAAACGAGTGTCAACCACAAAATGGTAGACGAATAATGAGGGAGTAATGACAAAGCGTGGGTGAAATGCAGCTTGGGGAAGGGAGTATTAGGGAGCGTGTAGGGGTATACTGTTTGGTGTTAGAGACAATGAGAACGCCTCTGCAGGAATGGAGACAAACTGGCACTGGAGAATTCAGCGGTCCGTTCGGGTATGAAGAGCCAAGGAGTGATTGTGACAAGAAGAGCAATCAGAGTAGAATGCTGATAATTCGAGGCAGGGGTGGAAGAAGCTCGAAGGGAAGGACATGGCCTCTGAGAGCACTGTATGGACCTTGCTCTGGGAGCTGATGAGGTCAGCTCTTGAATCAGTAATAAGGGGCTGTGCCATCGCTCTGAAGAGTGTGAAAACGGAATGCCTGCCTGCCTTCCCAAACTACAGGGCTAAGAATGCATCTGCAGAGCAGGTGGGGGCTATCGCCAACTCAGGCACAGCTCATGGATAACAGTATTGAAACAGATATTTATAGTGAGTTCCTCGGTTCTTTTCTTTTCTTTTCTTGTCTGTCTGTCTGTCTGTCTTTTTTTTGACCAGGCATGTGTGAGCAACGTGACGTGGTATCGGTCTTCTGCAAGGGCAGAAAGTGGTAGTAACCACCAAGACGTCCCTCTTAACTCCTGCATATATGTATCCTATTTCCTCTCAGACCGTGAATTTCTTCATGAAATGATCTCCGTTTTCTTGCATCGCATTTATACTCACAGAACAACCAAAAAATACTAATGCATGAATATATGGTGGATGAGCAAAAGAGGCTATTTTTAAATAATCAAATGAATATAAGAAAATAATACTGCATTATAATAGAGGAAATAAGGAAGAAAATGACTTTTAAAATTAGCAAAGTTATAATATATATGATTAAAATTAACAATAACTTCACCAAGTGTTTCAGTTTTCCAGCATACAAATCATAAAACAAAACAAACCACATAGTTAAATGAGTTGATTATATTTATGAATATTTTGGATTCTTGACAGAAACTTGCAATGGTTGCATAATATTCTTATATGTGGGCCAGCAGTTTGTCCAAGTTCAGTGAACGATGTCAAGAGTCATCATGATAGTAAGAATTTCTTATTCCAGAGATTTTCTTTTACTACCTACAACATACTAAATACAGAATGTCAAAGTAGTAGTTTTAAATATGCTTAAAAATAAACTAGCATTACCAAAGTACTAGAGAATAGTAGGTGATACTTAGATTGCCTTTTCTTAGCAGCATATACTTTCAAAAAAATATGATGTAATGAATGCATTTGCCCCCTCTTTGGTACAGGAACATGGATTCCTCTGCTCTGAGTGATAGGCCCCCTAGTTGCAATACTGTAGAGTAATGTTCGGACACAATAAAAATAATTTTAACAGAGAATACAATCATGATAAGGTTTGTCACCCTGTGTAAGAAATTCTGTACTACATAACTCTTGGATATCATTTTCACATATATGAAAAAATAGGAAATGAAAATAGAAAGTTACAGAGTAAAAAGGAATGTATTAGAATGGCATTCTAAAATAGTACCTTAAATTTCCCCAAAGGCAATTATCAAAATGAAATGGTTTCATGGACGTGCTTCCTAATGAACAAGGATCCACTGAAGTGAGCTGTTAGGCTTTGCCAAAGAAGATTGCAGGTCCACAGATAAATGGCCTCAATCGCGTCTCCACTTCTGTCACTCTGGGACCTTGACTAAGTCTCCACTCTCATTTGCTAACCCTGCAAAAGGTTCACAAAGCCCATTTAGCACCCTGACTCTGTTTCAGAGAAGACTATCCTGTAAAATAATGGTTGATTTTGCTGAAAGCAGTTTTTGGTTATAGAACTCCTCAGGTAAAAACCACCAGAGCAATTAATGTTGCCAAAGGTCAGTTCACTAATTTGAGGCATACAGGGGAACACACCTAAGGACTTGTGAGATAAGTTTGCAAGAGTATTCCAGGGAATTATTCCTAGAATGGTACATATACTGATGAAATCTGGGGATTTCCTCGTGAGGATGGGTCGGCCATGACCGGTGTTCTTCTCAGGGGAGGGTTGTTTTACACACATAAATCACAATGGTGTTTATTCAAGAGCTGACAAGACGGAAACCATCTTGAGAAATTATCAATAAAACAATAACAATTACTATATCATTTATGTCCCATTAAAAGGATTATATAAAGTGATCCCTGTCTCTAAGAAAACAGACATTCATTTTGTTAGGGACAGGAACACACACAGAGTTAAATAAAGGATAGAAGAATATGATGATAGAGATAGATAGATTATAGATGGATAGATAGAGATGATAAATAGATAGATGATAGATAGATATAGATACATAGGTGGATGATAGGGATAGATGAAACATTTGTTGTAAACATAAGCACATGCACACAAACACACATGCATACATATACATATACACATACATACATACATGCATACATATATATGTACATACATACATGTTGGGAAGACCTACATTCCCACATGGTATGAAGGTGCATCCCTGTATTTTTGGATATTGGTTGCTATTAAGGTGGAGGTAAGGGATAGCAGAACCCTTGGTATCATGCTCTCTAAAGCCCATTACAAGCCTCTGTATGTAAAAGCTTGTCCTTCCTCCTTTGCTGAAAATATGATTCTCTGAGATTATTAAATTAAAAAGCTAGCTGCTGTGGTGAAAGTCAAGCAACCCTCAATGTCAAAGGGCAGCCCAAATGGGTGGGTCTGGCCTTGTCCTCATGCTGGTTAGGTCAGACTGGAATGTGGCTCCTTGAAAAATAAAGAGCTAGCACTGGAGTGGTGGCAGGAAGTACAGGCTGATCTAGACAGAGACAGGCAGAAGGGAGATGGGAAAAAGCTTTTATATGTGTATATATATATATATACACATATGTATGTGTATGTTTGTGTATCTGGATATATATATATATATATATATATATATTCACAAACATATATCCAGATACACAAACATACACATACACACAGATTCTCATAGTCAGTAAATATTTCTTTTCCAGTTAGTAAAAAGTATTTTAATGGGTAAAGTAATAGATGCAAAGTTTATTGCTTTGTTTTATGTTAAGAATCAAGGTCTTTCCATGAAGCCTAAACCAGCCATGAATTAAAAATTCGCCCTCCTCGACTTCTCAAGGGCTAGGGTTACAGGTCCGCTGCAGCCTACTGGGTACAAGAAGGTGTTTATATTTTCCTCAAAATTACATGTATGGTTTATTTTTATGAAAATACCTGCTGTCCAAAACCCTATGATGTTTATCAGCCTGTCAAAGAAGTGACAAGTTGATTGTGGACCCTAAACTGAGATGTGCTGACAAGTCCACACAGCCCGAAGATGGCTAAAGTTCCATCGTACAACCAATCTTTACATGGCTTCAAATGTGCATCATTGGCTATCTAAATGAGGAGGCAAGCGGATGGAGTAATTATCTGAACGGTCTAATTGGTTCTTGGGCTTGGGAATTAAAAGATTCAAAAGACCAGAGACATGAAATTTCAGATGTCATAGTTTTTTTTCTGAAATGCAATGTATAAAAGCAATAGAAATGAAACGGCAGGAAATAGATACGAGAACAAAGGGATATCAGAAGCAGAAAAGCAATGGATAAAAGTGACATTGCATTTAACTTTCTTCCAGTCTCACTTCTGAATAAAGCCTAAAAAGAAGCAGCAGGAGTTTGAGCAAAACTCCTTTAAAAGCTGCTGATTTTACAGGTTCTGACAGAATACATTTAGATGGCAGAGATGGGTAAGTTAAAGACGAAGCAAGCTGGCAGACAGCCTGCTGTTGTTCCGTCCAGCCATGTGTCTGGCCACACCAGCTTCCAGACTCAGCTCTGCTGTCAAGAGAGCCATGAGGATCCAGAGCTTTGATGCTCACAGAAAAGGTCAACTATTATTTTAAATTGCCCTTTTAGCTCAATTGAATTCTATTTATTTTAGTTCAACTCCAGTTTTTTGTGTCAACCTAGGATCAAGAAATATGAGGCTGGGAGAGGAAAGGGGGGGTGGCCGGAGGGTTTTTGTCTCAAACTGAACCACCCTGTAAGCTGACGAGCCATGCAGTTAGCTAGCTGCAGCAGAGGTTCAATTTGCAGTAGACTGCAGTGAATTTAGGATGTGATTGCAAACTGCCATGTGGGGATATCAAGGCTGATTCACCTCTCAAGGCTGCCCTTCTTTCACCTCTCTACTCATGGTCAGTCCTGATGGGTTCTCTTTGTTGCACCAGGAAAGATGGTTCCTAATGTGAAGAGTCTAGTTCATCAAGAAAATAAAACTAACTGCCATGGTGAACATGTAGATGACCCACTCTTTAAGTAGTCTTAGTATCAGTGTTATTTTCTCTTCTTGTTGCTGTGACCAAAGGCTCGACATGGTGCAATTTCAGGATGCAAGAATTTATTCTGATTTGCCATTCAAGGAGATTGGTCAGGGAAGCATGGTAGCAGAGGCAGAGAGAGGCCAGTGGGTCACATTGTGTCTTCAGTCAAGAAGCAAAAACCAACCTGCTAACAAACAAAAACAAATGGGAAGTGTCTCTAGGGTACACTCTTCAAGCCAGCCCTTGTTATGGTTTCCTCTAGGAAGACATCACCAATCAGTTTCCACAGGTTCTCAGACGGTGCCAAACACTGAGAACAAGTGTTCAGAACAAGTGAGCCTATGAGAAAATATTTTCATTCAAGCCAGAGTATCTACTTGTGAGAAACCTGTGAAACCCTGAAACTATCTCTAAACACCATTGGTGCTGGGAAAATGATATTCCTCTGAGGGACTTCGCATTGTCTAGGAAGTCTTTGCTTCTTCTTAAGCTTGCCTATTATTTCAAACACACCTGTTCCACAGTAAATTATTACTCAGACAACAAGAAAGCATTATAGTGAAAACACTAGTACTTGGAAGATTTAGTGTCAGATGGTGATTATTTATACTTGTAATAAAATTTGAATTATTTACTGGTATTTACTATTAGGCTTTCTTTGATTTCTGTAGAGAGGTAAGCGTGTTGTAAATTTCATAATGGAGTATCTATGTCTATGTATACTTCTTCCAAGAGAACATTTTTGTAACAGTGAAAACTCATCAAGTGATATATGTATAATATAAAAGCAATTTATTTCATAATTGGAAAGAGTGGAGATTCTATTTATTGAGAGATAAAATGTTTCTCTTTATGTAGAAATATACTATCTATTTCATTTAATTTGACTATGAGCATAATTTAGAACCATTTTGTATAAGTGTGATTTTTCAGCCTATTTGACTCATTCATAATTTGGTTGCAGATGCTTCTCTTAGTTAAAATTATTCCCTCTAATATTATTTTTAGTTTCTATTTCAGAACATCTTTTTACTGTTGACATCATACATGAACTGTATCTTGATCGTGTCCACTCTACCCTCCCAGACCGTCCTGACCATCGCTCATCCTGTCCTCTTCTAGGATCCTGGTCCTCTAAGTAGATTTGTTTCTCTTTCTTTCTTTGTATGCCTTTTTGTTTGTTTATTTATTTATTCATTTCGTAAATTTACTCATCTCAGTAAGTGCTGTCCATTGGAATGGTTGCTGATCTTGATGACTGGACCTTGTGCAGATCACTATAGCTGAAATGGGTTGATGAATATATTGGTTATGTCATGTGGAGAAGACAGCATTTCACAGCATTCCTTTGTCTTTCTGGTCTTGTATTCCTGAATTCCTGAACACTCTTTTTTTTTTTTTTAAGATATTTTCTTTATCTACATTGCAAATGTTATCCCCTTTCCTAGTTTCCCCTCCAAAACCCCCCTATCCCGTCCCCTCTCCCCCGCTCACCAACACATCCACTCCTGCTTCCCTGTCCTAGCATTCCCCTACACTGTGTTATTGAGCCTTCTCAGGACCAAGGGCCTCTCCTCCCATTCATGTCCAACAAGGCATCCTCTGCTAGATATGCAGGTGGAGCAATGGGTCCCTCCATGTATACTCTTTGGTTGGTAGTTTATAGATGGAAAAACCAAGATATTCCATGACAAAACCAAATTTACACAATATATTTCCACTAATCCAACCCTACAAAGGATAAAAGATGAAAATGCCAACACGAGGATGGAAACTACACCCTAGAAAAAGTGAGAAAGTAATCTTCTTTCAACAAACCCAAAAGAAGATAACCACATAAACATAAAAATAACACCAAAAATAAGAGGAAGCCACAATCACTATTCCTTAATATCTCTTAGCATCAATGTACTCAAATCCCCAATAAAAGACATTGACTGACCACTCTTTCTAGGTGCCTGCTATGTATTAGGAACACAGATACTCCAATAGGACTGAGCATTCAATGGGTACATGTTTTCATCACTGTAAGCAGTCATGAATCGTGCAGAATGAAGCTTCTCTGACAAGATTAGGAAGAGAGCTAAGCCCTATCCCCCATATTTTGATTAGGTTATTTATTTATTTATTTATTTATTTTTGGTGATTAAGTTCTTGAGTTCTCTATATATTTTGGATATTAGCCCACTATCAGGTGTGGGGTTAGTGAAGATTTTTTTTTCCCAATCAGTAGGTTGCTGATTTATCTTATTGATTATGTCCTTTGTCTTACAGAAACTTTCTGGTTTGATGAGGTCCCATGTGTCAATTCCTGTTCTTAAAACATGAGCCATTGGAATTCTGTTTTGGAAATTTCCCCCCTGTGCCCAGGAGTTAAAGGCTCTTTCCCACTTTATCTTCTATTAGATTCAGAATATCTGGTTTTATTTTGAGGTCCTTGATCCACTTGGACTTGAGTTTTGTACAAGATGTCAAATATTTTCATTCTTCTACATACAGACAGCCAGTTAGACCAGCAACATTTATTGAAGATGCTTTCTGTTTTCCATTGTATATTTTTGGCATCTTTGTCAAAGATCAAATGACAGTTAAGTGTGTGGTTTTATTTCTGGGTCTTCAATTTTATTCCATTGATCAACATGTCTGTCTCAATCTATTCCATTGATCAACACGCAGTTTTTTTATCACTATTGCTCTGTATTGCTTGAGGTCAGGGATGGTGATTTCCCCCAGCTGTTATTTTATTGTTAAGAATTGTTTTCTCTATTCTGGTTTTTTTGCCTTTCCAGATGAATTTGAGAATTGCTCTTTCCACGTCTTTGAAGAAATGTGTTGTGATTTTGATGGGGATTGCACAGAATCTATAGATTATCTTTGGTAGGATGGCCATTTTTACTTTGTTAATTCTGCCAATCCATGAGCATGGGAGACCTCTCCATTTTCTGAGATCTTTTTGATTTCTTTCTTAAGAGTCTTAAAGTTATTGTTGTACAGGACTTTCATTTGTTTGGTTAGAGTTACACCAAGATATTTTATATTATTTGTGGCTATTGTGAAGGGAATTGTTTCCCTAATTTCTTTCTCAGCCTGTTTATCCATTGTATAAAGGAAGGTTACTGATTTATTTGAGTTAATTTTCTAGCTGGCCATTTTGCTGAAGATCTCAAATGGCTCAGAAACACCGAAAGAAATATTCAAAGTCCTTAGTAATCAGAGAAATACAACTCAAAACAAACCTGAGATTCCGCCTTATACCTTATACCAGTCAGAATGTCTAAGATCAAAACCTCAGGTGACAACACATGTTGGGATGTGGAGAAAGGGGAACACTCCTCCATTGGTGGTGGAATTGCAAACTGCTACAATCACTCTGGAAATCAATCTGGAGGTTCCTCAAAAAATTAGAAATAGATCTACCTGAAGACCCAGATATACCACTCTTGGGAATATATCCAAAAGATGCCCCACCATGCCACAGGGACACGTGTTCCACTATGTTCATAGTGGTCTTCTTAGCCAGAAGCTGGAAACAACCTAGATGTCCCATGACAGAAGAATAGATACAGAAAATGTTGTTGGTTTACATAATGTACTACTACTCAGCTTTTAAGAACGAGGACATCCTGACTTTTGCAGGCAAATGGATGGAACTAGAAAATATCATCCTGAGTAGGTAATTCAGACCCAAAAGGCCAGGCATGATATGTACTCACTAATAAGTGGATATTAGCCAAAAAAACAAAACAAAAACAAAAACATACAGAATACACAAAATACAGTCATACACAAGATGCAGCCGACAGAATTCAAAAGGCTCAGCAAGCTGAAGGGCCCAAGTGAGGGCACCTCAGTCCCACTTGGGAGAGAGAAGGAATCAACCACAAGAGGGGAGGGAGGGAGAGACTTGGGAGGGAAAGTGGACAGGGTGGTGGGGCAGTTGAGGGTAGAGGGGAACCTGATTTGGTATTGGGTGAAGGAAAAGGACTGAAACCCTGAGGGCAAGCAGAAAGAATGTAAACAGGCAACCTCAGGAATAGAAGGTTGGGGGAATCCCCCAGAATGCACCAGAGACCTGGGAGGTGAGAGAGCTCAGGACTCAAAGGGAGGGACCTTTGGTGAAATACCTTACAGTAGGGAGAGGGAAATTATAGAGTCCACATCCAGCAGGAAGACAGGACATCAAGTGAGGGATGGGGTTGCCATCCCACAGTCACACCTCTGACCCATAATTATTTCTGTCTAAAGAATTACAGTGATGGAAATGGAGAGGAACCTGAGGAATAGAAGGTCCAGCAACAGGCCCAAAGTGGGATCCAGCTCAAAGGAAGGTCCCAAGGTCTGACACTACTTCTGAGGCTATGGAATGCTCACAAAAAGGGATCTGTCATGACTGCCCTTCGAAATATATATCTATATTTGAGCCCAACCAATGGACAGAAGCAGCTAACCCCTGTTGTTGAATTAGGGAAGGCTGAAAGAAGCTGAGGAGAAGGGCCATTCTGTAAGGGGACCAACAGTCTTAATTAATCTGGATGCCCGAAATCTCTCAAACACTGGACCACCAAACAGACAGCATACAGCACCTGATATGAGGCCCCCAACACACATACAGTAGAGTACTTCTGTGTTCATTCAGAGATGATGCACCTAAGCTTCCAGAGATGTAGGCCCCAGGGAGTTTAGAGGTCAGGTGTGTGGCGAGGGGGAGGTTGGGGCATCCACCTGGAGACAAGGTTGGGTGGGGAGGAGGGGTCAGATGGGGAGTATGGAGTGTAAAAAAATGAATTACAAATTAAAATTTAAAAGATAGCTAATATATTGATAGAAACGTGACTTTATAGTTAACAGTTTGATATGTTCATTGAGCCCACTACAGGTAGCATGTTGCCTCAAACTTCTTGAAAGAGTTGGCTCCATTTTAGGATCACAATGAACAGTTTTTGACATCCCATCCATTTCTCCTTTAACTGACAGTGGCATAGCCCAAGTTACCACATACCTTCTGTTACTCCTTAATTTTGTTTCAGAATTACTATGTCAATCTCTTTTTCCCCCTTGAAATATGATTTACTTTGACCCATCCATTTAATTTAGTTACTGGGGGAAGGGGGCTGCTTCTGGTAGTACCCTCATTTTTTTCTGTACATATTTTGACTTGCCTGTATCCATCCACTCCACAAATCCGCAGCTGCCTTTACTCCTATGCACTCCCTTTCTAATTTTCTCTCTGTCATGTTGGTTAATAACCTGATGCACTAATTGGCCCAATCAGCAGCAATATTTTTCTGCCAGCCTCACTAATTCTTCTACAACTTCTTGTACTGTGGGATTATTTACTTTCTGGGTTTTAAATGCCACTTGCCTTATTTGATGTCTTAAATAATGTGTCCTTTGATAAAGTAGCCCTGTCAGCTTTAAGACACATGCCAATATTTAGATTACTCTAGAATGAATGAAAGAATGAAGAATCAATTGATGATAGTTGGAGTGACAGATGTATAGATGGATGGGTATAGATAAGTGGTCTATTTGTACATTTCTATTCGTAGGATGAGTTTGGAAAAGCAGAATTTCCAAATTTGAGCAGTGGGAGTAAGTTGAGATAGAGTTGAGTTAAGTTACATAGAACTTAGGACTGTTTGAGATTCATTAATAGCAGAGCTCTAAAATTAAAGAAAAAAACTAAAAAAAAAAATCAAAATTAACTAAACTAAAAAGAATTTATAAAACCATGCTGTAGGTCATAATTTGGAACAGAGTGATCAAAACGTAAGCTGTTGACCTACTCTTAGACAAAATTTTGAATTTAGTCTGAGAGGTCCAAACAGAATGGATTTTGAATGAGTTGTAGGAGGTAAAATTAGGTAGTTAAGAATGTGGGGGAAGACATCTAGGCCCATGTAAAATTTGTCATATGCTTTACAGCCACAGTAAATTTTATATCTCCCCTGTTCATCTAAAGTACTTTCTAGTTATCTGACATGTCACCTTGAAGATATTTTTGAAGAAAGAGCCTTTTATAAAAAAGATTTCTCTTCTTGTTATGAAAAGAGAGACTGTCCTATATGTTGGTTGAAGGATTCACTCAGTATTATTCTATTTCCTTTGAAACACCAAATTAGCAATGTTATGTCCGAGACAAATATTTGTAATTCCCACCAGCTTAATGTTAAATTATCAGGCAAGATTAAAACAATGAGACCCAATGTTTCCCCTTTCTCCATTTAAAAATGCTAATAGATCCAGGGTTTTATAAGAAGAAAGCAATAGCAACTATTTTAAATTAACCATGCCTATTCATGACATTATAACCATGATGATTTTTTAAACAGTAATACTGCTAACGTCACATAATCTGTACTAAAACCACAGTGCATCTTATCAAAATAAATTCTTGGTTAGAGGTGGGATCAATTGATAAAAACAATGCAAAAGAAAATGCTTTGTCATCTATATGCTGGGGTAGGTAAACTGTGTANGAATGTAGTAGCTAAGCTTCCACTCAAATAACAGGGAGATTAAAAAAAATAGGACCATGTGCTTGGGTTAGAGATGAAGATATGCCTTCATCAACATCATCTTAAATAGACCATTATGACTGTCCTTGGCCAGCATGGTATGCTTCCTGCTTAGATGGGTTAATTTGCAGAATTGGGATATGGCCTAGTGGAACCTAAACTGGTTTTGTCCAATTTAAGTTTTAGGGCCATGATGCTCTATCATTGCACAATATGCCCTGAGCACTGTAAGCGCTGCTGGTATCAGTTTCAAGTCTGGACCAGTCCTTCAGTTGACTGCTTTAGTACATGTTCTTTCTTCATTATTTCTCAATCAAATTGTATTAGGTACTTTTAGTTCTCAACTTACTAAAGTCTTCCTCACTGATCAAAACAAAGTCATTTCTTCTATTAAACGAAAAGAGCTGAAGTCATTGGCTTACGCTCCACTTTTCTACTATAGTTTATCTTAATTATTCATGTGTTGTCGATTTACTAAGTCCCTTCATGTAATAACTTGTCAGCTTGATTGTATATGCATCAAATAGTATTTGTAAAATGATCATGATCAATTAAAGTACCTTTGAGTATTCAAACAAGTCCACACAGTAACATTTGTATCTGGTTTATGCTTATATATACAAATATAAAATGTTATAGAGATATAAATATTTAAATGTAGTCACATATCACTGCATTCATAGATGAAATATATACAAAGTTATCTATCAATGAATTATAAGGTATTTGATTGAGACCAGAGTTGGGAAATAGAAGATAAACATAAGACTACTTCCTTCTCGAAAGGCCTTAAAACTGTGTGAAAGACCAAATACTTAGCAATGTCACTGAATGAAATGTTATGCAGCAGAATTAAATATAGACAACCAGAGTGATGGCACAGTGTGATTTGGTAACAAACAAGTAAAATGAAACTCTTTAAAAAATTCTTTTTATCTGAAGTATTCCAGGTACATTACATTTTTATTTCATTGTAAAATTAAATATGTATTCCTGTTTCTAGATTTAATTGTCAATCTGTGTGTTCATATCTATATTTATCTACTTAAATCTTACATAACACATATCTGTGTCTATATATCCATCTGGGTCTACATACCACACACACTGTAGCTGTGACTCTAACATGGGGTCTAACACATGATTGGAATTCAACCATTTTTTTAATTTGGGAGTGAAGTAAAATGCTATGGTGATGCAGTTGCACGTTTTGTCTGTGGTCCTATGGTTCACTGAGCTTTGGCTATTACGGCCACTAGGTGGGGCTATTACGGCACTAGGCGGGGCTTGTGGGCTTGGTTCTCTGTGTACTTCCCTTTAGTGTTTTCCTTGTTGGTATTTTAACGCAGAAACACTTAACATATATCCTTCCTTATGAACTCACACTGTTAGCAATTCTTGTTTGAAATCTTTATATTAAAGCAAGGTAGGAGTGGGTGGGTAGGTGGGCAAACATCCTCTTAGAGGCAAAGGGGATGGGAAAGGGGTTGGGGGTTTATAGAGGGGAGACTGGGAAAGGGATTGCATTTTAAATGTAAACAGATAAGATGACTAATCAATAAACAAAGAAGAAATATTTATATTAGCAAACAAGCAACTTAAGTATTTTACTTGCAAACCTGATGTTTCTAAACACACACACACACACACACACACACACACACCAGATCACCTAGTAACCGCTAGCTAACACTTTTTTGGAGAAAAGAAGTGACGAGAGTTGGTTGTTTGGTTGTTTGTTTGTTTGTTTTGTCCGTTTGTATGTTTTTCTCTCATCCTGCTCCTACCTCCCCAGGAACCCCCGATTCATATTCTCAGTCTCTCTCTCTCTCTCTCTCTCTCTCTCTCTCTCTCTCCTTCCCTTCCTTCCCTTCCTCTCTCCCTCTGAAATGCCTGGATCAGCTGGGTAAGCCTTTTTAAGAATCACTTCATGTAAAGATGCAGGCCTGCCGCCCATGCCTATGTGAGGCAGGCTTTTACCTCTCTGGTGCCCTCTCTGAAGATCTGCCTGGTGTTTCATACTCTCATTCCTTCTTCACTGCTTCACCCAGGCACGGAGGCTACTATGGTAATCTAGTTTTTAGAGACATTGGTCAGTGTTGGGGCTAATATGAGCTTTTGAATGCTCAGTGTTTTTCTGTTACATCCTATTTCATAGCTCACTTAACTCCTTGCCTCACAGACCTCTGCCTCTGGAAACCACAGAATTCCCAGCATCACACAGTGCTCAACATCTGTCAGAATTTGCTAGTGCTAAACCACAAGCGTAGCATTGCCTCTGGCAGTCCTAGGGTCTTCTTGCCTAAGTTACTTATCTGTAAGGGAGCCGGCAGCTTGGTTGTTTTGACAAGGTCTTGAATCCCAGGTAGTTTCGAGGCTGTGGCAGCATCCCCGGCTCATCTGACTTTCCATCTCGAGTGGTTAGTGGGAAACCTCATCTTTCCAGTGCCTTCAGAAACACCACCTTCACTGCATTTTTGTATTCTATAAATTCACAAACTATTAAAATCTTGCTGGGATTAAGCTATTCACTTTTATACTCTGTCATCCTATAAGACATGAAATTTGTGCCTTTAGCAGAATGGCTGATAGCCTGTTACTTGTATTCTCTAACTTTGCCTAAGTTCAGCTCATGAATATTTATGTCGACACACTTTAAATAGATTTGATCAAAACTATCTGTTCTAGCCAATAAGTTCCTGTATTTTGCCAGCAAAATCTAGTGTGGTTAACAGTTCTGCCATTCTTTCCTTGTCCTGCCTATGACCACCCACCAAACTATGTGTGAATCCAGTCTCTTGCCACAAAACATCCCTTGAAAAGGCAGTCACAGAACCAAGGGCCACCAGAGAGGAGGAGGGATGGAATAGGGGGTTTCTGGGGCAGGAGATGGGGGAAACTGGGAATGGGGATAACATTTGAAATGTAAATAAAGAAAATATCCAATAAAAAAAAAACAATAAAAGAAAAGGCAGTCACAAAATAGTATATATAGTATTCCTTAATTTAAATTAAGGTATAATAAAAATGATCTTTATATTTCTTCTGTTCGAGTGGTATATTTAATGACATATATGCCAGCCTTCTTCTATGTGCCAAATATATCTGCTAGTGAGGATGGTGTGTTGTAAGTAGCCCCAAATGTTTGAGATCCCAATAAACACTTTCAGCACTCTGGAGATGAAAGAGTTAAACCAATTTAGCACAGAGAATTTTTACCAAGCCCTTAACCTAATTATATTTGTGATACAAGTTAGACTTGGTTCATAAGCACAGGGGGCCTCCAAGTGAAGCTTATCACGAGCACTGAGGGTAATAGAGACAATTGCTTTAGTGAGCCTAGGACTGTCACAGCGGCCGCACCAGAACAGATGGCTCTCCATTTATTCCAGTCTAGGGATTCAAATTGGCAGTAGTCAAACAAAAATCCTGAAAAGCATGTCAGCAGTTGTGGAAATGAGTTTTTTTACATAATAAGTCATTCATAGCATTCCATGGAGGGCGTGCATAAAATCAGAGGTACTTGCCACCATAGTTAATTTGCCTATTTGTATCACTACGTGTTATTTTATACTAGTATATGTGTATTATCCATCACTATTAGCAATATCTTCCTAGAAGTTGTTAATATTTGAGCCAGGCACAGTGGAACACACTTACTTGGAGTTCAAGTGTGCTGGGAAGGAAAAGGAGCAATTTCAGCTCCCAGCTGTGCAGGGCTTCCTATCTACTTCCTGCTAAAACAAGGGAAAGAAACGGTGGGATCAGAGGAAAGAAGGAAGGAGAGAAGGGAAGAAAGAAGAGAGAAAAGAGTAGAGACAGACAGAGAAAAGATATCTTAATTATATATATATATATAGTAGCTGCTATAAGGCATAATATATGCATGATACAATTCCCATATATATTAATATACAAACATGCATACATCTTCAGGGTGAATATGCCTGTGAGTTTTTAATAGTTTTTTTTTTAATCTACACTGCTACAAGCATAATAGTTTTAAGGCATTCATTAAGAATTAATGGTCAATTAAATTAAGAATTTAATTGGCCTTCGGGAAAATTTGCCAACAGACCACAGGATTTTGCACTATACCTGGAATGCACTATTATTGTGAAATGACTGCATTGTTCTTCTGACATCGTCTGTTCCTCAACACGTGATTAATATCTCTGGGAAGAAAGGCAAAACTGACTTTGCCACTTATTTAAGACTATGACTCGAAATTAACTATATGGGAAAAAAATCTTTATATACTCCTCATTACTCAATTAATTTTCAACCAAAAGGCAAATAGAGAATGAAAAAAAAAAAAAAAAGCAAGACCTTTGACTTCTGCATTAGTGTCACACTGGAACTGATTTTCGGCAGCCTGGCGCCTTCCTCCTGTTCACAGGGTAGGTAGGCACAGTTGTCTCAAGGGAAAGGTCTCTGCTATTCACTTTTTCATGTTTTTTAGGATGTGCAAGCTTGACCACAGAATGGTTGCTCTAACAGCTGGATTCTAGCTGAACCAGACTGCCTCAGCCTCCCACGAGCATTTACTTGAACACCCCACACTTCAGCTGAGGTCGTAACTAAGTCACAGTTGTTCTCTTCCATGAAGGAGCCATTAACGTGGAGTTGGTGATCAGGCATGATTTTCACGGTGTCTTTTACTACCAAAGGCTTTATCCAGTGATGCTGTGTTCCCTTGAGTGCACGAGAGGACCTAGAGTTTTAGTTTGTTCTTTTTTTTTTTTTTTTTCAAATACTAACTCTTGCTTCTAAAGACCTAAGCCTGATTTATGTGATCATTAGACTTCCTGCTTTTTTCTTTACCATAGAACACAATTTTTTTTTTTTTTTTTTTTTTTTTTTTTGTAAGAGACCGGTATCTGTACAGATCCAACAGATAAATGCTTAGAACTGAAGCACAGAAAGACAAGGGCAACTTACAGATGCGTTAGCTACACTTTAAATTTTTAATTTTAAACATAAGCTTGAATTTAAACAAAATCGTCTAACTGTATTTAATTGGGTTTTCCTGAGAACAGCATGTGAGTCGGAAGTCTGACATTTACTGATTCAACATCCTTTGCCTTTTCAACGTACTAAACGGCTACAACATACACGTGGCATTATCACTTAAAGTGGAACCTTGCTGTAGGTGTCTGTAGCCCACCTGGATGACAGACAAGGAGGTTTGTGCTTCTGGGCCAAATCCTGTCCCTGCCTGCCCAGGCCAAATGGCTAGGTGGACAGGCCCACGGCCTGCAGTGATCTCTGCAGTGCCGGTAGGCTCCCTGAGCTTAATTAAGGCTACGGTCTAAAATGGCTTTGCTAGACTCTCTTTCAACAATTGTGTTGGTAGCACAAACACTATGCAAAATTATATTCTATCCCAAGGGGAAGGAACCCTGTAAAAGACAATTGGAAAAAAAATATAGAAATGCACACATGAATCCAGTTGTCTTTTTGTGAAAGTGGCTGTATTTGTGGTGATGAGAAAAGAAGACTCTAAATGCTTCATCTACAGTTGCATGGTTACAAGTCATCGGAGCTGTGTCACAGTACTTTCTGATAGTACATGGTAAACAGCCATTGTCTGCTCAGAGTGGAAAATATCACTTGTAAATATGGAATTTTTCCACTACTAAACTTCTATATTAGTTATGATGTGTCTATCATTTGTCATGAAAATGACACCTGTCCCTCACCAACTGCTACAGGGTGGGGGTGTGTCTCTGATGATTCCCAGGAGTCTAGGATATCAGTCTCTAATATTGTAAGAAAACTCACTTTATAGCAGACTCCTGAAATCTCCTGTATAACCCTTGAAAAACATCCATTATCAGAACCCAAATACACAATTGTTGTATTAAAATGAGTTCTGATAAGAAACAGCTTCAAATTTATTCTGGGAAAGTCTTTTCTGTATGGGGAAAATGTAGCTAATGAGTGAATTCAATCAAGCAAACAAAAAAATGAATGCAAGGTCTCTCTTGGTGTGCTGAGTAATTAATGCTTTGAATATGTGAATCATTGCTATGTGTTAATACTAACTGCAATGGAGATCTTCCTTTTTCTCATTACAGTTTTGCTCAGGTATTTTACATGCAAAAAACATATATTAATTATATTCACAAGACTGTAGAGATATCACTATCTCTTTCATGAATTTGGACCCCTCCAACTAAGAAACTACATAATTTTTAATAGTACTTCTTTGTGGGGTTTCACCTTACCTTATACCTATTGTTTATATCCATACAGGAGCCTGAAGAACAGTAAGTGCTATTTCTTTCATTTTTCTTAGTATATATTGATTGTATAAAACAACGGGTTTCATTATGACATTTCCGTTCACGAATACTATATAGTTTAATCATATACTTCCCCTCCTTGGAAAATGTTAAAGTACTGATACGCTAAATTCATATTGTGGATTATGTAAATGGGAAGAAAATACATATTCATAGAGTATAAAGTTATAGTTTTAAACACAGCCCTCAGATGAAGTTGAAAGGAAACACAACCAAAATCCAACGATGAGCAAGAACTCAGATTTCCAGTTTATCCCAAAACCTCATTTACATTAAATGCAAATCCAACAGAGGGAGCCACTGGACACTCTCAGGTGGAGAGCAGGTAAGTAAGTGGAAGCCAGTACTGAGAATGTAGTGTGCAAATAAAAGCATCAAGAATGTTTGAGCGTTCTGTGGGAAACAGACTGCCTCCTGAAAAGTGCCTGGTACTTCAGTGCCTCTGATGCTTTCCTGCCTCAGAAAGCTGAGGCACTGAATGAGAGAACAGAGGGACGCAATGCCACTGTGTCATAGGGTTGACTGGAGGACCTTGACCTCTCTAATTATAATAACCTTACATTGTGTTATAACAACACTGAATCGAACTGTGAACCCTGGATCTGGTTGTCCTCACCTAAAGTGTCTGAAACTTAAAGGTATCAGGTAAAGTCCGAGGATTCAAGCAGTGATTTTCAAACTATCATCTATTATTCAAACAATAATTAAGAAGTAATTTCTTTGAAAATGGTAACTCAATGTTTTATAATATGAATTAAAGTTTAAAATTCAAGAATTCCTCCTTACCTGCTATAAAGTTAGTAGAGAACAGTAAAACATAAGTGAAAATGAAAACAAAGGCTTGAAATTAAAGCATTAGGTCAAACAATACATAATTATAAGAAAAATCAATAGTTTGGTGATTCCATGGCACTGGGACAATGTTGAGTACTCTGGGTCCAGTTTTGAATTATCGAATATTTTTAACACCTATGAAGCTCTGTTTAACACTTTGCAGCTCTGTTTGTTGAAACAAAGTTAGCAAAGTAAACTACAGTCTCAGCCACAGAATCGAAAGTGGGAAGAAAATTTCAATGCTTGCTTTATGGGATATATCAACTGTGCACTTTGCTTTCATTCCAGTTTTATTGTAGGTAAAATTGGATTAGCAAGCAGGGTAGAATCTGTAGGATGACATACAAGTAAATAGGATGTTTATGCATGTTCATTCAAGTAGCCTTCCCAAACATTTTTACATAATAAAAAGTCCTATTTTAATTTGGCATTGGTTCAGCCTAATGAAAAACAATGCCTTGACTCAAATCCCTCTCTAGCATAAGCATCGCCCTCTCTCTTGTCAGCCTGACCCAGCATTAGAAGGTGACATGCTCTTCTTTGGGGGAGCCTCTTGATGCCATGCCCAGCATTCGTTAATTGCTCAAAGATCTTTGTGTGGGCTCACCCCTCTGCAACTATGCTTCCCACATTGCTGTTTATTGTTCGGTCCTTGTTAAAGCTGTCATACTGGTGAGAAATCATGAGTGTGGCTTCTGATATTACTAGGGAACATACTTTCATAGCAAACTCTGGGGTTCTCTGGCTCTTAAAATTGTTCTACTCTATCTTTCAAAATGATCCTTGACCCTTTTGATGTAGGAATTTTACACACACACACACACACACACACACACACACACACACACACAAATATATATCCTTTGGGCCCCACAACTCTGCATTTTGATTGGCTGTGATTTTATGTCCTGATCTATTTCTATTGCAAAAAGTAATTTCCTGTGTTAGAGGTTAGAAATATACTTTGCTGTGTGTGTAGTGACAGGTACTTAGAATGGAGGAGTTATGGTAGTTTAATAAAGTGGTGATTGTAGGTTCTTATTCAAGACCTACAAATTCACTAGCTCTTGGTAGGTGGTTAGATTTACAGTACCAGGCACGATTTTCCTCATGTTGAGCAGATCTTAAGTGCAATTGGTTACTACCAAGGTATATGTGCCACTGCTGCACCCTGAGGGTTATGGTACCAAGCTTCCCATTGCTGTGGTCCATAGATTTCATATTGGGTAATAGTTAGTTATTTTCCTGCTATGAAAGCTTACATGGTGCCTCAGAGAGAAAGCTTTCAGGCCAATTTTAGCTCCGGGCTTCTGGGCCTTGTGTATAAAGTTCATTGTGTCTTCAACAAATGGAAACTTACATTCTACGGCTTAGGGGTTAACCAAAGGCAGTGACATGATCTATAACGTTTTTGAGACTTGGATATAAGACTTACTTCTGACCAATAACTCAAAAGAAAGCATCTCTTATATGCTGTTGGAATGTTCTGTTAGGTCATCTTTCCCATTTAGATTTTGATTTGGAGCAATGTTAGACAGATGGAAAACTGTCATTTAACCATTATATGTATATTTATATGCCGACTTACATTTCTTATATCCATTTTTAGATAGTTAATAGTATACTTCCTTGTAAATTTTCAGACTTCTTATCTTACCCTCTTTCTTCTACATTTATATCCCTCACTCCTCCTAATTAGATTGCCCACCACAATTTCCCATTTCTATTTATAAGAATTTAACAGCAGGATGCGTTCATTCTATTTGATGCCATAATACTCATCATCCCACTTACTAACTTTCTCTTTGACTGTGTTTCTGTTTTGTTTTAATCTGACAATGAATACTGTTAAAGTTTATTACAGTTTGATTTTTTAAGAACACTCAACCTTAATTATTATAAACAAATCCATATCATATACTCTAAAGCATTGGCATTATTTTACTTTACAGTATTGTTGTCTAATCTGGCTTTGGTTTGGGGTGATAAGGTTTGTTCATAGTGTGTTATTTTTATTAAATATAAATTGTAGGAGCTTTATTTCCATTTTAAGCATATCTACAATAGGAAACATCTACAGTAGAGTACAGAAACTTTACAAGATTAGAAC